>NC_045730.1:26796737-27109094 GCF_009834535.1 Camelus ferus
TTTTAAAAAAACTAATTTTAACATAGAACAACAACACTCTATTAGTAAAGTGTATTAAAGCACAGCTGACTATTAAGAAATACGTAAAATAATTTCTCTCATCAATAGATTGAAGGAAAACAGCATCACTTTAACAGTTATATCACTTCAACATACACAACAAAGACATTTGTCAAAACTCAGTAACCTCTATTGTTTTCATTTTTTTAATTTAGCAAACTAGAAATAAAAGAATATATTCTTAACATACTAAAGAATATACATCTCAAACCAACAGCCACCCACCAACTTAACTATTAAACAAGAGAGGCATTAGCATTAAAAGTATGCTCAAGATGTAGGTATGCCTTAATTAAACCTTAAGATAAGTGTTGGCAGAGGATGGGAAAATCAGCACACTACTTTCAAGTTTCCTGAGAAGATCGTTTTCATGGATGAGGAATTCATTCTGAGAACGTATACAGACTCTAAAAGAAAACCTTAGCCCTTTTCAGTGTTAATGTCTCTATGTTACAGTTACATATACTTACAGATGAAGTTAATCCTTCATCTTCAGGCTTTACAACTTGTTCTTTTTCATTTTGAACATTAAATCCATAGGTTTCTTCGAAAGTAGAAACAATCTATAAGAAAAACAAAGCAAATTATGAACACACATAATGTAAAAATATTAGTTAAATGTAGGAAGATATTAAACAATCATGTCAGAACCATAAGACTTATTTCTGCCAGTGCCATAAATTTTCCATCTCATATCACCCTGAAGAAGTAAGGGCAACAGTCCTTGATCCTCCTCCCTAGCAATGAAGAGAGGCCCTACGACTCCTTCATTTCTGTGCTGAAGAGAGTCCATGAATCGTTGAAACATCAACTCTACTTACTACCAAAGTACCTTCCAAGTCTGCCCAATTTCCTTCTTTGAAGAGAGTGGGGAAAACAGAGATGGAGACCACAAAGCAATACATTTTTAAAGGAAATTCTCTGGGATAACCCCTTGAACTTTGAGCAAACTTGGATTTTGAAAGTACGTCTGCTATTCCTCATCGTTCTCACCTGGTAGTCGGAACACTTACAATGCAATTCTGGATAACTATGCAAAAAAGAAATCAAAGAAAGGGAGATTTTTCCCCCAACATTAAGAGCCAGTTTCTACAGTGCAGAGAAGAGTTAACACAGCGGGCACTCACTATTCACTAACAGTAGGTCACTGTCTCTAAATTATTGGTACAAACCATATGATTGATTCTGAATTTGTTTCCTTCAGAGAGTCTGGAATTTGCTACATGCTAGGCAGAGTGCCTGGGTGACCAATCCCCAATGAAACCCTGAGTGCTCAGTCTCTAACGAGTTCCTCTGGGAGACATTTCATATGTGTGGTCACAGTTTGCTGTTGGAGGAATTAAGCATGTCCTATGTGACTCCAAAGAGAAAGGAATCTTGAAAATTTAGACCTGATTTCTTCCAGACTTCATCCCACCCTTTTGCTGACTTTGCTTTTTACCCTTTCACTGTGATATATCTTAGCCATCAATATGACTATATGCTGAATCCAGTGAGCCCTCCCAGCAAATCACTAAACCTGGGGATGGTCATGGGGTCCCCCAACACAGGCACCAACAAGTATCTTACCCTCCTCAGACGTTCGCTAATTTTCCTGATCGATTCATCTTCTGCTATTAGCTCCTTTGTCTTCCTTGATGGAATGGGCAAAGCATACCTTATCATGGATTCTCCTGTTGGTGGAGATCTTAAGACCATTGGTTCAAGTTTATCACGGTCTAATTTTGCACTATGTTTTTCTTTAAGTTTAGGTGACAATGGTGAATTAAGTAGTCCTCTTTTATAAGTTAATGCTGGAACATTTGCCAATTTACTACTAGAGGCCAACAGATGCTTTACTGGCTTCATTGTTTTTTATTTACTTAGCTTCTGAATTACAGATGAAAAAATTTTACTCCTCCCTGTGAACAAAACATTAAGATTTCAGATTAAAAATGACAGCAGGATTATCAGTTGCCATGAGGATGGTGAATCCCAAAATCAACTCAGGAGAAACTACAAAACAGAAAGGAAAACATTCCTAACTAACAACAAATTTAAAAAAAAAAATCAGTGAGAAATTCCTAAAGGCGACTGAAAGCTGATCCATGTGCGGGCATGGGAACTGAAGGGAGGGAACGGGACAGTGGCAGCAATAAGAGAATGTATTTAGAAAACTTTAAAAATTTTATTCTTCCCTTTCCCCTATTCTTGAACTAATATACACCTTTTATATATATCATTATTTCCACAGAAGTAACAGCCTGTTCTCAGGGTATCAGCAGAGTAATGTCAGGGCGGCACCAAACCCATGCTGGGGTAAGGAAGTAGAGACAGGGCAGGCCTTAAACTTTCTTTCCTCTACTTTTCTCTTTCCAAAGCTGATTAAGACTCAGGACAATGCCTCCTCCCCGAGCAGTTTTAAATTATGCGCCTGATCATGGGAGTTGTCCCGTAGACTGGCAAAATTAAGACAGAAGAGCATTGGTCATTCTTTGTTGTCTGAAGCACTCCACACCTAGACTAGTCCCGTTGTGGGTTAAACTGTTCCCCAAAAAAGATATGTTCAAGTCCTAACTCCTAGCACCTGGGAATATGACGGTATTTGAAAATACAGTCTTTGTAGCTATAATCAAGTTAAGAGGAGGTCACATTGGATTAGGTTGGGCCCTAAATCCAATGATTGGTGTGATTATAAGAAAGCCATGTGCAGAGCCTCAATTAAACCAAAAAAGGCAAAATTATTCACACAAAAAAAAAAAGCCACGTTTAGATACCTGCACCAAGACATACAGGAAAGGCCATGAAAGCGCAATAGCAGAGGCTGGAGCCGCGCAGCTGCAAGCCCTGCTAAAGCCTGCCAGCATCCACCAGAAACCAGGAAGCCAGGGAAGATTCTTCCCTAGAACCTTCAGGGGAGACACTGATTTCAGCCTCCGAGACGCCAAAGCTGTCAGACCGTAACCCTCTCTCACAACGGTTTCAAGCCACCCTGTCGGTGGCTCTCTGCCACAGCAGCCCTTTACTGACCTAAAGGATCAGCAGAGAGCAAACTGGATATGGCTGGGAGTGAGGGAACTGCTCCGACGATGGCCTTGGGCCAACGGGAGGAAATGGGTTTTCATACACAGACCCCAGGGAAAGTGTGTCTAGAGCAGCAGGCAGGAGGGGGCAGACATGTGGGCTCATTCAAGACGCCAACAGGAAAGGAAGGGGCACTCACCAGGGGCCACAGAACCACCTAACAAATGCGCCCACGGAGCTCACAGAGATTCAAAAACAAAAACTACAGACAATGAGTACTTGTATTCACAAGAAAACACTCAAGGTCACACATGTCCTTCAGCTCTCCTGACGACGGCAGGAGGCGGATACTGCCCCACCCCCACTGTGCCCACGTTCTAGCGGTCACTTCCACCACGAAGACAGACTTCTGGCTCTCCTTCAGGGATTAGCCGGGTGGCCACTCCCAGGCCTTGGTCGGTACATGGCCCACGGGGTCGGAAGGACGCGAGGACAGGGACGCTTGGCCCCGTTTCTCCACCAGCAGCAGCAGGCCCGGCCCGAGGCCACCACGCAGCAGGAAGACGGACGGAAGCAAGGCAGCGAAAACCCGGAGAAACAGACATACAGGCGAGCCAGGCAGGAGGCACTCTGTACCCTTGTTCGGCGGCTGCTCGGCCTTTCCTGGAAGCAGGCTTTGGGGCACACAGACATGGGAACACGTGAACTCTCCCCAGGCAGGCCAGCCCCGCCCGTTTTTGGCTACACTCGTGTTGGTCAGCGTATTTCAAATAAAAAAAATCTTACCACAAAAAAAAAAAAAAAAAAAAAAAAAAAAAGAAGGAAAAAAAGCAAGGCGGAGCCCAGCGACAGCCCCCACCAGACCCGGGCCGCGCCTCGCCCTTCGGCGTACCTGCGGGGGCTGCCGGAGGGCGGGCTCCGGCGTGGGGCGGCGAGGCCCTGGCCAGCGGGCTGTGGTGAAACCGCTGGACGTGCTGAGCCACCCAGACTTCCTCCAGGGCGGAAGCCTGCAAACCCTCCGCACGCCAGCCCCGCCGTTTCACAAACGGGCATTCGCGCTGCAGGAGGAGGCCCGGCCTCGGTGTCCCTGGGCCCCAGCAACAAGCAGCGCGGGCTGCCAACCGCCGCCCGGCCGTTAGCGCGACGTCGTGACGCAGACGTTGACGTCAGACGCCGCGGGCGCGAACCGCACATGCCCGCTGGTGGTGGGGGGGCGAGGACTTCCGGCAGTGGCGGGGTCCTGGAGATTGGTCCTGGGCGAACCGTGGCCATTCTCTCGCGGGTCTGAGTACTTCCGGGCGCTTGGCTCGCGCGGTTCCTTCCAGGTGTTTGGCCTGAAGACAAAACACCTGCGTAGGCGGTGCATTGAGAGCTTGGCCTTCATCAGCAACACCTGAGACCCAGGCCCGGGCCCCAGGCTGCCGTCCTCTGAAGCGCTTTTCAACACCAGGTGTTGTGGAGTCCGTTACCAGACTTTTTTTTTTTCTTTTTTTTAAACTACTAAACACTTTTTATTCCGTAATTCTCAGTATGGACATCAAATAGGCAATTGGAAAAATAGCAATGATTGGGATAATAAGAAAGAATTATTCTTAGGGGGAGGGGTATAGCTCTGTGGTAGATTGCGTATACAGGAGGTCCTGGGTTCAATCCCCAGTACCTCTACTAAAAAAAAAAAATTCGACAATAATTTTTACATCAGTCTATGGTAAAATAAAGTAAAAATTCTTTCCCTGTTCTGGGTAAAATAGATAGAAATGATATTCACTTTTTTGAAATTGAGATATAGTTGATGCAGAGTATTAGTTAAGTTTTTGATGTGCAACGTACTGATTCATAATTTTATTCCCTGTGCTGTACAACCTACAACCTACCCTGTAGCTTATTTTCTTTATACCTAGTGCTTTGTACCCCTGAATTCCCCCACTTCCTTCTCCCCACTGATAACCACTATTTGTTCTCTGTATCTGTGTGTCTGTGTCTTTGTTATATTCACTAGTTTCTTTTTTAGATTCCACATATAAGTGATATCATACAGTATTTGTCTTTCTCTGTCTGACTTATTTCACTAAGCATAATGCCCTCCAAGTCCAGACTCTAATCTTCTGCAGAATTGTGCAGCAGCTTCATAGTTTTAAAGGTAAGGTAAACTAGAAAGATGAAGTGTGTTATATAAGTAGTCTCTTGCCATCAGTTTCCATGCACTGCTTTCATATGCAACTATCCAAGGTAGATAGTGTGACTTCAAGGAAATTTTGTCTTTAAAAAAATTGAAGATTATTCATTTAAAACACTCCCCAAATAAGAAGGTTTTTCACTGACCAAAGTAAAATGTTCTCATATGAAAAATATTAACTTGGTTGTTGTTAATTTAATTGTTAATACTGGCTATGCTTAAGAATTGCCTCACCAAATTCTGAAAATTTAACAGCTCTCAAGAGGGGATGCAGGCTACCTCCAGCATACCTTTGGTAGTTAAGAGTTGTTAATGACTAGGAAAGGGATGCAGAAGCCTTCTGGAGTACCGGAAATATTTCCTGCTCTAACTTTCTGGATGTGTCCAGAAAGTCATGAAGGTTTGCAGTTATCATTTGTGCATTTTTCAGTATGCACAAATTACATCAGTAATAAAAAGCAAGAAATACAGGTTTAGTGATCAAATTTATTAAGCAGTATAGCAAGTGGCGGGAGAGGAGAGCTGGCAATAAATTTAATCTGAGGAAATTGTTTACAAAGGATTAAATTACTAAATCCAAAGTCTTCCCAAATCATTGTAAATGAAAGAGGTAGGAAAGAGAAATGTCTCAAAATGTCTCAAAATCATAAAAGACATTTGATTTAAAAGAGATCTCCCCAAACTTTCTAGATTTGACACAGCAGATTGCTACTATTTTTCAGAACCCTGAAGATTGATTATGTCTAGTCATTTCGAATTTTGCTGTTAAGATCTGAATGGTCAAGTTGTCAAATTAACCTTCATGAGCAAACCACTCAACATGAGTTCTAGCCAAAAATCGAGCATCCATATAGCGTGGTGGCCTTAATACTCAACACGGCTGGGAGCCAAAGACTAATATTAGTGCTGGTGAAGTAAAAGTGAAGAATTCCAGAAAGTGAATAATAGGTATGGAATGTCAAACTATATAGTGGCTCAAACATTTGACATGAATTAGTCCACTATTCTTTGAAAACAGGTGAACAATACCTAGGAATAGGACACTTTTTCAACTGATGAAGGACATTTGTGAAAATTCTAAGGCTAACATCATATTTAATGGTGAAAAATCAGAAGAGATCGGGCGTGTTCAGGGTGATATGGCCGTAATGGTGAAAAATCAAATAACTTTCCCTTAAGATTGAGAATAAGACAAGGTTATTTGCTCTTACTGTTTCTATTCAATATTGTACTAGAGGTCTTGCCAGTACAAGGTGAGAAAGAGAAATAAATGACATAATGATTCTAATGAAAGAAAGAAAACTTTTTATTTCCAGATAACATGATTGTATTCAAAGAAAATCCGAAGTAACCTACAGACTACTAAAACTAATAATTGAATGTTCCAAGGTCATGAGTTGAAGGTAAATATACAAAAATCAATTGTTTTCCTACATACTGGCAACAAACAATTGAATTCCTTCAAGGCAGAATGTATACTTTTTATAAAATTATTTATACTATGACTAAAAAATATTAAATATTCAGGAACAATTTTAACTTCAAATATGCAAGACTTTTACAAATAAAACTATAAAACATTATTGAGAGAAATTAAATAAGATCCAAATAATGGAAATAAATACCAAGTTCCATGACTCAATATTGATAAAATGCTAACTGTGCTTAAATTGATGTATGTTTATCAACATTAAATTTATAGATTAAATGTAACTCCAATCAAAATCCAAGCAGACTACTTGGTAGAAATTGACAAAATAATTGTGTAACTTATATGGACATGCACAGATCTAGGATAGCCAAAACAATCTTGAAAAATGAACATATATTTAAATAACTTACTCTATATGATTTAAGATGTTATTAGAAACCTGTAGTTATCAAAGCAATACTGTATGGCACAAAGATAGACAGAGTAATGAAACAAAATAGGTCAGAAACACCCACTCATACACATTCATTTGATTTCAATGGTGTCAATGCACTTCAATGGGAAAAGAAAAATCCAACCAGTAGTCACAAAACAGCTGATATCATTAAAAGGAAAAAAATTGTCCATGACTCCTGGCTAGAGTCATACCTGAAATTTAATTTGAATTGGATCATAGACCTTATACTTTAGACATATACCATTTATATCATTGTTCAAAGCATCATATGAATATTTCTGCTTCCAACCAAAATGGTGTAACAGGGACTGGGTTTATCCTCCGGTCTGGGTCAACTGAAAAACCAGACAAAATATATGGAACAATGAATTTCAAAACATTGGCTAACAGGTAGTGAATGACAGTTTTCTCTGTGTAACAGGAAACAAGCAAGATGAGCCCTATGATTTCCTAAGCTTACTTCCTGAAGAGGAGTTTCCAAGCCATAATGCAAAGAGTGGGGAACACAGAAATATTCCAGCAGTCTCCCTGAGCTGAGGCGAAAAGGATGTCCAGGAAGGCCAAGGAAGCTCAAGTTCAAAGGCGGGAATACTGGAGAAGATTGAAGAACAGACTGTTCCATAAGTCCTCAGACTTTTCAAGTCCAAAGCTGGTCACCATATGCATGTATGGATGCATACACGCTAGACTGGGGGAGGAACCACCTGAAAGCCCCATAGGGTATGATACTCAGCTCACAAACAGCTGGGAGTATTTCATGTTCCCGCCAGCTAGAGTGAAAAGTTGTGTAATTTGGGGTACTAATAAGTACTCAGAACCATTTTGTCCCAGGACGTGGTCAAAATTATTCTTACGCTAAACACTCCTCTGGACCTGCCAAATGAATCTTCAAAGTGAGACCTGAAAGGATCAGTTCTTCCAATAACTTGATGGAGACCCAGAACAGAACTCAAAAATGTTTATAGATGTATCAAAACATCCAGCACCCAAAAAGGTACAAATCACACTGTCCTAGCATCAAATCAAAAGTTGCAAAGCATGATATGAAAGGAAAATACAATATGTGACATAAAAATCAGTCAAAATAACCCCAGACGTGACAGATGAGCATTAATAGACAGACAATAAAAGTTATTACAACTCTATTCTATATATTCAAGAATCTAGAGGAAAGACTGAACATGTTAAGTAGGGAATAGAAGACATGAAAGCACTCAAATCAACTTTCTAGAAATGAAAATTACAGTGTCTGAGATGAGACAGTTCACTGGATGAGAGAAACAGTAAGTTAGCAATTACAGAAGAGAAGATTCATGAACCTGATGTCATAGCAAGAGAAACTATCCAGAAAGATACAGAAAAGATTTTGTGAGCAATTTCAAGTGACATACATGTATGTGGAGTCCTAAATATTTTTCAAAGTATGATAAAAAGTATAACTCCACAGGTCCAAGAATTTCAATAAACATCAAACACAAGGAACATAAAGGAAACAAGACACATTGTAATCAAGTTGCTTAAAAACACTGAAAAAAGGAAAATCTTTAAATAAACCAGAAGGGAAAGAGCACGTTACATACACAGTAACGAAGATAAGGATGACAACGGATATTTTATCAAACATAGTGCAAGAAGGCAACATTGCTAAATGAGACATCAGACAGAGAAAGACAAGCATGACAGCACTTATATGTAGAATCTAAAAATGTCAAACTCCTAAAATCAGTGAAATGGTGGTTACTAGGGACAGGGGTCAGGAGGATACGATTGATGTTGTTTAAGGGTACAAGCTTGCAACAGCTAAAGAAGCCATAGAGATCTAATGCACGGTATAATGAGTATAGACAACAATATTGTACAAAAGGTAATGTGATAGTGCTAAATATCATCACAATGACAATTATATTACAATATATAAAGTATCAAAAAAATTTTAAATGCAATACAGGACACACTCTCCGTCCTCCACCGCTGCCGCCTCCTTCTTCTGCCACTCCTGGTGCTGCTCGTGTGCTCGTTCGGTGTGGACCTGGTACCTCTTTTGTGAAGCGGTAGCTGAGGAGACTCCAGCACTTGCCATGGCTGACGAAAAGCCCAAGGAAGGAGTCAAGACTGAGAATGACGATCATATTAATTTGAAGGTGGCGGGGCAGGATGGTTCTGTGGTGCAGTTTAAGATTAAGAGGCATACACCACTTAGTAAAATAATGACAGCCTATTGTGAACGACAGGGTTTGTCAATGAGGCAGATCAGATTCCAATTTGAGGGGCAGCCAATCAATGAAACAGACACAACTGCACAGCTGGAAGTGGAGGATGAAGATACAATTGATGTGTTCCAGCAGCAGACAGGAGGTATCTACTAGAAAGGGAACCTACTACTTTACTCCAGAATTCTGTTGCTCCGGACCAAGAAGACATTCTCAGTTAGAAAACGGCAATTTGGTTCCACCACATCCTGACTACAACAGTATAGTTTTCTCTATTCTTTCATTTTCCCTTTCCCCATTCCTTTATTGTACATAAAGACATAAAGTAACTGGTGTATGTGCACAAGCATATTGCATTTTTTTTTAAACTAAATGGCCAATGGTATGTTTTGATCAACATCAAATGGAGATGGGATGGGGAAAACTACTGGTTCTGTGAAAATACACCCTTTCTCCACTAGTATCATGCTCATTCAGCTCTTATCTTTACATTCCAGTAAGTTATTTTGTGCTCACTGTTTAACAGAAAAAGAACAACATAAAAATCCTTGCATACCTTGTTCGATTGGAGAATTCTAATGTTTTTCATTTATCATTGTAAAACCAAGGACAATTTTATAACTTTTTTGTATGTAGCTGTTACATGTGGGGCAATCTGTCTTTAAGTAGGTATAAATTACTCTAAAAGAAATGAATCCTAGATAGTTTTCCCTTCAAGTCAAGCATCTTGTTGTTTAAATAAACATTGTTTAAAATGAAAAAAAAAAATACAGGAGACAAAAGAGCAACATAATTAAAGTACTGAAAGACAAAAAAAAAGCTAATCTACAGTTCTTTACCCAGAGTAATTATCTATCAAAAAATGAGGTGAAATACAGAATTTGCAAAATGCAAAAGCTGAAAAAATTAATCGGTAGCATACAGTGTTGGAGCAGTTCTTTCAATCAGAAGGAAAATGACACCAGGTGGAAATCTAAATTTATCAAAGAATTAAAGAGCACTAAAGGAACAGAAACCATGTGAATATATATAAAGATATTTTTCTTATTTAAATTCTGAGAAATAATCGTTTAAAGAACAATCAGTAACAAGGTAGTGAAGAATTTAGAATGTACATAAAAGTAAAATGTAAAACAGTAATAGCCCAAAAGCCAATTGGGAGACGTGGAAATGTATCATTGTAAGGTTTATTCTATACATGAAGTGTTATAATACCACTTGAAAGTAGGCTGTGATGTGGACTGGATAATGGCCCCCAAAGACATTAGGTCTTAACCTCTAGAGCCTGTGAATGTACCTTTTTTGGCAAAGACTTAGCAGATGTGATTAAGTTAAGGATTTTGGTATGAAGAAATTATCTAGGATAATCTGAGTGTCACCAGTCTCCTTACAAGAAGGAGGCAGAGGGAGATTTGACATAGAAAAGGAGAATGCAGTGTTACCATGGAGGCAGAAATTGGAGTAGTGTGGTCACAAGTCAAGGAATGTCAGCAGTCACCAAGAACTGGAAGAGGCAAGAAAGGAATTACACTCGAGAGCTTCTGGAGGCAGTGTAACCCTGTCAGCACTTTGACTTTAGCCCAGTGAAATATTTCAGACTTCATGAGAGAATATGTTCATTTTGTTTTAAGCCACCAAGTTGGTAATAATTTATAATAGAAGCCCTAGGAAGCTAATACAAAGTTTAGTCTTTCAAAGAAGACATACAGATGGCCAACAGATACACGAACTGGTGCTCAACATCATGAATCATCCGGGGAACGCAAATCAAAACCACAGTGAGATACCGCCTCAACCTGTTAGAACGGCTGTTATCAAAAAGACAAGAAATAGTAAGTGTTGGCGATAAGGTGGAGAAGGGAGAACATTTGTGCACTGTTGGTGGGAATGTAAATTGGTGAAACCACTGTGGAATACAGTATAAAATTTCCTTAAAAACTTAAAAAAAAAAAAAACTACCATATGATCCAGCAATCCCACTACGGAATATACTATCTGAAGGCAATGAAATCACTAAATCACTATCTCAAAATGATACATGGACTTCCATGTTCATGGAAGCATTATTTACAATAGCCGAGACATGAGAACAACTTGTGTCCATCAACAGATGGATGGATAAAGAAATTGTTAGAATATTATTCAGCTATAAGCAAGCATGAAATCTTGCAGTTTAAAACAACATGGATGGACCTCAAGGGCATCATGCTAAGTGAAATACGTCAGACAGAGGAAGACAAATACAATAGATCTCGCCTATATGTGGAATCTGAAAAAACAAACTCAAAGAAACGGTAGGTTGGTGGTTGCCAGGGGTGGAGGGGTGGGAGGAAGGTAAAATGGGTTACAGGTGTACAAAATCAAAGAGTATGATTTCCCAGTTTTAGGATTAAGAAGTTTAAGGGATGTAGTGTTCAGCATAGTGACTATAGTTAACAATACTGTGTTGAATATTTAAAAATTGATAATATGGTTCTCACCACAAAAACCATAAAATTGTAACTAAGTGATCGATATGTTAGCTATCTAACCTTCCTGTGGTACGTATTTCACAATATATACATATATCAAAGCCTTACATTGTACACCTTAAACTTACAGAGTGTTATATGTCAATTTTATCTCAATAAAGCTGAAAAAACAAAAGAATTTTTCATACATAGAGAACTGAAAGAATTCATCATCAGCACACCTGCTGTACCTGAAATGTTAAAGGAAATCCTTCAAGAGGAATGAAGACAAGATCAAATGGAAATCTTGATCTACACAAAGAAATGAAGAGCACCAGGAACAGTAAGTAAGTAGGAACATAGAAACACATTTTGCTTATTACTTAAAGCACATTCAAAGACAGTCAAGTGTTTAAAGCAAAAATGATAACATATGGTGGGGCTTGAAACATGAAGAAGTAAGATGCACGACAATAATAGCACAAAGGCGAAGAAAGAAGAAATAAAAATATACTGTTATGAGGTTCTTTTGCTATATATATATAGTAGTAAAGAGTCACGTGACAGTAGACTGTGTAACATTAAACATATATAATGTAAATGCTGGAGCAACCACTAAAATAATATGACAGAGTTATACGTAATCAGTC
Source organism: Camelus ferus (assembly GCF_009834535.1). Lineage (NCBI taxonomy): Eukaryota > Metazoa > Chordata > Mammalia > Artiodactyla > Camelidae > Camelus > Camelus ferus. The sequence continues at coordinate 26,809,176 of NC_045730.1, forward strand.
AACGAAGGTGATAAAATCATTTTTTAAATAATCAAAAAGATAGGAAAAGAGGAAGAGAGAAACAAAGATAGAGTAAGTAGAAAACATAACAATATGGTAGATAATCACATTAAATATAAATGCTCTAAACACTTCCATCAAAAAGTGGAAATAGGAAAGCAAGATCCAATTATATGCTACCTTAAAGAAACTCACTTTAAATATGAAGGCACAAATAAATTAGAACTAAAGGAATGGAATGATAAATTGTACTAAAACTAAATCAAAATAAAGGAGCAGTGGCTATATTAATATTAGTCAAAGCAGAGTTTAAACCAAAGAATATTACTAGGATAAAAGGGATTATTTCATAATGATAAAAGTATCAGTTTATTAAGAGAACATAGTAATTCTAAATGCTTATGCACCTAATACCGAGCTTTGAAATACACAAAGCAAAAATTAAAAGAACTGCAAACTTCAATTTCAACACCTCTCTCAATAATTTATAGAGGAAACACAGAAAATCAGTAAGGATATAGAAAGTTTGAATACTATCAACCAACTTGATCTAACTGACATTTTCAGAACACTCCATCTAACAACACAAGAATGTATGTTGCCTCTTTCAAATTCACACATACCACGAAACAGAATAGACTGTATTCTGTGTCACAGAACAAGTCCCAACAAATTTATAAAGGTTCAAGTCATATAAAATTTTCTCAGACTGTAATGGAGTAATGCTGGAAAGCAATAACAGATATCTGGACGATCCCCCAAGTATTTGGAAACAAAGTAATGCAGATATAGAAAAAACAATCAAAGGGGAAAGCATAAAGTATTTTGAGTTGATAGAAAACACACATATAAAAATGTGTGAACTGCAAGAGAAGCAGGAAAAATTGCACTGATTGTAGGTATTAGAAAATTATATATGTCAAATCAATGCCCTCAGTTTCCACCTCAAAAAAAGAACAAATGAAAACCCAAATTAAACATTAAGAAAAAAAAGAAAATAATAGCAATCAGACAAAAAACAATTAACTAACAAACCAACATATGGGAATACTAATAAAACTCAAAGCTTGTTCTCTAAGAGGATAATAAAAATTGATAAATATTTAGCCATAGTGATCAGGAATAAAAGATAGAAGATATAAGTTACTAATATCAGGAAAGAAATGACATCACTACAAATTGTAGAGAAAATAAAATAATTTTAAGAGAATAGTATAATCATTTTATGATCATAAATTCAACACTTTGGATGAGTAGATAAATTCCTTGAAAAGTACAAATTACCAAAGCTCAGTTTCGAGGAGAATTTAAGGCATAGATTCTTCTCAAACTCTTCTAGAAAAATTTGGTAAGAATATATCTTAACTCTTCCAAACAGCATTACTCTTTTACCAAAACCAGATAAAGACACTACAATAAAAGAAATAATAAAAGAAATCTGAAGGCCAATATTCCATATGAGTATATGTGCAAAAAATTCTAAACAGAATTTTAGCAAAATTAAATTCAACAGTATAGTAAAAAATATAATTCATCATGAACAAGTAGGGTTTAATCCCAAGAATGTAAGGTTTTTTAACATTCAAAAATCAATCAGTGTAATTCACTATATTAAAAAGAAAAAGGAAAGACAAGCCATGTCATAATATTACTGTAAAAAAAAAATAGAATTGCCAAAGTCCAACATCCATTTCTGATTTAAAAAACTATTTGTAAACCAGGAATAGAATGGGACTTTCTCAACCTGATAAAAGGCATTAATGAGACAACTGTGTTTAATTTTAAAAATACCATTTGCAATAGCATCAAAAATAAGAAATACTTAAGAATAAATCTGACAAAGTGTGTTCAGTACTTGCACACTGAAAACTATAAACCATTGCTGAGATGAATTAAAGACTGTTTTGGTCCATTTGGGTTGCTATAACAAAATACCGCAGACTGAGCTGTTTATAAACAATAAAAATTTATTTCTCACAGTTATGAAGGCTCAGAAATCTATCAGCAAGTTGCTGGCAGATTCAGCGTCTGTTGAGTTCCTGCTTCTTAGATGCTTGTCTTTTCACTATAACCTCATATGGTGAAAGGGGCAGGGGACCGCTCTCTGGTGCCTGTTTTATAAAGGCACTAATCCATCCCATCCATGAGGGCTCCACTCCAGGACCTAATCACCTCCAGAAGGGCCCATCTCCTAGTACCATCACCTTATAGGTGAGTTTCAACATATGAATTTGGGAGAGACACAAACACTCAGACCATAGCAAAGACTTAATTAGGGAAGTGGGGGAATGCAGAAACAAAGGGACTGCAGGCCCAAATGGTCTTGAAGATACCAGCAGGGGCTGAATGGGGATTGAAATTCATAACCTGTCACATAGGCTCTAAGTAAATATAATGCCAACCATTGCTTCTGCTGTCTCCTAGAAATTAGTTAAAAGATCACAAGACCGTGAGTTACCAATCTGCTTTGCAGGAACACGTAGATCAATCACGATTACTGGGGACAAAGAAAGTTACAAGGTGACGACAAAAAGTCTACAACTGAGATCTTATTGAAAACTTGGAATCACAGAGACCCCTCCCTCCCCTCTCCCCTTTCGCCTTTAAGAATCTTACCCCCTGGCCAGCCAACATGATGAAGTTGTGGCAAATCTAGGTCCCCATTTTCTGGGTTGGTGATCCCTCAACTAATAAACCTTTTCTGCTCCAAATGCCAATGTTGCAGTTTGTTTGGTCTCACTGTCTGCTGGGTGCATAAACTTGGGTTCAACAACAAAGTGAGAAATATGTTATTGGACAACAGAGGAAAAGCAATTCTTTTTATAAACTGGCAAATAAGTTCATTAAATTGTGTTCATGTCCTCATCTTTTGCAGAAGGTAGAACAGAGAGGAAAGAAGGGGGCAGGGCATAACCATTAAAAGAATGACAGCAATTGAGGATAGAACATAAACTAGTTAGAACCAATTCAACCTAAGATGGCTGAAGAGCTGACTTCAAGTAGACCTTGCACCTCATCACACACTCATCATAATACATTAGCTGCTAAATGACACACCCACAGGTGCCACGTGTTCCCAGGCTGACCACAAAAGGCCTAAAAGTGGGTGGGGGCCCATTTCCTGGAAATCCCCATCCCTTCCCCAAAATAGTTGGAATAATCCTCCTACACATTAGCATATGAAATTATCAAGCCCCAAACACTAATAACCCCATCTCCAGCCACCTTTCTTGCCTTCTGAGACCCACACTCTGTCTATGGACTGTGTATCTCCCTGAATAAATCTACTCTTATTTTACTATGGCCCGCTCTTAAACTCTTTCCTGCGCAAGACAAGAACCTATTCTCCAGCAACAGAAGTCGTGAGTTATGAAATTAGGTATTTGGCTGAGAAACATCTAAGCAAAGTGTTGAAGGTGTGGCTTGGCTTCTAACTGCTTATAATTAAATGCAAGAAACAGAGCTTAAAATATTTGGAAAATTCTCAGCCTATCTATATTGGAAAAAATGAGAAATTCTGTTAGGGAGAGAACAGAAGGGTGTGGCCAAAACTGATAAGGAAATTACCATGGATAAGCCAACTCAACAAAAAGCTAAAAGCCAAAAATGAAGAAGAAGCTAGAAGCTATTCATCAAGACAATGGGGAGATTAGTCAGCCACCTAATGAAGACAATGGAAGAATGACCCCACAGGCATTTCAGAAATCTTGAGGGTGCCCCTCCTGTCACAGGAGCAGAGTTAGGATTGTGCAAGCATGGGGCCACTGCAGAATGCCCCTATTAGGGCAACATTCGGCAGAGCCTTGAGGGTGGAACCACCCTCATAAACCCAAAGTGGTAGAGCCACCACTCGATTCCCGCAATGGTGAGCCTCCAGTGCTGTGCCCAGGAACAGAGCTGCCATGGAGGTGGGGACACTGCAGAGAACCCCACAGTGGGCCCAGGAACAGAGCAGCCCCAGAGTCTGGCCACCCAAAGCCGTAAGTGCAGGGTCATCCAGAGCCTTGGGGGCCCAAGTGCCCCAGTGTGCAGAAGGCAGGACCTCTGTCCCAGGGTGCTAGAGGGCCATGCATCTAGCCAAAGATTCTTGAGCCCAGGGTTTTAGACTTGTTTGGGATCTGTTACCCTTTCTTCTTTCCTACTCCATTTAAATGGGGTTGTCTAACCTCGGCCTGTCCCACCATTGTATTTTGGAAATGCAGACTATGTTTGACTTCACAGGCTTACGACTGAAGGAAAATTTGCCTCAATAGAAATTGTGCCTTGAGTTTCACCCATATGTGATTTAGATGATACTTAAGGGAGACTTTAGATTTAGATTTTTAAGTTAATGTTGGAACAAATTAAGACCTTAGGGGCTTTTAGGATGGAATTAATGTATTTTGTATGTGATAAGAGGACATGAATGGGGGGGGCAGGGAACAGAAGCAGGAATGGTAATGGTCTGAACATTTGTCTCTCCCTAAAATTCATATTTTGAAATCTAACCCCCAAGGTGATGGTATTAAGAGATGAAGCCCCTGGAAGATGATTAGGTCTGGAGGGCAAACTCTCATGAACAAGATTAATGTCCTTACGAAAGAGACCTGAGAGGGCTCTATCACCCTTTTCCACCATGTGGGGACTTGGAGAAAAAGAACCTACGAGGAAGTGGGTCCTCACAAGATGCCAGACCTACTGGTGCTTCAACCTTGGATTTCCCAGCCTACAGACTGTGAGAAATACATGTTTGTTGTTCAAAAGTCGCCAGGTCTATGATGTTCTGTTATAGTGTCCTAAACAGACTCAAACAGGGACCAAGGTATAGTGTCGATGGATTTTCAACAAAGTTGCAAATAATCTTTTCAACAAATTGTGCTATAAAACTAGATATTTGTATGCAAAAACAAACAAACTAACTTGGTCCATACCCCCATCATATAAAAATAAAGTGGGTCATAGAGTTAAATGTAACTGAAAACTATAAAATTTCTAGAACAAAATATGGAAGGAAAATCTATGTAACCTTGGGTTAGACAAAGATTTCTTAGACACTACTCCAAAAGCATAAACCATAAAATAAAAAAAAAATTGGACAGTTTCTTAAAAAGTTAAACATCCCTATCATATAATCCAGCCATTCTACTCCCGAGTATATACTTAAGTGAAATGGAAGCTTGCATGTGAATATTCATACCAACTTTTTCTGAATGCTGTGTGAAACAAGCTAAAGATGGCACATACTGTGTGATTCTATTTTTGTAAGATTCTAGAAAATGCAAAAGCTGCAGTTCCAGAAAACAGAGAAGTAGTTGCCTGGGATGGAGGAAAGGCAAGGAGGAGAGGAAAGGGCTGTTTCAGAGAGGCACAGGAAACTTTTGGAATGATGGTTATATTCCTTGTCTTACTTGTGTTGATGGTTTCACAGGTATATAATTGATACATGCTTTCATACACATGTGTATGAAAATATTAAAGTACGTATTTATAGCAGCTTACTGCATATCCATTATATTTCAATAAAGATGGGGGGTTTTTTTGAGTAAAGGTAGATTTATTTAGAGAGATACATACCACTTAGAGCGCAGGCTGTTTAAGAAGTCTCAATAAAGATACTTTTTAAAAGTAGAAAATAACTCTCTAGTCCCTGATCATAATTAGAAATCCAAATAAAAAGCAATTATTAACAAAAAAATTTATGGAATTAGGTATCCACTGTAGGCTGAGCACTGTGCCAGTTGCTTTTGAAGAACACAAAGAAGTAGCAGAGTCCTTGCACTTAATCACATATCAAAACCAAAATATTTACAAGGCAGCATATCTCAAGAGTATTAAACCCAAGAACTACTAACTAATTTGCATTATAATTAACTTCTTAGATACACACATATAAATATCTATATAAGATATATGTATGCATACATTCCTACACAAGACAGAGATTAATTATTCCCATTTTAGAGTAATATACTAGAGTTCTTTCAAACCAGAGGTTGCTCGTGCATTAAAATACTGTATCTGTAAAGAGTAACTTGCAAGCATTTCAGGAATTGTTCTCCTGTGTAAATTATAATGTACCTTCTTGTAAACAGATTACTACAGAGAGCAGTGTTTCCTTTTAATCAGGGAAAGATCCCCAAAGGAGGTGAGTTTTGGATGACTTTTAAAAGACATGAAAGCTACGGAATGGTAGAGAGGGGCTTGGGTGAGTTATAATGGATGAGGGAAATACCTCCTGTGGCAAGTCTAAAATAAAGTGAAAAGTGGGGATACGTTGGAGGGCCAAGGTTGAAGGTCATTAATAAAAAATGTTTTAAAAAAAACCCGACTTTTAAACCTCGCAAACATTACTCAGGAAAGCTATGATAAAGAGTCACCAAGTGTATTTCCACAAGTAATGTTGACCCCACTTGGAACGTTCTCCACAGCTGGGTCATCCTTCCCCCCAAATTCAAAATGGATTGAAGACTTAAATGTGAGACCATAAAACTCCTAGAAGAAAACATGGAAGTAAACTCCCTGACATCTGTTTTAGTGATGAGTTTTGGATATGACACCAAAAGCAAAGGCAACAAAAACAAAGTGGGACGACATCAAAGGAAAAAGCTTCTGCACAGCAAAGGAGACCATCAGCAAAATGGAAAGGTAAGAAAGGAGGAAATATTCGTAAATCATATATCTAATAAGGGGTTAATATCGAACCCAAATCACTCATAAAACTCTATAAAAAAAAGGACAATCTGATTAAAAAGTGAATAGATATTTTTTCAAAGAAGATATACAAGTGGAACAACCGGTGCATGAAAAATGCTCAGCATCACTAATAATCAGGGAAACAAAAATCAGAACCACACTGAGATTCCGCCTCGCAGCTGTCAGATCACTTGTCATCAACACAGCAAGAGAAAGCAAGTGCTGGTGAGGACGTAGAGCGAAAGGAGGCCTGTGCACTGTTGGTGGGAATGTAAATTGGAGCTGCAACTATGAAAAACAGCATGTAGATTCCTGGAAAAAAGTTAGAAATAGAAGTACCATGTGATGTAGCCATCCCACTTCTGGGTCTATGTCTGAAGGAAACAAAATCGTTGTCTTGGAAAGATATGCACCCCGTGTTCGCTGCAGCATAATTCACAAGAGCCAAGACATGGAAACAACCTAAGTGCTAAGCGTCCATCAGCAGATGCATGCATAAACAAAATGTGAGCTGTATATATATATATGTATATATATATGTGTGTGTGTGTGTATATATATATGTATATATATATGTATATGTGTATATATATATATATGTATATTTTTTCAGTCATTAAAAAAAAGAGAAGGAAATCCTACCACTTGTGACAGCATCAAAGAACTTTGAGGACTTTACTCTAAATGAAATAAGTCAGACAGAGAAAGACAAATACTGCAGGACTGCACTTATATGTAGAAACTAAAAGAACACAACTCAGAAACAGACCACAGACCAGTGGTCAGAGGCACAGGTGGGGAGTGCGTGAAGGAAGTCAAAAGGTACAAACTACCAGTTATAAGTGAATAAGTCCTGGAGATGTGAGGTACAGCATGGTGACTACAGTTAACAATACTGTTGTATATTTGAAAGTTAAGAGAGTAGATCTTAACAGTTCTCATCCTAAGGGAAAAAAAATTGTAATTATATGAGGAGATGGATGTTAACTAAACTTATTGCGATAATCATTTCCCAACGTATAAGTATTTCAAATAATTATGTTGAACATCCTAAACTAATGAGGGAAATGTTGGCCCTCACCTGGGGGTTACCCTCCTCCAGCACACCCCACCTCCTCTTCCTCGTGGTGCAGAGGGAGAAAAGAAATTGTTCCAACGGCTACAAAGAGTGAATAACGGTTGCACTAGGTTGAATCCAAGAGAGTACTTTCTGCTAACCACCAAGACTGCCTTGTGCCTGTTTCCAAGGGGCCAGCTCTAGGGAAGTCAGCCTGCATTCAGTGAAGGTCTTGGAGGAGACCCAAATCACTACATTCAGAAGAGTTCCAGGAACTCTGGGAAGCTGTGCTTTCCAAATAGAGAGAAAGAACAGAAAGCAAGGCTTGACGTGGAGCCCAGGAAGAAATCTAGTAACAGAAGGCATGTGTGGACAATGAGCGTTTTCAATTAAAATTGCTCAGGAATTCCAGAATCCATGGAGAGTCTACATACTTCATGTTTGAAATAACGCTTTTTGACAGCATTCCTTTTTGTTCATTAAACGTCTTAAAACAATGCTGAACAAGAGTGCTAACAGAGATGAGCCTGTGGACAAGAACACTGGCTGATTGCGGGTAATAAACATTCCCATGTGTGCATGCACCCAGGTATACCAAGTAGGGTATTAATAAGGAGCATGTTAGTGACTGGAGGATGCTTTCTAAGAACATATTTCACTTTTTACAGTTTCACCATAATAACATGCAGTGTTAGGGGCACTTTTAACACATGAAAAAATGTAATGTTAAATGAAACCTAGGAATTTTGGCAAGTATATCTCAGAAAATTCATTTTTAAAACTAAGTCCAGGAAAGAAAATTCTGACACAGGCCACATCATGGATGAAACTTGAGGGCATTATGCTAAGTGAAATATGCCGGTCACAAAAGGACACTCTACGATTCCACGTGGGTATGTAGCTAGAATCATCAAATTCATGGAAACAGGAAGTAGAGCCGTGGCTGCCAGGAGCTGGGGAGAGGGATACAGGGCTAGTCGTTTAACTGGTGTAGAGTTTCACACTTGCAAAGATGAAAAAGTTCTGGAGATTGGTGGCACAACAATGTGAATATACTTTACGATGCTTCAAAATGTTTAAGAGGGTAAATGTTACGTGTATTTTTCCACAATTCAAAGGCATTTTAAGCAAGAAAAAAAAAAAAGGAATTCCGCTAAGTACCCAGACTTTCCAAGAAGCAATGGCAGAAGGACCAGGTGAACCTTAAAAGCCATGAAATGGATTATTTTTAAGTACGTACTTGGAAGAGAGAATAAATGGGCATTTGTTGGGTTAGCCCAGTACAGACATATCAAGGCCAGATCCTTATACATATGTTTTATCGAATTCTCACAATAAACCTGAAAGTAGATATTCTAGTCTTAATTGTGATATGCTAGTCCTGAAAAAATAGGGGGAAGGGACAAACATGTTGCTTAAGGTCTCGCAGCTGACAAGCAGCCTTGGGGAATAGGGTTGCCTCCTACTGGAGAAAAAGAGGGTCGTTACCATGAGACTTTCGAAAATTAAGGGAAGAACTATTCTTCTATCTTCCCCACTCTATTTTCACTTTTCTTTCTTATTTACTGAACCCTCAAAATAAATTTAAAAGCTAAGTTATTCTAGCATGTATGGCAGAAATTTCAGGAAAAAGATGGCTTCTTAACTTAATTAGCATAAAATTTGGAGTTGAAGGTAATATAAAGGTACCTGATGGAAAAGGGCCCCCTGAAAAAGTTCTTTTGAACCACGTCATGTACAAAATGATTCTCCAGGGGAAAATAAAATAAGGTCTGGAGCCATGCGCGTGTTCCACGTGGGTCCGCTTAAGTTTTCTTTTTGATATAAAGTGTGTCAGTCAGGATACCAGGTTAGACTGAACTTCTGCCACTGAATACAATTTGACCAAGGAATTGTACCACCAAGATCACAGCAGGAAACAGACGGTACACTCAGACTGAGCACTTTGGAGGAAGTTTAGTAACAGGCTATTCATGGAGGTGTGGGCAGGCTGTGAGGGAACCAGGAGGGATGGTGCCGTACCTTGGGGCTGGTGCCCCGGATGTAGCCACCCCGAAGCCCACACGGACAGAGGGAGGAGCTATGACGGAAACGCAGACACACAGGGCTGCCTGGTTGATGCTGTGACTCATCCATTGATGCACAAGTAGGTTATTTCCAAACCTTGGCTATTGTGAATAATGCTGTAATGAACATGGCCGTGCAGGTGTCTCGTCGATATCCTGTTTTCATTTCCTTCAGATACACTCTGAAGTGGGATTCCTGGATCATATGGCACTTCTGTTTTTAGTTTTTTCAGGAACCTCTGTACTATTTTCCATAGTGGCTGTAACAATTTACATTCCCACCAACAGTGCACATTCCTGTCAACGTGTATTGTCTCTTGTCTTTTGATGATAGCCATTAAGAAGTGCGAGAGGGTATCTCATTGTAGTTTTGACTTGCATTTCCTTGATGGCTAGTGATGTTTACCATCTTTTCACGTGTCTGCTGGCCATTTGTATGCCATCTTTGGAAAAATGTCTGGTTCCTCTGACTATTTTTAATTGAATTATTTGTGGGTTTTTTGTTTTTTGGTTTTTTTTTGCTATTAAGTTGTATGAGTGTTTATATATAGTTTGGATATTAACCGCTGGTCAAATAAATGGTTTGCAAATACCTTCTCCCATTTAATAGGCTGCCTTTTCACTTTGTTGACTGTTTCTTTCACTGTACAGCCTTTTAGTCTTAGGTAGTCACACTTGCTTATTTTGGCCTTTATTTGTGATTTTGGTGTCATATCCAAAAAAATCATTACCACGCTTGATGTCAAGGAACTTTTTCCCTATGTGTTCTTTTTTTTTTTTTTTCCTGAAATGAGTGTCTTTATTGCTTGTACCGTACAAATACAAGGAATGGGGAAAGGCGAGTGAGAAGGAGGAAGAATTGTCAGATTAACGACATACACACACAGAAAGGAAACAGGACCCCACCCACCCAAGCCAACCCCCACCCCACCCCAGGATGTGTCTCTCTCTGAATTACCTAGCAACAGAAGGTGGGGTGGGGAGACGAAAACCAGAAAAACTAATTCCAAACGCCAAGAGATGTTGGGGGGCAGGGGACAACAGGGCAGCAAGTGGACCTCTGGTGCGGCTTCCCTGCTGGGCCAGCACCCCTCCCCTTGGGATGAAATGCTCAGGCCAGGGGTGGGGCTTGAGCCCACACATACCACACACACTTGCGGCCAGGACACACTGCCCCCGCACACACATACCCAACACACACGCACACGCACACACACACACACACCATGTGTATCTGCTTCTCAGATGCACGGGAACGCCCACGGACACACAGTCCGAGGCAGGCACACAGGTGCCCACGGCACTGACACACGTTCTCCTTAAGGCTGCAGAATGCGGGGCCCGGAGAGGGGGAGGGGATGAGGTGGCCTGGAGCATCCCTTCTCAGAGGCCCCCACCCTAGTACATACCAGAGACACCCACCCCCACCCCCTCCTCGACCCAAGTCCACGGGGCCCCATACTGTCTCGGTGCGAGATGTGTAACAGCCAAGGCTGGCGCCCCTCCACCCCAGGCAGACAGAAGGGGGAGATCCCGGCCCCCATCCTCAGACGGGGCCGGGGCCAGCAGGAGGTAAGGCTGGCTGGAAGGAAGCCCTGGTAAGGCACGGGGCCAGTGGGCGGGGCGGTTAGCCCCCAAATGTTCCTCCTGCCTCATCCACAGGGTCAGGAGAGCAGTTTGGGGGGGGGGGCAGGGCCAGGAGGCAGTGCTCGTCCTCTGGGCCCCTCCTGGTTTCCCACACGGTAATTCCCCCATCCACGTGAGGGAGCCCTAAACCCCCAATCCTGCACGCAGCTTCCAAAAGCCCACCCCACCCCCTCCCCCGGTCCCTGGACATTATTGCTTTTCTGCCCCCATGGGAGGAGGGTGCTGGACTGCCCCACGCCAGGCCTGTTGGAGCCTAACGACAGGGCAAGGAAGGCAGCACCAGGGCGCTGTTCACCGGGCAGCCCACCAGGGGGCAGCCTCTGACAGCAGCAACGCAGAGGCAGGCTGCCTCGGGGCGCTCGGGCCAGAAACTCACGTAGGCCCCACAGCTCCGCCCTTCGCCCCTCAGTGGGGCTTGTGTTGATTAAAAATCGGAATCTCTCCAACTGCCCAAAGGCCTGGTCCTAGGGCAGGCAGTGGAGTGTCCTCAATCCTGGTCTGGGCACAAAGGCGAGGGCAGGACAGGATCCTGGAGGCAGGGCTGCTGGGACCGCTGAGGTGAGTTTGGCAGAGGGCTGAAAAAAAAACTGGAAATGGGGGTGAGGGGGTGAGGGGCGCGGACACAAACAAAAAAGCAAAATAAAAACTTGAAAGAAAGAGAAAGAAAGAAAAGAAAAAGAAAGAAAGAAAGAAAAAGAAAGAAAGAAAGAAAGAAAGAAAGAAAGAAAGAAAGAAAGAAAGAAAGAAAGAGAGAGAAGGAAGGAAGGAAGGAAGGAAGGAAGGAAGGAAGGAAGGAAGGAAGGAAGGAAAAAGCCCCCCTGCGGTGATGGCAGCCGGGCTTGCGTCCCGCGCGGCGGCGGCGGCGGCGGCGCTGCTCGCTCTCGGATGCTGGCCGAATAGGAGAACTGGGGGAAGTGGTCCGCTGGTCCGGTTCGAGCGAGCCCCGGCTGTCACTGCGGCCCGGGGTGGGGGTGGGGGTGATTGGGATGGACGGGGCGGTGAGCTCGTCGTCAACGTTCCTTGTGCCAACCTCAGATGAGACCTGAGGCTGGAAGGGTGGCAGCAGCGTCTTCTGCACCACGTCCTGCCAGCTGACACTGAGGAAGAACCTGTGCTGCGCGACCTCCTTGGCATCGCTGCGCCCCCCGCCGAGCCTCTGCCTGGGGTCCTTCTTGGGCAGCCCCGCGAGCAGGGCCTTGGCCTCGGGGCCGAGCGTGCGCGGGAAGCGGATCTCCTCCGTGAGGATGAGCTCGGAGAGGCGCCCGCGGTCCTGGCCGTAGACGGGCAGGCGGCCGCACATCACCTCGAACGTGCGCACGCCCAGCCCGCAGCGGTCCGCCGCCCGGCCGTAGTCGTCGTCCTCCAGCACCCGGGGGCCGGGCGCTCAGCGGTCCCACAGAAGGGTCTGGTGGCGGCCCCGCCACTGACGCCCTCTCTGCACAGGCCGAAGTCAGCGATGTCGACGTGGCCACCTTTGTCCGGCTTGATGTCGCGGTACCTCGCGTCCCCCGAGAGCAGGTACTCCGGGCCGAGACGATCCCGCGCCGCAGACGCGGGCCCGCCCCTCCGTGAAGACGCGCGCCCGGGGCAGGCGGAACAGCTGGCCGCCGGTGGCTCCGTCGCGAAGCACAGGCGGCCGTGGGTCTGGAAGGCAAGCTTCGGCGCGGGGAGGAGCGGGTGCCTGGTGCTCTGGGGGACCCGGCTCTCGGCGGCTGCGTGGGCGACCCCGCCCTTGGCGACGGTGACCTCCCAACGCGGGATCCTCACGGCGCAGGAGCGGCCCGGGCCTCTTCCCGCGGCAGGATGGCCGTGCCGAACGTGCCCGGCCCCGGCAGGGGGCTGCGGCAGTCGAAGCCGCTCGTGGTCACCGTGGCCCGAGCCCTGCTGACTGCCGCTTCCAGCTCCTCGGCCGCAGAAGGGCGGCTGGGGGAGCCACACGTGCAGCCCCCGGGGTCCCTCCCGGGCCCGCTGCTTGCGGCTGCTGGCGACCCTCGGATGGCCCTCGTCCGCTCCTGCCTGTCCGCCGCAGAGTCTGCACGAAGGCCCTCTCAGTGACCGTGGTCCGCGGCCCGCAGCGCACGACCAAGGCGTTGGGCCGCGGTCCCTCGGTCTTCGTCAGCTGGCTTCTGCGACAGAGACGTTGTTTAAGGGGCGCAGGGTCTGGTCGCGGGCTTCGGGCCGCTCCTTGCCCCCAGTGAAGGAGCCGTCGCTCTTCGGCAGGAAGTACCGGGACCTCCAGGCCTTGACGTATTCACCGCGCTCGAGGAGCCGGCCTTCCGTGATGACAGACACCTCGCTCACGGTGGCAGCGTGGCACGCCGTCACCCAGTCTGGGGCAGCTCAGGGCAGCAGGACCTGCAGGAGGCGCGGCGGACGGAGCACGGCCCGTCACCGGCGGCCCGCTAGCCTCCCTGGCGGGGTTCCGGCCCTGACCACCGCCGCGGGGCGCTTGCTCCCGCTCCGCGTGCTTCCAGGCGGCGGCGGCGGCGGCGGCGGCGGCGGCGGCGGCGGCGGCGGCGGCGGCGGCGGCGGCGGCGGCGGCGGCGGCGGCGGCGGCGGCGGCGGCGGCGGCAACGCCTTTGCCCCTTCGCCGAGCCAGGCCCCACGGCTCGCCGGCGCGGGCCCCCGCCCCTCCCCCCAGCCCCACTATGTGTTCTTCTAGGAGTTTTGTTTTTTTTCTGTTACAGTTTCAGGTCTTATGTTTAGGTCTTTAATCAGTTTCATTTTTATGAGTGGTATAAAATAGGAATCCAACTTTTTTGGGGGGGGTGAGGGGGAAGGTAATTCGGTTTATTATTTATTTTCAGAGGTTCTAGGGGTGGAACCCAGGACCGCGTGCATGCCAAGCATTCACTCTGCCACTTTAGCTATACCCTCCCCCTCAGCTTGATTGATTTATTTTTGCGTCAGATTGTCCAGTTTTACCAGCACCGTTTATTGAAGAGACTGTCCTTTTCCGCTAAGTATTCGTGGCTCCCTTGTCAAATACTAGTTGACTGTAGATGTGCATATTTGTTTCTCAAGGACAGATCCTATGGTAGGTCACAAAGCAAGCCTGAGGAAATGTAAGAAGCTAGAAACCACACCAAGCCCCCCCACCCCCGCGCAGTGGGGCAGAACTCGCTGCTGGACCTTTTCTGCCACGCCCAGTGGTGACACTGATTGTCCCTGGGGACAGATTTCCTTTGTTTTGGAAAAATTACACGAAAGAGCCCTTCAGTTATGTTTCCCCCAACTGTTCTGTGGCGGCACTGAACAAGCATTTCGGTTGTTTTTTGTTCGCTTACACGGGCGAATGGGTGAAACTAGTCAGTGCTAAGAGGCTCCCAAGTGGTATTATTGAGTGAGAAATGTAAGGTGCACAGGGGTGTGTATAGTGATCCCACTTACGTGAAAAAGCATGCAAGTGTATAAATGTGTTCGTCAACAACCATGTGAACATAGAAGCAGCACATCAGGCTGTACAGCGACCTGTGAGCAAGAGGCAGCCTCGTGGTGCGGGAGAAAAGCAAGACCACGGAAGGCAAGTAAAAACGGGGAAAGACTTTTTAAAAAAGGGAAAAACAAAACAAAACACAAAAAGCAACAGTACCCATGTTACATGAGCCAAAGACTAGACTTCACTAAACTAGTGGTGTGGGGTTCAAAGTTACTATTTTTCCAATATAAAAGGAATGAAACCTTATTTTGTAGCCATAGTCTTGTGATTGGGGTCATCTGTGTTGTAACATGAATACCAAAATACAAAAAACAAAACAAAACAAAAAAACCTCTGTACGTAAACTGGAAGAAAAGTGATGGCAAAACCCTCTATGACAAAAACAAGTACAAATTATCTCAAGTGTTTCTGTTAATCCATTTTAAATTGCAGTGTGAGAGGATAGAGTAGAAGTGTCTCATCCTCAAGAGCAAAGAAAAGAAACGCTAAAGCAAACTTGATTCTAGATCGTGGAATGGAGGAGGAAGCCAGGAACAGCTTCTCTCAGTTCTGACTTCCAAGTCCTCCACCACACGTATTGATATAACCATTTTACAGATGATGAAGTTGAGTCTTGGAAAGTTTCAGCAGCTTTCGTGAGATTTCTCTGCTTAAGTTTCAGCCTGCTTACATAATTCCAAAACCCATGTACTTCTCTCTATATAATTGTACACTCTGGTATACTCTCCTTTCTTCCTTCACTCCAGCCTACTTGTACCGTAAACACATAAGCACTTCCTGCCCCAGGGCCTTTGCACTTGCTGCTTCCTCTACCTGGAATATTCTCCCTTCAGATAAGCACTTGCCTTTCCTCTCCTCCTTCACAGTGAATCCTTTCCAGATCAACTAACTTAGAATTATACTCTCTGTGGCCAATCTTACTCCTCCTAATCCTGCCTCCTGGTTTGTTTGGTTTTTTTTTTTTTCCTATCACTCATCATCATTTGATACATTCTATATTTACTTACTTATTTTGTTTGATTCCTATCACAAGAATGTAAGCTTCATAGGGCTGTGATTTTTCTCTTGCGTTCACAAGCATTTGAAATAGTGCCTGGGACGTATTAAGTACTCCCGAGTGGAGTAAACAAGTAAGTATGCTGCTCTTCTCCTCTCCAGGCTTCAGAGATGATAGCACGGAGTTCGCCAGGTGTGCCCTCTCATCACTACGTCCTGGTCATGCATCTCATCCTAGAAATGTCTATGATTTCTAGACAGAAAAACAGGAGGGACGGGTCACAGGTGAGGAACATGAATCAATCATGTTACTGAAGAAATTGTAATTGTGTAATTGGAAAACATACTTTTTATCCATGCTCATACTTCACACAAAAATGAATCTAGGTAAATTACATACATACTTTTAATAGTGCAAAGCCACAGAAAATAGAATTTTATCTTGTCACTAGAGAGGTAATAAACAATGTCTATATTGCAAAAAAGAATAAATATTTAAAAAATAAAGTTAAGATTTTAGTAGGCAAATGGGAAAGATGTGAAGAAACAATTTACATAATAGATAAACAACTTGTAAACAAACATGGAAAAATCTTCAACAAGTTAATAAAAGATGCAAATGGAAACAATAATATGGTGTCTCTGTCTTGACAATTATATAGCAGTTTGGTGAAACGGTTACGACAATGCTAAATGCAAAAGGCAGAATCCAAAATTACATCTGTCATGTTTACAGTCATGCACATGGACGTGGACAGGGAGGGAACCCAAGAGTGGAAGGCAGTTTGGTCTGCTGGGTTTGTGAGCGTACCAAAATTCAAAGTTTACTTTATTGTTACCCTTACCCTATGTTATGGTATCTCGACTTCTGAGGTCAATACTTGCCTGGCCAGTTTTGGGTTTTGTTGTTGTTGCTATTTTAAAATAAGAAATAATTTTTCTGTCTCTGTCACACAATATGTATATATTTTTTTAGAGCATTGAGCAAATGCAGCATAGTGCAGAGGTTACAAGCACCGATCTAGAGCCAGACTGCCCCAGTGTGTATCCCAGTGCAGCCTCTTACGTGACTTCAGACAATTCACTCAAATGGCTTGGTTTCTGCATCTTTACAACGGGCATAATAAGAATCCCTAACTCTTGTGGTTATTGCAAGGATTGAATAGTTAATGCATGTAAATCACTCAGGACCGTCCCTGGCACTGGATAACAGTACCTATTACTGTTAGTTAACTATTGTAATTACATGTGTAATTCTCTTCTCTCTCTCCCTCAATATTCAGTTTGCAATCCTCTTGATCAGATTGAATCTCTTAGCAAACATCCTTTCCAACCTTAATAAGAATCACAAGGTTCCTTGCCATAAGTCTGTTGTTTGAAACTGTAGTGATGGGTCAGGTCATCAAAATCTGATCTCTGACGCCATCTCTGTAGACATCCAACCACAGAACACAGCCAGGTTAAGTCACAGTTTCTCCAGGTGGCAGAACAGACTGGAAAATGTTGGCCTCTGGAGCTAAATCACCAACTATATGGGACAGACATGGAAGGGCAGACAGCCTCCTTAGGTGCTAGGAAATTCGGTCAAAACTGAATTTACCAAACATCTGTCATGTCCCAGGTATTGTGCAAAACCTAAAACCAGAGTAGTAAACAACACAGGTGTGGCTTTCATTGGGCTAAAGACAAAGACACACATCAGATAATCAAAGGTGTAGTGAGTGTGCTGAGGGGCGCAGGGGCCGTGGGAGCTGGCGGGCTGGCCAGCAGCTGCTCCACGGCCACAGGCGGCATAACCCAGGTTTCCTCAGCATGGGCTGTCGACAGGGGTGGTGGCACTCGGCACTAAGGAATGAGAGCAAGCATTGCTCAGACACCCCCTGAGGCAGGCAGGGACTCTTTATTCTGGAAGCCCTTGGCAGCAGGCAGGTTCAGGGAGAGAATGTTAGACACTCAGATGGGTAAGATAATGTCACCTCCTGAAGGAGGTGACAAGGATATACCATATTCTACTCTGCAAGTCATTCAGGTTGGCTGGAGCCTAGAGTGAGGAGAGCGCAGAGAAATGAAGCCGGGGCGGCCCACGGGGGCAGAGCGCCGCTCACTGGCAGTGCGACCCTGCAGCTCACTGCCCCCTTGCCCCTTCCACCTGCTTCTAGCGCCAAACTGAGCCTCAGCTGGCGGGGAGACAGGAGCCTTTTCCCACCACATTAGTGATACCCAAGTGGTCCAAACCCACACTCAGAAGAACTTGTAACGAGTAGGGCTTGTAACTTTGTACATAAGGGCACAAATAAGAATGAGATTCCCTCTCCTGTCTGTCTCTCTGTCTCATTTTCTCTCTCCTGCTTTTTTTAGCTTGAAGTCCAACAACTTCTCCTTTTCTAATAAATAGCTTAATGTTTACTTTACCTTCTCCCTCATATTCTAAAGGAAATGATAATATAGCCCTTAATTTTTCTTGCAAAAATGATATTTGCTGAAGGTGGGGTTAGGGTTAGTGGGCGGCTGTGTGGAAGGATTCTCTGCTGGGAGCTCTCAGTCCACAGGAAAGAAACATGCTCGTTTCCACCGGAAAAGTGGGATACGCCCCTTTATCTCATCCATTAGTTGTTTTTCTGCAACTGCGTTTCTTGGAATCATGCTGATACTCACTTTTTTGTCTTTCTGAAACTATACAACTTTGGAACCCTATTTGTTTCAGAAACACTGTATGCTTAGAGTGCACAGATTACCTTTTTGGAAATAATTTTGGATTTATAGAAAAGTCGGCATCCTTCTGTAAGGAAAGCTTTCCCTCTCCCTATGTATTTATGTATTCACCTCTGACTGGACTTGTGGATTCCTGTTTTACTTAATGCGTGGTAATCGGTCACTGTCGCTACTTACTTTGATGCTTAACGTGGCTCAGATTTGGCCAGAGAGGATCCTTGCAAGCCGGCGTCTATGGTCTTTGAAAATGTCTGCAATTCCTTGAGCATTTCCTTACTTTCTTGAGCAACAGGTGACCCACAACCATCTTGTAGTTCCTCTGCCTCAACCCTGCCTGGAGCCAATATTTCCAACAAGTACTGGTTCCCTTTAGTGGATATTGATATGAGGACACCAAGATCTGGGCACTCAGTGTGTTTATTTCCGCCGGAGTGTCATTGTTTCTAAACCCTCTTGGAGAGCAGAGCTGGGAAGTATGCACATGTGCACACGTAGACACACAAACATACAGACACATCCAGCTGCATTTCTCTCTCTCTCAGTGTAGCTATATTTTAAACTCATTAGTTTACACACCGGTGCTTCCAATTCCAATCCAACACCTCAGGGTTCTCTCCAGCCCCTCTCTTTCCATATTTATAAAAAACACCTCCAACAGGATGTACTTCTTGGCTCAGTCTCCTTGTGTGTAACTGATCTTTCTACCATGCCAGTTGCCTCCTCAGCCTCCAGGGGCTGCCACCTCCATGGCTACTGCCTCTTTCAAGAGAGAAGAATGGGTAGAAAGAGTGGCCTGATGGAAAGGAAGGGAGGAAGGAAGGGAGAGAGGGAAATAGAGAGGAAGGGAAAAAGGCAGGCACTCATTCTATCTCAAGGCTTATCACCTACACATTGTTCAAAAAACCAAGAGCTTACTCAAAGCGAAGGGTTCAATACTGTTTCCAAAAGCTAAATAGGAAAAGAAATGGATACAATTACAATAGCCAAGAGATAGCAACAACCCAAATGTCCACTGACAGATGACTGGATAAAGATGTGGCAGGATATCTATACAATGGAATACTACTCAGCTATAAAAAAAGAGTAAAATAATGCCACCTGCAGAACCATGGATGGACCTGGAGATTGTCATTCTAAGTGAAGTAAGCCAGAAAGAGAAAGAAAAATACCGTATAATATCACTCATATGTGGAATCTTAAAAAAAGACAAAGGAACTTATTTACAAAACAGAAATAGACTCAGAGACATAGAAAACAAATGTATGGTTACCAGGGGGAAGGGGTGGGAAGGGATAAATTGGGAGTTTGAAATCTGCTGTGATTTTCTTCCTCATTTGAACAACTTCTAAGCCTTCTATTACTTCAAACAACTTTTATCATTTATTTTTAAAACTTTTAATGGAAGTTTAGTTGACTTACAATGTTGTGCTAGTTTCAAGTGTACAGCATAGTGATTCAGTTATACACACATATATATGTATTCTTTTTCAGATTCTTTTCTATTATAGGCTGTTACAAGCTTTTGAATATAGTTCCCCGTGCTGGGGGACCTTGTTTATCTATTCTGTATAAAGTAGTTTGTATCTTAAGCCCTTTATTCTAAGCATACACTGTTTTTGCTCTTCTTGGCCTGTCTTACCACTCACAATCTACATGTCGGGTTCCCCAAACTTTCTAGGTGGAGCCACAGTGGGGGAAATGGTGTCAAGCCTGGTGCCCTCTGGCTTCAGCGCCATGTCCTGCCACTGGGCTCTCATTTGCAGTTTCAAACCTCCATTAGCTCCTTCAAAGCCTGATGCCTGATGGTCCGGCGACTCCCTGCACTTGGCAAAGGAACTGTCTTCTCTCTTCCTCACAGATAATGGCCAGTGATGAAAAAGATAAATGGTTCTGAAGCTTTTCCAGATGGGGAAAGCGATGGCACAGAACATGGTGCCGCCTGCGCTGCTGGTCTGCAGTGTGTGCGGTGGGTCCCGTGACTGTCAGAGATAAACGACACCCTCCTGAATTCCCAATCCCTGTGTCGGGACAGCAGTGAAAAGTATTGTCTTATTGTCTTATATGTCAAGGTGATCTTCTGTTCTAGTAAGTGAAACTCTTCTCCCACTAACAAAATCCCCCTTTAAAATAACAGTTAAGTAAAACTGTCATTAAATTAAAGAACTTTTAAATAAATAATAGTAAATAATAGTAAAAGTGTACAAGGACATGGCAAAAATTGTGATAATCCAATGACTGAAGTCTGTGAAACCTCACTATTTTGGAAACACTGTGAAGTCTGGTAGGTAACTGACTGAGCAACTGAGATTCCGCTGTCACTCGCTCTGTTCTCTGGAGGACACATAAGGACAGCTCCCGTTCTGACATCCATCTAGGTCATAACGGCCAGAGCCCTTCCTAGGTTTTCTGTTCGGCCTTAATGCAGCCAAAGGCTGACTTCGTCAGGGAATATGCTGACAGGGTCCAATCTGAGTGACAGTCTTCAAGTCCCTGTGAAAAGCCATAAAATTAACCCAAATAAGGAAGCAGGCAAGTTGGCCAGGACCGGGCGTAGAGACTGGCGTGCCGCCTCCCACTTGGAACAGCAGTCTAAGGGCTTCCCCTTTTTGGCTCTTTCTGGGAGGCAGATGCACGCCCTGGGGCGAGTACAACAGGGACAGCAAGAGCAGTGCTCTCGGAGACCCTGAAAGTCCACCAGGACGTCGTAAGTTGGGGGCCATCTTTGCTTGACAGGGTTATGGTATTTCTGTCATAGCAAGTATTATTTTAGCTTAAAAAAAAGATAAATATCTTATTTAAGTGGCAGGTTGTAGGAATGGTAATTCTGTTCTTGGCAAAGTCTTAAGAGGAAAAGCCACGTGGTGGGGCGGCAGGGGCAGAGGGGCAGGGGGAGTGGGGGAGATGAATGCAGAGCCTGTTTATTCCTTATTTATTTTGCTCACCTCAGCCCCTTTACTTCTGGGAGTGATTCCAACTCAAAAAAAAAAAAAAAAAAAACCAACAAAACAAAAAACAACCAAAGAAACCAACACACACAATCAATTAAGAGACAAGCTGCTTGCAAATTGCCAGGAAATGAGAAAAGGCCTCCCCTACTTGCTATCAGGCCCCTCTCCTTAAACATTTGGATTTCATCTTTAAACAAAAACCACTGATGTGCTGTGTGATCTGACTCAAGCAACTCTGGGCCCAAGGTTCCTTCTGTCCACAGTGAGGGAGTCATACTATTTCTCCTCAGTCTGTAATCTTTTTTGGGGTCACCGACTTCTTTGAGAATGGGAAGAAAGCGGAAGATTTACCCCCCATTTCACCTTCTAGACATACACAAAATGCGGCCTGTAGTAGCAGGGGCCCCCGGAACCCCGAGCAGCCTCATGAGAGGGGTCCCGGGGTCTCCCGCAGCCCTGCCGGGAGAGGCAAACTGAAGACCGACATCCCTCCTCAGCCCTCTGCTCCAGGGACAGACAAGGACCAGGCAGGCCTTCCTGGGAGGCCCTGAGAGTGGAAATCCAGCTTCCCTGGCCTAGCCTGAGGCACTGCTTTTGGAACGCTGCCGTTTAGGCAACCAGCGCTGATGTGACATTTGTTTAATTTGCAGGAACACACTTTTCCTTTTTTTTCCTTTTTTTTAAGACAGAGCCAGGGAAGGTGGGGGAGTCACCCTCATAAAACCTTTTACTTTCTTGCTCTAACGGGACACATAAAGGCTGATGGGGCAGGAGGAGCCTGCAGGCTGTGCGGGGAGGGCGCCAGCCACCCCAGGGTGGGAGGGACAGCCTTAGGGGGACAGATGATGCAGCCTTCGGTGGTGTAGCCTTCAGGCCCCCACACTGGGGTCTCACCTCCTCCTTCTCCCCCTCTCACTTCCACCTGAACAAAGCTGCCAGCACCACCCCCTGGAACCTTCTGCCAGAGGATTTCAGCCGCCCACTCGGTGGTCAGGGGCTGAGGGCCCTGCTGGGACATTTCTCTTGTGTCAGGCCCTGGGCGAGGTGCTCAAGCCAATGAAGGAAAGAATAAGACCCACACCAGCCAATATTTTTAACCAGTCCTGGTTGCACGAGGCACCAAAGGCCTTTCACCTTTGGGTCCCAGGCCTGGGGGCCTGGCTCTGTCCGACTTGCCCCCAGAGTCATTCACCTGAGAAAGCTGAGCTGGGGAAGGGCCACGGTGTTCACACGGCTGACAGCCCTGTTCTCCCCCTGTTGGAAGGTTTCAGGGGAACCTTGAACTGAGGCCTGAGGGCCTAATAGTACCCAAGGCAGGCCTGCCTGGGAACTGGTTTCCACAAATCTCTGATTATAGCAGTTTCTACTCAGAAGACAGGTCGCCATGGCCTTGGAAGCACAGGAAAGAGGACGGTGGGGGGAGGGCAGGGGGAAGGAACAGAATCCGAGATGAAGCTGTCAAGGCATACAGAGACTCCATCACTGCACAGATCCTTCTGAACCTCTCCCTCCTTCAAAGAGCCTAAAATTCTCTGGTCTGCATTTCCCAGGTCATGTGGGAAAAACCGTGTAACGTTCAGATGGACAAACCAGAACACGCTGTGAGCCCTAGAGAAGGGACAGGAAGGGGGCACAGAGCTGCTCCCTCCTTCATCTCTGCAGCTGCAGACGGAGCAGGGACGGTCCCCACCACCAAGTCCAAACATGCACTCCCAGGCATCTGAAGCATCTGGTCCAGAGAAATAAGAATAATGAAAAGATAATGGCCGGTTATGAGAACGTGGATAAACTACCAAAGGGCGGTTTTGTTTCCTCATTCTCTACATGTTAAAAACAATACAACAACAGGAACCAAAAAAAAAACAAAAACAAAAACAAAAAACCATCTGTCTGGAAACAGCCTTGGTGACATCCTGTCCAGATATCAGTAAGTCCCCTCTCCAACCCGTAGCTGACAGGACCAGGAGTCATGAAATGACCTTCCGAAGAACACTGCCCTTTGCGGTGGACTGCAAAGTGACCGCGAAGCTTCCCATCTCTGGATGCGTGCGTGTGGCCCTCCCATCAAGAGCCGGAGTCTCTCCTCCACCCCGCGAATCCGGCCTTGGACACGTGGCTTCCTTGGCCAACTGGACATTAGAAGACATGTAGTAAGAGGGGCTCTAAAAGTGCCTGTACGTTGGGGCTTCCCTCCCTTGCTGCTCGGAACCTTCCACCCAAACATGAATGAGTCCGGACAGACAGGGTTCAAACCAGCAGAGCTACTTTCAAAGGGGAAAGATGTTTATCTAGGGCTACATCCATGTCAGTGGCTGTATCTACATATGAAATTCAAAGAAGAGGCCAGGCCTGGGCAAGCCTCCTAGAGGACGCGACCATCTGGCCCTTTCCCCAGGGGCTACTGACGCAGGCCGCCCCGGACCTGCCAGTCCCCCTCAAGCCACCCCAGACCACAGGAGCCACGCAGCTAACACAGAGCCGTGAAAAAGCACAGTTTGTTGTTTGAAGCCTCTAAGTTTGGGGGAGGTCTGTTATGCCGCAGAAATTACCCTCCCTGCCATCCACTCTCAAGGAAAAGAACTGGCTGGTTCCTAAGAGATGCTGGGCCGACTGGACCCAGTGGGCCAGGAAAGCGCCCCGGGGCCAGAGGGAAAGAGCACTCAGCACCGGAAGCCTGAATTCAAACCACCGTCCCGCCGTGTCGTTCACCGCGCGCGCCCTTGGCGAGAGGCAGAATACGTCTCCGAGCCTCAGCGTCCCTACCTGCACGCTGCGGACGGCCAGCCACCGCGTCCCGTCCTCGTGGGAAGGAAGCAAGGGCGCGTCTGCGGAGACCAGTGCCCGGTAAGAGCCTGCCTCACTTTTACTTGTCTTCACCGGCTCTCGCAGACCCCAGACCTGCTCACACGGGAGGGCCTCGCCAGGGCGGCAGGGAAAGCCTGTCGCTCAACCAGCCGCTCCGATCTGCGGCCGAGGCACTTGGGTTTTTAATCTCTCTGAGGAAAGAGACATTTCATCTAACATTCACCGCATCAGCAACTCTGTAAGTAAAATGTAGAAACCACAATGTCTTTATTCATTCCATCAAGCGGTAATTAGGGCCCGGAACAGGAGCCTTCCGTCGGCAGGCACTCTGGCTCCTAACAGCCAGGTAGGTTTCTAACTGGGTGAGAGGACGACTCTGGGGGGGTCGCGCAGGGTCTGTGGAAGAAGGCCCCATCCAGAGCCGCAATTTCCCTTCTCGGAGGGAAAATCAGAATGTTGAGCTGTATGAGGAAATTAGGCAAAGTGGGAGCCGCACTAAACAGACAGAACACACATAGCCCACAACCTGCAGGACCCCCGCAGATCCCTTAATGTAAACACGCTGGCAGGGCGCTCGGCTGAGGCAGCCAAGGAAGACGGAGAGGCAATTTTAATTTTGTTGTTCAAAAAGAAGCAGCTAAAGAAACTGCCTTTATGTTATACCGAGAAGCTGCTGCCCGCCGCTGGGCTCCGGTGCAGAGCCGGGGCTCGGGCAGGGAGTGAGGGCAGGTCAACAACACCTGTTGGGGAGAGCAGCCAAGAAGAGGAAGAGGAAGGAAAGAGAAGTGACAGTTCTCGGGCTCCAAGGATGGCAGGTCCTAGGAGAGGAGCTCTGCCTACCTGACCCCACTGAGTCCTCTTGGGGGCCCTATGAGAGAAGCATCATCCATCACCTCATGGGAAGGGATGTGCCCCGGTCACCCAGCAGGTGGGGAGCACTGAATCCTCACCTACCAACACCGGGAAGGCAGGAAGGGTGGCTTGGAGGCAACTCCCCCCCCCATGCAGAACTCTCTCACAAGGTCAGTGCATCTTTCCTAGACATGGCCAGCAGAACTTCTCTTAAGTCCATGGCGCAGAACCAGTCCCACTCTGAAACCAATCGTTGGCAATGGCGTCATGACGTGACCACAGTTAGCTTAGATTAACCATGGTCACGTCCCGTGGAGGGGTGAAGGGCTCACCTTCTCTGAAAACAGTCACCACCTCTTTCATGAAAAAAATTCGTAGCTGAGCAAAACTGGGGATCTACTACAATGGAAGACGGGCGGAGATGGCTGCTGGGAGGGCAGCCGATCGAGAAGTGCAAGATGAGGGCAGGAAGTTAGATGGACGGGCCAGATCATACAGAGCCTTATATGGCACAGCGAGGAGTTAGGATTTTATTCTCAGGATAATGAATAACCTTTAAGCAGAGGAATAACATGAGACAACTGATATTTTTGAAATGCTGTGCTGTGTAAAGAACACTTGGCAAGAGTGGCAGTAAAGACACCAATTAGGAAGCTATTGTCCTAGGTCAGGGGAGAGACGATGGTGGACCGGGGCTAGAGGGTGGCAAGGGAGATGGAGAGAAGGGTGTTCATTCGAGACACACGTTGGAGGTAAACTGGCAGAACCTGGTGGGAGACGAGATGTCAGAGGGGAGAGAGAGGAGAAACCGGGGCTTTGCAAATGGGTGGGCAAGGGCGCTATTTACTGAGCTGGGGGAAGATTTAGGGAGAAACAGATTTGAGAACACAAATCAAGAGTTTGGTTTCTTTTCATATGTTTGGGATATCTGTAGAACATTCAAATGAAAAATTCAAGGAGACAGACAGAATTGCAAGACGAAAGCTCAAGAGAGGAATCTGGAAGTCATCACTATATAGACGGTATTTAAAGCTTGATAACAGGTGAGCTCACCTAGCAAGGGTGTGCAGATGGAGAAACAGGCTGAGGGCCAAGACTTGGGATGTCCAATATTTAGACGATAGAAAAGGAGGAATAAACAGAAGGGGAGGGGGAAGGCAGAGGAGCACAGCCTGGAGACAGTGTCTCCGAGAAGGAGAGGGTGTGGGATGCTGCGGAGAAGCCAAGGTGAGGACGACAAAGTGTCGGTGGGGGCGGGCGACATGGAAGCTGCCGGTGACCTCCCCGAGTTGTGAAGTGGCGTGGTGGGGAGGGGTGCCAGACTGAAGCGGGCAGGAGGGTGGCTGGGAGGTGGACAGGAGGAGGCCATCTGTGCAGACAATTCTTTTGAGTCGTTCGGCGGCGAAAGAGAGCAGAGATGGAGCAGGAGCTGAAAGACGTATGACAATCGCAGGCGGCTTGTGACGTTTTCAAAGACAACGGATAAAAGAGCAGGTCTGTACACTGCTGGGAAGGACCCCAGGCGAGTCCTTAAGAAGGAAAGAGGCTGGGATGCAGAGCCCACGTGGAGAGACTGGCTCTCCGAGTTTCAGGAGGGATGAGTCTGAGCACAGCAGCAGGCGGGCTCGTGGACTTAGGGGAGGAAGGGTGAGGGGGCTCCAGTCTGAAGCCTTCATCTCCTCCATCACGTCCGTGAAGTCTGAGGTGCGATGCTGAGCTCAGAGCGAGATGTGGGGGGTGAGGTGGGAGATCTGAAGTAAGAGGAGGGAAGAGAAAGGAGCTCTGAGAACTGAAAAGGGAGGCTACTAGAGGAACATCAGACAATAAAAAATCTTAAAAGGCCATTGACTTGAACTCTGGTTTTCAGTTAGGCAATCTCCCAGCCAGCCTACCGGATCGCAGAGCTGAGCTGACAGGGATCAATCAGGGAACTGGCACAGAAAGCTTAGTTCTGCTCTCAGTGCTCATCATTAAAGAAAACAGGTACGTTTCTGTAGGGGCCCCAGCAAGCAAGTCTGAAGGGTGTGTGTGCAGCCACGCTTCGGCGAGTCAGCCTGCCTTTGCTTGCCGGCTTACATACAATTTCTGGGCTGCATCATCATCATTTCAGAAGAATCTGTAACGGGCACTGGTTCTTAAGCTTGAACACAAAGTTTTCTGGTCCCTAAATTTCCCCTGTCAAATACTTAATGACCTGTAAACTACTTAAATACACCAAAAGAGCTCCAATTTTAAAGGACCTACCAGTAAATCCTTTCGTAAAGTGACCTTGTTTTTTGTTTTGTTTTTTTTTTTTTTTGTAACGCAAATAGCCTGGACCTAGAGGTTTTTCTAAAGAGAGGCCCGCCTGCGTTCTGGAGCTTTGTGGCCAGAGCAGCAAGCACAGGTGGTTGGTACTGACATCTTGTATTTCCGAGGACATTGACACACATTTGCTCAAATTAATTACTCTTCCAAGATCTCTCCCCTGACTCGTTTGATGGGAACAAGAGCTCCTGGGCCGATGCGAATACAGAGGGGAGGGTGGGGTGGAGGCCAGCAGAGCAGGCCTGGGACAGACAGTGTGCCACTCATCAGAATGGAAGCAACGGCACTTCACTTACACCCAGAAGTTTGTCTGTGAGCATCAATCCCCAAGCAGCAAATACCAGAGCCACGTGGGACAAAGACTGGGAGAGAAGAAAGCTGTCGTGAGGGTCCGGACCAGGGAGGGGAGTGTGCGGGTGGGGTGACCTCCAAGAAAATGAGGGGGGAGGGGAAAGGAGAGGGGAGGAGGTAGAAGCAGCTGGGGTGAACCACTGAGGGCATCCACGGTTAACCCCACCAACACACTTTTAAGTTAAACTTCTGATACCATTAGCACTATGGTTACAATGAAAAGGTATGAGAGGCAGGGTGTGAAAAGCAGATCAAGTTGTACACAGAAGGTGGCCAAGGGATATGCCCCATGAAGCACTGCTGAACAGTGGCACAGCCAGGCCCCAGGCCCACCTGCCACTGTCACAGCCCAGCTACAGGCTTGGGTGGAGGGAAGAGAGATGCGGCCGACCTCCCAGTATGGTGACTGGCCTCAGTTTATCCCTCCAGTCGGGAAGGAAGCAGGTTAAGGAGCCAGATCGCCTGTGATTTAACCACTGTATACACTACCCCTTGGCAATGACCATCACAATTTGTGAGTGTCTCAGGCCTCAGGTCAGGGTCTGCCTATAGACACCCAGGGAAGGGAGGGAGCGGAGGATAAGTCACATCCCTAACCTCTCAGCATCTTCACTTAACCTGCCCATAAAAGAGAGCTAGAAGGACCCATCTCAGGGGTTGCTGGGAGAACCAACAGCATGGGTGAGTCACTTAGCATGCCGCCTGGCGTCAGTAAGGACTCCGCAAATGACAGGTTTGGTGGAGCCTGGAGGAAGGGACCCTGTGGCAGAGGCTGCCTCCAAAAGCCGTCAGATCCCAGTGAGATGGGTCACTGAATCATGCCTGTGTCACCACAGGGTCAGCCTTGAGGTTCCCAGACCAGGGGTGAGTAAAGCATATATTCACACATCCACTGAGTCACTCTACAATTGAACTGAGGGCCAATTACATTTCAGGCACTGTGCACCGCATGGAAATACAGCAATGAAGAGACAGCAGGCCAGCAGAGGGGGCACCTGGACCTCAGGGAGCAGCCACAGACCCCAGACCACCAGGCTGATATGCATGCCCCAGGGCTCATTCTGGGCAGGACAGCAGAGCCTGCCTGATTTCATTCTGTTTCTCTGGGGAGGACAAAGCCTGAGGCTATGAGGAAATGTGCTGCCCAGGCAGGATGAACTCAGAAACGGGGTGCTAGTAGGGGCCTCCTGGGACCAGCTGAAAGGAAGCAGAGGCAGGGGTCACCGGCAGGTGCTGGGCCGGGGCTGTATTTCTGCTCATTAACCAGTGAGCACTGCCCTGGGTTGGAGACCCTCTTCCCCTACCTGCCCCTCCCCACTCGGCTATGCTCCGTTGTACCTCTGACAGTACTGGGTCTGCTAAATGCTTTATAGTCCGTTTGCCAACGCAGGGATGATGCAGAACAAGATTGGGTTATTACAGATTCAGGAGGCACTACACACCCGGCTGTCATGTTTCAGTTACCCTTTCTCTCGGTTTAATAAAATTTGCCACACTAATACAAAGCCATCTTTTATCGTTTTCCCTGCAGTTGTAACAACTTGTCCAGCTCCCTCCTGCTAATTAAAGGAGGAGGGGACACAGCAGCTCATTGGAAAGCCAGTTTCCAGGGAGGCTGTCAGTATCTTCGCAGCCATTTAGCTCTGGTTCTTATGGACCTTTAATGGCCCTCTCCGTCATGATTTGAACCCTAATGAGGTCAGCAGCTGGTGGCCACCGCCGGCAAAGCCCTGCTTGGCGGCAGCGCGGGCACCTCCGCCCGCTGGCAGCACAGCACTCCCCCTGGGCTGGATGACGTGGGCTCCGCAGTCCGTCCTCCCACGCCTGTCTGGCCCGGCATCACTGCCTCGGCCCTGATATGTGTGACAGCCTCCCAGGCAAAGGGTCCCCAACAGAATAACCAGGATTGGAGGTGGGTGGTTAGACAGGGCCCCCTTGCCCCACCCCCGCCCCTTGGTGGAGCAGATAACCGGAAAAGGGGAGGAGGTGGGAGAAAAGGAAATGGGAAGAGAAAAAGGAGCTGTAGACAAAGAGCTGCCCTTGTGCTAAGTCCTGAGATGGGTCCAAATCAGCCCGCGTCCGGAGGGCCCACGCTTTGTTCGTCATCCCACTCGGGAGCCTTTAGGGAGCGAGGCAGGGAGAAGGGCGCCTGTCTTCACGGCGAACCTCTACCTCCGCGCGCGTCCTCGTCTGTCCGGCTAATTACCTGCTACAGCAGCTGGGCTGCTGCCCTTTAAACCAAGGAGGCGCGGGCGAGCGGGCGCATCATCATTCCCGGCGCAGGCGGCCTCCCCTGGCGGGGCGGGCAGGCGCCCCCGCCGGAGGGCTGCGGCTGCAGGAGGCCCAGGCACTGGGGACTAGATCGCCCCCAGGGCAGGGCAGGAGTCGACCGCGTCCTTGTAGGGGGAGGGGGGCTTCCTCCAGGAGACGCCTGTCTTCTCTCGGGGCTCTAAGACCCTTTCCATCCGTGAGCTTCGACCCCACTCCTTGCGCAAAGTCGGGGAATCAGAACAGGCCAAGCCAAGGTCAACGCTGGGGCGGGGGCGCTTGGGGCCGGTCGGCCCTGCCAGCCCCTCGGCTCAGCCCGCGCCCCTGCGTAGTATGCAGTGGTCGTCGCCCCGGCTGTCCCCCGCGGCGGCCTGGATTCCCCGGCCCTCTTCCCCGCGCGCACACTAATTAAGTTTACAGATGGAAGCCGGTGGCGCCGGTTGCAATAAAAGGCAGCAGCTCCGCTCCTGAGCTTCAGTGAGAGCATTTTCCCCTGTAACAAGGGGCTGGATTCAGCGGCCCGCTGCCGTCTGAGCGGGGCGAGTTGCCAGAGTAACGAAGGCCTAGCGCACCCGTGGTGAGAGGGAGCAGGGCGGGGGGTCCAGGGCGCAGCAGCCTCCGCTGCCATCCAGGCCCAGGCCCTGGGGCCCTTCCTCGGGCTGCCAATCCCTTCCTGCTAAGCATGTCTCCCCGGCCCCAACTCTCCCTCACGGTCCTGCCCCCACCCCACACACCCTCAGCCTTTAAGAGGTCCTCTGGGAGCTTGTATTACGTTCATGAGACACACCTGGAGCACCTCGTCTGAGACAGGTAATGGGTCAGGCCATCGGGACTCAGCTGGGAGTCACACTGGACAGTGGCTGTGCCCATGGTGGGCCTGGGAGGCATAGCCCACCCCAGACGTGGCGGGTAACAGCCAGAGAGAAAGCAGATGGGGGTTCCTGTCTGTCTGAACAACAGCTGGGCTTTTCTGCAGGGTGGGGAGGAACTCAGAGCCAAAAAGCCGGGAGTGCGTGTGTCTGATTTCCTTGGATGGAGGCTGGTCAGAGGACAGAGTTCCGGAAGTGCTTGGGCCTGCTAAGCTGCGGGAGGAAGCCAGCAGGACGATGAGCAAAGCCTACCCATCCTGCTCATAACCGCAGGAGGGCGGCTGCTGCTCTTCCCCAGCCCTTGGCCTAGTCAAGGCTGAACTTGGCTTTTAGTCCTCAGTTTTCAGAAGTTCACATTTTACTCCAGAAAGTTAAGGTTGCATTCCACCCTGCTTTCCTCCCAGGGACCTAAAAAGTTAAGGATTGTCTTAACTCCTTTTACAAGCTTCTTCTTGGGCACCGGGTTCACCCAGGCCCCAGAAGTTGTTTCCTAGAGCCCAGAGAAGCTGGAGTATGGGGGATCCCGGAAGCACCCCCGGGTTCTCACAGCTCCTCTCCTGAAGCTAGGCTGAGGGCTTCAGGGCAGCTGCATTCCAGACGGCCGTGTGCTGGTATCCTAGGAGCAGCTAGGTCCAAAAGCAGTGCTGGCTGGCCAAGTAACCCTGAGGCCACATGGGAAAAGAGGGCAGCAATAGACACTGTCCATATGTCCAATGCACAGAGAGTTGCTTTCCTTTGTAACTGACAAACAAGAGGTTGTGCCTAGGGGGAAGATGAGGTGGGGACGCCCACTTCCCTAGGCCAGTTCCTGGGAGCTGGGCCAGCTGGGTCCCTGCCTGCATGACTGACATCTCAATAGTCACATGCATCCCGCAGCCCAGAGGTCATAAATCATCTACTTCAACCACATGAAGCCGGAACAGGGCGGGTGTCCACAGTGAGGGTCCCCACTGCCAATAAGCAGGCAAGCTGCACGTATTTGGGAACTGGCTGCCCACTCTGGTCCGCCAGACGTGGCTCCTCCCTTCTCCACAAATGACACTCCCCATGTCCAATCAGCACTGAGTCCTGTCAACTGGCCGTTGTAGAGAGTCAAATTTACCCCCTTCCAGACCTTTCTCACTGGTATCTGCAGCAGGCCTCATGTTTTGTTTTGTTTTGTTTTGTTTTTTGCCTCCTATCCAGCTGCCCAGAGGGTCTCAACCTGTGCCCTTTTGTAGACATCCCCGCAGGGGCTTCTTTGTGCCTTTAGCCTCACGTACAAGACCCTTCACAATTTGATCTCTGCCATATCTCTGGCTTCTCTCTCCCCTCACACCTTGGCTCCAGCCTGCTTGCTGTGACCTAAACAAAAGTCTTTGCTGGCTTCTGTGCATTTGTTGAAGCTCTTCTCACAGCCTCACAATACCCTACACCTCCCATTCTTCTCTTCCCCCTGCTGGCTCCTAATATATATCTCCTGCTAGATTCAGCTCCGGCATCACCTCCTCCAGGAAGCCCTCCCTGGTTCCTTGCCATCCATGCCAGGCTGAGTTTCCCCCTCAAATATATTCGTGTGCTCTCCATCTAGATTCTGAGCTTCTCAGGGGCAAGGCCTGGCTCCCTCAACTTTTCAGCAAGACCTTACTGGCAAGCGATTCCGAGTGACTGAAAGGCAGACATGGGTTTGATTCTCAGCTCTTGCATCTGGGAAGGTCACTTAACTTTTCCTACTCCCTTATTTAAGTGGATAATGATAACATAAGGCTCTTAGGGTTAAGTGAATTAATGTGTTTAAAGGATTTAGCACGATGCTCCACACAAGGTGAGATGGACTCTGTACTATCTGTGTCTCCTCGGCAGCCAGCCCAGCTGGCACATTCTAGCCACCTCCTCAAAATCGCCGAGTGAACCCGCACGTGAAAGGAAGAGCCGGCATGGCTCCAAGTCTCCGCACCCCCGGCCCACCTCCCCAAGATAGGCTTGGGTTGGTCTGTAGCCCTCTTCCAGTGGGTCATGAAGAACTGGTGACCAGCTGACATGCCCCTCACCAGACGTATGCGGCCCCGCAGTCGAGAGTCAGATCCAGACACATGAACGGGTGAGAAGGCAGGAGACAGAAGCACAGATGAGACTGAAGGTGGGTGCCTGTCTCTGGGTCATCGTGAGGCTCGAGGGAGGGGAGAAGGAGCGCTGGGGATGGTCCTGTCCTACATAAAGAACTTCACCTACATCTCCTCGCCTGCTGTTTCCTGCTCCCGAGAGAGACCTGTGCTGCCCCGCTGTGTGGTCTGGGAGGCCGTGTCTACACGTGAGAGCCTCTCCCAGCGTGTGCTGTTGCTGGGGCTAAGCATGCCCAGAGCAGGCTCCTGCTTCCCGAGCGGCTGTCCCGCAGCGCCAGGAACTGCTGGGACTGATGCTTCCACTGGGGCAGGAGAAGGGAGGGATGGGGCCTGGCGGGTGGGTGGGTAGACGGGAAGGCCGAAACAGGAGGGAAAGAAGAGAAGAGAGGCTTGAAGCCCTGATGCAGATCTAGGGGGAAGCCTCTGTCAGAACCATCTGAACTTCCAAGTGGGCCGAGCTGAGGACCGGCAGCAACCAGCCCTCTCCGGACCGCCCTGAGCCCCGGGGCTGCTCCTCTTCCAGCTCCACAGCTGCTGCTGCCCGTGGCTCCACCCACCCTCGCCCCCCACCCCCTAGACCACACACCAGGGAGCAGGACCAGCTTGCTCCCTCCCTGGCTGGTTTGCAATTTTGATTTCTCACCTTCCCAAACAGCCAGGATTTATGGCTCACTTGACAGAAATATTTAATTTTCCAAATGTCTATTAGTCAAAGGCTGTGGAAATCTCCAGACCTAACATTTCTGCATTAATATCCATATAAGCTGAAGCCAAATAAAGATCTTCCCAGAGGCGTGGGAGGGGGAAACGAGGAGGATGAAATCCTGGGCAGAAAAGGAAAGGGCCCTAGACAAGCCCCCGTGAAGCTCGCACCGGCCCCACCAGAGGCACCAAGCCAAGCACCAAAGCTTTGTTATCGTCCTATTAACACCAGCAAGTGCTGAGCACATGCCCAGTGTTGCACTAAGCGATTTGAACAGCCAGGATGTCGTGTAATCCTCACAGCCCTGTAATCAGCCCACTTCTCAGATGAGGAAACTGAGGCATAAAGTAATCTAAGATCACCCAACTAGAACCCCAATTTTACTGACTCTTATCCACTATCAAACCGTCTCTTTTGTATACATGATGGAAATTCTCTTTCTTTCTAATGGTATAACTATTTCTATTTTCAGTGGAACTAACTATTCAATTCAATTCTGTCTCATTAGATTCAGTGATGAATTCAATGTGTACATATGTGTAGGGACCCAGCTATGCATGGAGCACTGCTGCGGACATAATAAATGTAAAGTCAGGCCCCTCGTCGACCACGACCACGACCTGAAAATCTCTTTGGAAAGCTGGGCACATGCAGTGTCAACACAGGCAGCAGGGTAACGCCACCCGCTAGCGGACTCAACCCTACTGAGATAAAGAAGGGAACAAAAAAGACTCAGAGCAAACAAGAGAGACCCTGCCAGGCCCCACTCCAAGCCTGATGCCTGAGAGCGTTCATTCACACTAAGTGCAGGACAGGGGAGAGGAGAAGGGAGGCGGGCGAGATGGCAAAAGTGAGGCAACTGAAAAATCACAGAAGGTGGATAAGGAAACCAGGAAGCCCAGCTGCGGGGACAGAATACCCGCGAAGCTCCGGAGTCCTGGCTCGCTAGCACACAGAGTGGTAGGGTGGTTTCCAGTAACAACCCCGAGTGATGAGAGTGATTGAGCTGTGTTCTGAGCACACTGGTTAAGGAAGCATGGCTGTTGGTCACACTTTCCTTATGTCCATTCACATGAAAGTATTTCATTCAAGCTGCCAAAGTACTTTTTTTTTTTTTTTAAGTTTTGTTGCTTAAAGAAGTTAAGTTACATTCTGTAACTGGCTCTGTAATTAAGCACCACAGCCAGGCAGGACTGGCAGCTCCTGCTGGACAAGAAGATTGTGTCTGGCCCTCGCTACTCAGGGCCCAGCACAGGTAAGCACCGAACCAGAGATGAGGGTCCTGGGGCTGCTGGTGCCTCATTCATGCACAGCCGAGAAGGCAGGGGGAGCTAGGGAGTCTCTGCCCCTCTGCCCCAAAGTCAGTCCTGGGGGGCCAAGACCTCATTCCCCAGCTCCCAGGAGGCCAAGCTTAGAGTAGAATTGCCACCCCGTGGCCCCAGGGGTCCTCTGCTATCCCCTGGGGGTCACTGTCACAGACTTCTTGGGAGTCCCAATCCAAGCATCAGCAGACTGATACAGGAGCATCCTCACCCCCCTTTGTCCAGTCCTCCATGGCTCTAGTTAGTTGCCGCCTAGAAAAGTGACAGGAAGAGCAAACGAAGCAAAAAGATGAGGCCGCACCACCATCACTGTGGTGAGGCTTTACTAAGGATCTCAGAAATCTCCATAGAACCAAACCCTCACAGCTACCGAGCCAGAGCGAGAAAAAAAAGCACGACCCAGAGAGAGACCAACCTAGGACACCCACACCCACCATGTCTGGCAGGTGAGAACGTCTGCCTGCTTGCTTTCTGCGTGAATCGAAAATGTCCCGAGTCCATCTGCCTCTATCAAGTACGTTCATCCAACTGTTAACTTGTATGCACTCTACTCGCTCATTAATCTTCTATCATTTATGTTGCGTGTAGATGCCACTGCATCAGCCTGGCTGATGTGAAGACGTCCGCGGGGTTTTTAACTTACTGCGTATGGGGGGAAAGGAAGTAATATTTAGAGCACGTTTACTATAATGCAGACACTTCACGTAGGTTTCTTTCTTTTCACCTCATAACAGCCCCCTGGAGAGGTATCATTTCCGTTTTACACATAAGAAAACTGAGGCTCAGAGAGGCCAAGTAAGTTGCTCAGAGTCGCACAGCTAGTAAGTATCAGAGCGGAGATTGTTTCAAGTGCATCTGACCCTGACTCCGATACCACTAACGATGCCTTCTTGATGTTGTCACCAGCAAAAGCGCAGTGCGAGGCCTCTCAGGTGGCAAATCTGGAGACAAGAATGCTCTTCCTTTTTGCCCTGAGCCTGGCTGGCATTTCAGGGGCTGACTTACATGATGAACGGGCTCAGGGCACACATGAGATGTAATACGTCTTGATTTAGTGAAGCACTTGATAGGTCGTCTGATTAAATTTTATTTGCAAAATTAATTCAGATTGTCTTGGCTGGGTGCTCCCGTCACCCAGACAGCAGAGAGGCTGGGAACCTGTAAACAAGTGGTCAAGAGAAGAGGCTGATGATGGCAGGAGCGCAGCCCCAGGGGCAGGCGACTTTCGACAGCAGTGCCCCCAGCGTGGTGGAACTAGGGCTGGGGCATGAAGACTGTGGGTAGATGGAAGGGGCGCCATGCGGAACGGAGAGCCCGGGACGCGGGAAGAGGGTTCCTTCTCCGCTGGTGATGGTCGGACCGTGCTGGGCGATGGAGGAGGCCAGGGAGGGGCGTTTTCAGTCCCTGAGTTCTCTGTGGTCATAACACATGGCCCAGAAACACCCTGAGCGGGCCACAGGAGGGCAAGAGTCAGCCCTGGTTCCTGGATGGTGTCAGCAGGAGCTCCAAGAAGCAGCCAACGGCCAGGGTGACTGAAGCCTCAGTCAGGCCAACAGGGCAGCGGGAGTTGCAGATCGGGGCCTTCTTTGAGCAGGAGGGCGGCCTAGACGGCGTCGGCTCCAGTAGGGATGTCAGCTCACACCGGGAAGGGGAGGCCCACTGGCAGGCTGGGGACCCAGGGCCGGGAGGGAGAGGGACAAACTGACGGTGAGGGGCAGTCAGGGGCCCGGTGCCGAGTGGAGGGAAACTGACACAGGAGTGGGAACGGGACTGCCATTCTCCATGAACAGAGGAGGAGAGAGGAGATGAATCGTTGTAATTGTGAACCTATGGGGCACAGTCAAAAAAGAAGAAACAGGTGTCCTCTTGTGAGTGTGTGCAGCAGGCGAGGGGGCTGCCGTTGTCTTGTTCTCCTAAAGCAGAGTGTAGGGGTTAAGCCCGCTCCAAAGGCAGGTAACACCCAGGATGCTGAGGAGAAACCTCGGGACTTAGACAGAGTGGGTGGGCGGAAAGGAAACCAGGCAAGACCCCAGAAGAAAGCAGGCACCTGAGGAATCTCGACCCCCGCCTGTGTGGAGCTGGCAGGAGGTAAGGGGAACTGACTGGAGCGGGGCGGAGGGCGGGAGGCACAGCCTCCAGGATGCGCGCTGCATTATCCTTGTGAGGTGACTAGACCTGACTTGCATTTGAAAGGTTTACTCTGGCAGTGACGTTTAGAACAGACTGTGGGGAAGGGGACAGGGCGGACAAATGAGGAAGAGGAATTTGAAAAGAGGATGGCGGTTCGGACTAGGATGGTGGTACCTAGCAAAAAGTTTAAAGTGGTGAAATTTGGGCTGTATTTTTTCAGGTAAAACAAACAGGGCTGTTGAAGATTTGAATTCGGGGTGTGAGAGAAGAAAGAAAGGACTCGTGAATGAATGAATGAATGTATGCACGCATGCACGCATGTACACGTGCCCCAGCCTGGCTGCATCGTTGCGCAGACCCGGTGGGACGTCCTCTCAGTCTCCCGGGCCAACCCCCCCTTGCTCCTCTTCAATTTAAACCTTGACCGAGACCTGTCGCTTCCAACAAGCTGACAATTTACTTTAATCCAAGTGAGACAGCCCTTTGTGTGCTGGCATGGAAACCTAACCACCACCTGAAAATGCATTTCCATGAAAAGAATTGTTTTCAAGTAGCCAACAGCCAATTTATAAATAATTGCTAGAAATATGACCTGTTCCTAAGTGGGAAGCGCCTGGATAAACGCTGTCATCGCCTAAACTGTCAAATCCGAGGCAAAGCAATTTCTGTTGCCTCCAAGACTAATGGGCCCAGCCCGGCCGTGACTCTTAGGCGACAAGGCCATGGAGAGTGAAAAGAAGCCCCAAGGCCCCTCGTGATGACAGAGCAGCTGGGGACAGAGGGGAAAGGGACGTGCAGAGTTCACGCCACTCACAGCTCTCCCAGGAGGTCGGAGGGGCCGACAAGAGAGTAGACGGCAGACCTTGTCTCTGCTCCCCCACCCCACCACTCCCACCTCACCACCTAGACACTGGGCGCTTCTCAATGCTATCTGCCAAGTAAGAAACTGCCGAGAAGGGAAAGGCAGGTGGACAGTGAGAGGGAAGGCTGCCTGCTGTGTGCACCTGGCAGCAGCCTCTGTCCCAGAGCGAATTCCACTGAGGGAAGATGAGAACGTCTGGGAGTGTGGGCTGGGCGAATGAGTGTGCCAGCAGACCCGAGTGCAAAGCACTGTTAGCAACCTCCAGGCAAATCAGAGCAGCGGAGACACAAGCCCGGCCTGTGACCTCTGTGTCCGCTCCAGAGACGCCCTCCCACCCTCACCTGGCCCCGCGCCTCCCTGTGGCTTCTGGTCCGCCATCGGGTAATGAGAGCGCCCAGTGAGTAAGCAGGAAGCTGCTCACCGGGCTCTGCATTCAGAATCCCCCCACCAGTGAAAAACATCAGAAACACTGACTTTCTGGGTCTGGCAATTTACAAAACTCCATTTGCAAGAGTTAAGTGTGAAGTCATGGTGAGGCTTGGTAGACAGCACGGTGCCGCCCGTGCTTTGACCCAAGTGTGCGTGGCCTGGAGGAGGTCCAGGGCTGCAGAGAGCAGCAGCAGCAACCGCCCCTCCAGCAGGCCTCTGTGGACCACCCTTTCAGGATGCCCGGTTGCACTGTGGTTTCCGTCTCCTCGCCACGCTCCCAAGCCGAGCAGACATCCCCCATTTGGAAGGAGGGGAAAGGGCATGGGAAGGGCATCTGAGCTCACCCACGGGAGACTAGACAGGAAGAGGAAGCCAGGCCACCCCTGCAACTTTACGCCATACACCAGCAGGAAAGAGAAACTGGGAGAAAAACAACCAAAGTGGAGGCAGGAGTCCACGCAGGGGCCGTAAGTAAGGTTGAGAGATACCGTGGTCCAGGGCCGACTCCCGATCCTGACACTGAAAGAGATGGACGCAGGACGTGCGGCGAGAACACAAAGGCTTTCGTGGCAAAGAATGGCGAACTGCCCCCTCCAGCGATCCAGGGCTTTTTTAGAGCATAAACTGTCACTGCCAAGATATCCTGGGCTCAAAAACTCACATCTACAGACGTTTTTGCTGGTTCCACTGGGGTCCGACTCTAGGTTTTTTAACTTCAGATATTCACTCACCTTTCTGTGGCTCACGGGGGCTATTCCAGGTACTGGGGGTGGGGTGTGAAACCTGTAACATTGTCCCTAATGTAAATGTCCCACAGGCACCCAGCCTGGTCACCTCTGTGCCTCCCTGCAAAGTGGTTTCTCTGTTTGAAAGCCTGGCCTTGACACTGTGGGCTGGCCCTTCCTGACCGCACCCTCACTTCCCGCCCCGTCCCATCCCCTCCACTCCGCCGGAGGCGCTGGGAGTGCACAAGCTGCTTTACTCCGGAGTGGGAAATCTCCAGGCACAAGTGACACACGGGCAGGCAATTTACAGTTACTCACTTGTTCAGATGCCTCAGGACCCAGTCCTCACTCCTGCCGGTTCCCTGACCCCTTTCCATGCCTGCTTCCCTCCCTAGGCCCAGAGGGTCCTCTCACTCACAGCTCTGGGCCCAGGGGAAGCCAAGTGCCGTTTTCTGGTTCCAAATATAACCCCTGAGTTCAGGTCATAGCTTCTTTTCCCGTAGCCTCTTGGAAAATTAATCCATTTCTCATTCCTCTGACCTGGGTCAAGTTCCCTAGGTTCCTAACACTGTTAACCCTCCGACCCCACTCCACTTTTCCCACACCACGTTCCTCTGAAAGCACTTCCAGCTAGGTCACCAGGGACTTCTAAAGTCACAATTCCGGGACTTCTTGGACGCATGGGATGCTGCTGGCCATCCCTGCTCTTTCCTTTGTTTTCCATGACACCACCTCCCCCCCGGCCCCGTTTCCTCCCTCTCAGTCACCCCGAAGGCTCCTCCTCTCACCCCTTAAGTGTTGAGTCTCAGATTTGATCACTGGCCCTCTTCTTTCCCATGCTGCCCCCTCCCTGGGCAATCTCGTCCAACCCTTAGCTGATGGTCCCAAATCTGTACTTCCAGCATCTTTTCTATCTCCCAAATTCTTGGATTTGTGTAATTATTGCTCATTATCATCTCTCCCTTGGAAATAACCTCAAACCCTGCCTCCCTCCTTCCACTCCCCAAGCTGAATCCCAAGTCCACCTGCACCCAACACTCCATCTTCTCCACGCCTGCACCCCAGCAACTGAACCGTCCTGGAGGAAACCACAGAGCCGGGGTGACTACTGGCACTTAAATTTTATAGCCACAAGGTTCAAACAGGCACTCAGCATCACCCTGTATTCGCCCTACAGATCCCGGTAAGGTCATCCCCCGGTGCTTTCAGACTGCGGTTTGATGCCTTTCTTTCCTCTTATGTCAACTCCCCTCAAGACCGTCATCTCGTTGCCTCACCCTGTGGTCCGTCGAGAAAACAAGTAAACAGGAACCCCCTTAATTTCCCGCCACCAAATCTGCAGCCTTCCCTCCTCCCGATCTCATATCTCAGTCATCCCCCCATTTATTCTCCCAGGAGAGGCCAGACTAGCAGCTTTCCAACCCCTCGCCTTCTCGAGCTCTTCATTCTAGAAGGGATCCCCGTCTTTCCTGGATTATCGATTTATTCCCCCCACACTAGGTCATTCCCATCACTCTACGCATGCTCCGCCATTCCTGTCTTTAAAAGTAAGATGCCCTCCCTGGAACCCACGTCCCCCTCCAGCCGCAGCTCCACTGGTCTGCTGCTCTCACAGCGCACCTCAAAGCGCCCTCTGGGCCCGCTCCCCCACTCCCCTCCTCCCGTTCACTCTTTGTTTACTCCAGCCTGGCTTCCTATCAAGGTCACCCATGACCGCCATGTTGCCAAATCCTGTGCACACTTCTGTGTGACCCCTCAGCACCACTGGACACAGCTGGCCTCTCCCGCCTGGGTGCTGTGGCCCCACCCTGCCCTGGCTGGCCTCCTCTCTCTCTGGCCACCCTCTCTCCATGTCCACTGCTGGCCTCTCCACCTCTACCTGACTCTAAGATTGGCAAACGCCCGGGCTCAGTCCTCAGCCCTCCATATCTCTGTTTTCTTCCTACATTACTTTTATTTTCTCCTTCATCACTAGTGACATCCAAATTAACCCTGACCTTCCGCCTGGGCAAGAGACTGATATCCGACTGCTGACCTGTCGTCTCTGCTCAGTTGTCTAATTGGCATCTCCAGTGTAATCTGCTCCAAAGAGAAGTCCCAGCCTGTCCCCCTGACCAGCCCAGCACTCCTCAAACCCTGTTCCTAGTCAGCACTGCCAAGGGCCCCACCGTCCTCCCAACCACTCCCATCCTCCCAGTCCACCCACGCCAGTCTTGTTGATTCTACACCAGTGACACCACGACTCTGCTGGCATCTGCCCACTCTGCTATGACCCTCCGAATTTAAGCCACTTTTCCCGCCTGCACGGCTACAACGGCCTCTCGGGGGGTCTCCTGGTTCTACTCCAGCCCCTCTACAGCCCACTCTCTCTCGGCAGCCCCAGCTCCACCAGCCGCCCACAGCCTCCCTCCTCAGCCTCTGCCTGTGCTGGTCCCAGGCTTCTGCTCTGAGCCCAGCAGCATTCTGTGGCTCGAAACCTTTCCAGGCTTCGGGTGGGGGTGTTCGCCATGCCTCTCCCATCCCCATTCCAGCCCCACGTCCTTTTAAAAGACAGCAACCTTTAAACACGAAGCTTCAGCTCCCATGAAGGGAACCCTCTTCCTTTGTCACACTTTATGTCTGTCCACAACCACCACGTAACAATACCCCCTGGGGGACATGTTTCTCCTGAAAAGAAAGAGCCAAGAAACAGAGCCTCCCCCGCCCCCACCCCGCCCCGGTCCCTGGGATGACAGCCGGTGCTGGGCCTGCCTGGGCTGTGCACCCACCCCTGCGTGTCCGACAGGCATTGCACGGCGCCAGGTTCCCCCGGGGAGCAGGTGCCCCCGAGCCGAGGTGCTTCCCCGTGCAGAGCGCCCTTTCTCCCCTGCAAATCCGCCACTCCTGCTGAGTGACTTTCAAGGAAACAGCGAGCCTCTCGGGGCTTGGATGTCCTGTCTATAAAATGCAGGGGCCGGGAGAGTGATCTTTGGGCTATTCTGGCTCAAATATGCGACGCTTCTCTGGTCTAGAATGTTGGTGTGGAGTTATGTTTCCACACAAAAGGCCTGGCCCCGAAGCAAAAAGCTTGCTGGTACAACACAAAGGGTGTTGGGGCTGGGGGCAGGCGCCCAGGGACATACGTCTGCTCCAGGGTGTCTGTGCCAGAGCCCTGCACAGGTGGCAAGACTCCCCAGCACACACACCTGTCCCACCTGTCCATCCTCCAGTCCGGCCGCGGCCAGCACTTATAACACGGCACGATGCGTATTTTCACGCATCAGGGAGCTCCTGGGTGCCAGGCAGGGTACGGGAGGGAGCGTGGGCCTGGAGTCTGGCAGCCTGGACTACTAGCATCATGCTTCGGTGCCTTCCGGCACCAGGCAACAGGTGATGACTCACGCAAAGGCTTTACTCAGGACGCCTGTGCGGGCATCTCCCCAGTGTCCGTCCCGGACACGGCCCCCCACCGCGGACCCTCGGGACTCACCCTGACATGAGACCAAGCAGCCCTGCCCGCTCTGGCAGGCGCCCGGCAGCGGTAGTTGCAGATCCCCTCGCATCCAGCACACCTGGCCCCCTAATGAGAAGTTTCTCACACTCTAACCAGACTCCCTCCATTGGGCAGGTTCAGTAAAAGATTCTCATAAAAAGAAATTCAGCACATTTAACCCAGATTTCAGCACATTAGTTGACCCGCAGGTAGGAGCCTGAAGTTTCCAAATTATCGGGCAGTTGCTGTCTTTTAATTAAAAAATAATAATGATGAACTCATGTAATTTCTGGTCTCTCCCTGAGAAAGGTTTTCTGATTTCGCAGGTAAGATACTGCAGTGGAAAAACCAAGTGTTTATGTTGGGAAAAAAACCACGTCTGAGTGGCTGGAAACAGGTAAGTCTTCCCTGCTTGGTCGTGGCAGCTCCAACCTCCCCTCCATTCCCCCCCCACCCCACCCCAGCTCCTTCTGCCTCCACTTACCTGATCGCTGCCCTGAAAGCGTGTGTGAGGCTGCACGTCTGTGCGGGCGTCTGGCCATCCCTGATGCTTCTGCCTGAGCCCCGCTCAGCAGCTCCACAGTATTCCTCCCTCTGCGTCCCTCCAGCTGTCCAGCCACCTGTTGAGGCCTCTGCGTGCCAGGAGCCAGACATGCCTGAGGCAAGGTCTCTGACCTGTAGGGTTCACAGTCCAGCTGCAAAGAGAGATCTCAGAGTAATTGAGCACAGATGCTCAGGGCCGCGGTGGTCACACGCCCAGGGTGTTCCAGGGGCAAGAAGACGGAACTGTTTCTAGGAAAGGCTTCCAGGTGAGGCTTCACGGAGGAGATGACCACTGAGATGACTCCTGAGGATGAGTGGAGGGGAGAGGG
This sequence comes from Camelus ferus, assembly GCF_009834535.1. Lineage (NCBI taxonomy): Eukaryota > Metazoa > Chordata > Mammalia > Artiodactyla > Camelidae > Camelus > Camelus ferus. The sequence goes on from NC_045730.1 coordinate 26,852,782, forward strand.
GCGGGCGCTTCAAGCAGATAAGACTGCCGTTCAAAGGGGCGGGGGCACGAGCATATAGAGGGAGTGGTGCCAGAGCCCAAGGGCCAGGCTGCCAGGGGAGGCCCCCACAGCTCTGCGGGCAGGAGACTTAAGCTGGACAGTCAGGCAAAGCCACACCCACCCCTCGCTGTTCTGAAGCTGTGCTCGGCCCCAGAGCCTGGGATTAGAGAGAGAACAAAATGGTATTTGGTTCCTCCAGCAAGATTCTGAGTCGTCTCCTTGTATTTCTGATTCACACCCAGTTCACGGAGGCCTGAAGCCCCTGAAATTCCACCCTTATTCCTAGTAGCCGCAGAGTGGGGAGGGGACTATGGGAGAGGGGCGGTATCCGTGACTCAGAAAGGGGAGTGACACATAGGTACTCAAGCCGAGGCAGGAGGGGACAGGCTGTGCCCAGGCCCCCTCAAGGTGCTGGACTCTCGCCCAGACCGCAGTCCCCTTCCTCTGAGTGCACCTCTTCAGAGAAGGAGTCAGGCTGTTGGAACGGCAGGTGCAGAAGCCACAAACGCCCAGCGTGGCAGGAAACAGGCAGGCACGGTCCCCCAGGAAGTTCTCCGCCATTCCAGAAAGAATCCCTCCAAACTGCTTGGTCTGTTCTCACGTGGCCACCCTTGCCCCACCCCCTCACCCTCCTTGATCACTGCTCTGGACCAGACCTCATCCTGAGGAATGCACAAGCAAACCCACATCCACCGGGGATGAACCAAGCGAACAGGAACGGACGGCCACGCGGGACTGTAAGGGGAGGCTTTCAGTGCGGCGTGCTGCCTGCCAGCACCTCCCTTCTCCTCTGCACACTGGTTCCCACGGGAGGAAGCTGCCCCAAGGACCCCGTTAGAAGCACAGGACAGCTGTGCCTCGGGGTCAACATCTGGACCAACTCAGGAGGACCAAGGACTCTGGCCATTGGCCACAGCGGCACCAAGGGGAGAAACCGAGGGCACCCAGGCCACAGTGTGGGCACCAGATCACAAAGCGGAGCCCAGGGGAGCTCAGCCCTGAGCCACGCCCCTTGCCAGGGAGGGAGGGAGGCTGCCGTCCTTGGTTCATCTCTGAGCGCGCAGCCTCAGCTCAGCAGTTCTCAGCTCCTTTTCTGTCTTCACAAAGCCTGAGTTAAAGAACCACTAGGTGCCGTTACCTGAAGATTCCTGAAACTGGTGGTCCCCACCGGGCCATTTTAATCACGATTTCTCGAGTCCCGAGTAGGCAAACCCCAGTAATGAACAGCTTCAACGCCTCCCTTCCCGAATGCATCGCTATTGCTATTTCACACAAGAAAAGAGGGCATTAAGGGCCTGAGCCCTGTGTATGTTAAAATCTCATCATTTCCTGGCTGTGTGACCTTTGCCAAGTTACTTCACCTCTCTGAGTCTGTTTTCGTCACACATAACAAAGGGTTAATAATAATAGTGCCTTAAAGCCCTTAGAATAGTGCTCACAACACAGTATTCAACACACGTCAGTTATTATCATTAACATTATTATATGTGGTAGGATTATGGGCGATTCCCACCCTCTTACGTGTACCTTACTGTATTTTTAAACTCTCTTCAATGAGCATACATCATTTTATAATAAGAAAAAAATTATCATGGGGAAAAACCTTCAATTAAATTAATTCAATATAGTTTCAGCCAAAAGAACATTCTAAAGACTAGCGACAAGGTGGTTTGGAGTGAGCAGAGCTGCATCTCTGGTGTGACTGCATAACGCACACACGTGCTCTCGGTCCCTCTTTAGCAAACACGCCCATGTCTCCTCACAACCGTGGCTGAGGTTTACACCATTACACCCCGCAGCGTGAGCGGCCGAGGCGGCTGGTCTGGCCACCCCCAGGCCCGGCCCCGACCGTCTCTGGTTCGTCGATGCCTCTCTGGCCCCGAGAGCACAGCCATGGGAGACAGCAAAGCCCTGCCTCGCGGCTGGACCCCTGCAGCTGAGTTCTGACCCTGCCACCGACCAGCTGTGTGGTTTCGGCCAGCCGTGCGACCTCCCTGCCTCAGTTTCCCCACCCACAAACGAGAGACAACAGGAACCTCCAGCAGACGGTTGCTGTGAAGACCCAGTGAGGCACCTCAGGCACCACGCCAGGCACCTGGGAGCCTGCGCTGCGCTCCCCGCCCTCGGGTCCTCCGTCACCCAGGTGCTGCCTGGCTTCCTCTTTCTGGTGCAGTTTGTGGAATGGGCCACATATGGTTTCCTCGACGACATCTCTAGTGGTTCTCCCCAGCTGTCCGAGTCCAGCCCTGACCCCTCTCCTACTTCAGGACCAGAGCTCTGATGCCCCCTGGAATGGTTCCCTTCCTTGTTTGCCCTGGTAAGTCAAACGCAGTCAGCTCCAAACCCAAGCAAACATCACCGGCGAGGGACACAGCTTCCTTGTAACAACAGTGTTGCAGTTCTTCCAATGTCCAAGGAGTATTTTTATTGATACCTACCTGTTGTGGCCATTTTGGCTGAAAGGGCTTATTCAGGTCAATTTAACACATCTTATCAATGGTTTACTCAAAAGGTTTACTCAGAAAGGAAGAGGGTCACCCCTGCCCTCAAGAAATGCTTAGTGTTCTGGGTGAAATAAACACAGGAATAAATAATTTTAATACACTGAGTGGTAGATTCTCCGATAAACCTGCTGAAGGTTTGATGATGGCTCAAAGGAGGGGTCTGTCGGCTCCGCCCAGAGGGGAGGGGTCAGCAAAGGCTTGAGCTGGGCCTTGCAGGATGAGCAGGAGTTTGGCAGGTGGGCAGGGAGGCAAAGATAGAGAGAGCAGAGCCGACAAAGGCCCTGGAACGTGAACGAGCAGAGCACGTTCAGGAGGCTGCGCCTAAAGCCGCGCCTGCTCCCCGGGCTGTGGGAGCAGGTGATGGAACACACTGGAGGGCCCCACGCAGGGACGAGTGGTGCTTTTTGAGGCCACAGCCCTCTTCGAGAACCTGATGAATGCTACCGACCTTGTGCCTCAAAGGCACAGATTCACAATTTTGCATCCAACTCTGAAGACCTCCCACCAACCCCCGAACCCTTTCAAGGACCCCTGTGTTGATGACACCCAGGTTCTGCACCCTGCGCGAGCATCCTCAGGAAGAAACCTGGTAACTAACGTGCCCCGACCCTGCATTCTGCAGCGTGGGTTATCCCTCCCTAAAAGCATCGCGACACACTTCCCCACATCAAAGCTGCCTCACTTTTTCCCGGTCACCGACCCAGGCCTGCGAGATCTCTGGTGATCTCTCCCCAGAGGCCAGGAAGCTGCCTCCGTCACCCTTGGGGTCACCATCATGTCCATAGGTGCCACCAGCCCAAGAGACACTCCATTCTCTGCCTGTCCACCTCACCCTTCACTTTCCATCGCCAGCTTCTCCACCGGTGACAAAGCCACAGCCCCAGCCCCACAGTAACTCAATTATTTAAAAACTGCACCCTTGAGAAGGCCTTTGGAAGCCAAGCAGGTTAGAGCTGCTGGTTCCCCTTTACCTGGCTGCCTCCTTCCCCCTCAGGGACCCCACTGTTTCATCCCCACTCACATTCCCTGTGCAGAGACTCACCAATGGGATCCCCGTGGAGGCATCTGGCTGATGTGTTTGGTGACCCTCCTTAGCTGGGAAAAGCTGACATGGCTTTAAATATTTAACCACTTTAAATACATAGGTAATGATAGTAACTTTGCTGATGGCAGCTTGAATGAAGCTCCAGATCAAATAAGATTTGTTGAAGCTAAAATACTTCCAATTAAGTCCCCGGCCAGCTTCCCTCACAGCAAACAGCCACAAGGGACAGCTGTGTATCCCGCGAGAGCACTGGACTTGGAGTCCACCTGCAAAGAGGGGCAGACAGTACTCTTTTCCACTGTGTAGTTGTGAAAATCAAATGAGACTTGTGTCTGCAAAACCGCTTCCTTTGGGGACCTATTATTAAGTGGATACAGATGTAAGGGATAACTATCACTGATAGTTTAAGTTGCTCCCTACTCGTCTAAAGGGTCCATCCTATGATTTGCCAAACCTCTTAGTCAGAATCTCTTTAGGACAGCAGGGACACAGGCCCCGGGCTGTCCCACAGGCCCCCAGAAGCCACCCCAGCACTGACACGAGGGCTGTACTCTCCTCCCACAGAAGATGCTCCATTTCAAGACGTCATCCCCTAGACAGAGTGTACCGTGTGCTTCCTCTGACCTTGGTTAGACCCTGGGCTGAGTGCCTCTGACCTGCTCCGGAAGTGGCTCTGGCCTTTCCTTCCCTTGCACAGAGTTCCTCAGGAGAAAAGCAACCTCTCACCTGACCCCTGGACCAGTGAGGACACTGACCTTCCCCCGGATACTTCCCCTGGGAGGACCCCAGGCCATCCCGGGATACAGTCAGGGCGCTGAGCCCCAGTGGGCACCAGCGGAGTCGTCCTGCAGGCTTACCTGGATTGCCTTGACCTGACGATGGAGAAACTCTATGCCTTCCCCCCTCCGACTTCTTCCTTCTCTGGAGCGAGCTAAATCGTTGAACAGGAGGGCTGCCAGTTTAAAGGTCTCAAGCAGCAAACTCCAGCACCTGGCCCACCTCAGCACTTCAGGAGGAGAAGGGACCTGAGGCAGCCTGCCCAGCCAGCCCGAAGCGGCAAGGAAGCCAAGGATGATGGCCAATAAAATACACACAATTTCATTACTAATGTGAAAACAGATTCTAACTCATGGAGAAAGAAGAGGGAAATCTGCTCGGAATACTAAGTCCCAAGGATTTGGAGTGGCTGGATGGGCTTGTCCTGAGACAGTGGGCCTTTTACAAAACAGACTTCACGGGGAGGGAATCAGATAGACACGTGCCTGGTAGACCGGGGTGGCACTGGAGGTGGGGGCCGTCACCTGGCACCTTCTACTTCCCGGAACAAGCACCTGCCTGTAACTACTGCGCCCCATTCTTTCTTCCCAAGAGGAGCAGCATCGCCAGAAACACCCCTCCTCCCCACTGGCCTAGAACCAAACCCGTCCTGGAGAGCAGACCCAGAGACAGGCCCGTGTCTGGGGGGACGTGCGGAGCTTCTGAGACCAGGAGCGGTACTGGATACCCAAGCTTCTCCCTATCTCTAAAGGCTTCCGCCCTCATTAGAGCGATGTGATATGTGAACGTCTGTGGCTATGACACCTAAACACACTTTTGTTTATTACGGCTAAATAATTAAGACAAGGGTTTTACTTAAGCATTGGCCTTGGCAGTAAATCTCAAGCTTGCTCTCCGGGTTTCCTGGCTGTGTGATCTGTAGATACTGATCCCCGCCCTCCACCCTGGGTCCAGCCCCGTAACAAGGAAAAGCTCATTCAAAGGTCTGCTTTTACAAAGAACGAGGAAGTCTGTGTTCCAACCTGTACACAGAAAAGCGCGTATTTGCTCTGCTGCAGATTCACTCATTCATTATCGAGCATCTACTTTGTGCGTGGCGCGGGGCCAGCACTGAGGTGAAAGCAGGCCCGGGCAGCCCTGCGGTGCGGTGGGGAGGAGCTGCAGACGCCCCTCGGTCAGGCACCTCGCCAGGCGCGCGGTGAGGAGGGCACGGGGCGTCCGGAGCCCAGAGAAGAAGCAGTGATTAGCTCAGCCTCGGGGTCTGGGGACAACCCCCAGGAGGTACTTGCATTTGCCTCCCTCACTGTGGGTTTCCGGGTAGGACTCCCGCAGGCAGGACAGAGACTGCTCTGGTGAGAGACCCCACGGATCCCAGTTGTACCCACCCATCCTCGTTCTCCTCGTGTCCCATAAAGAGCAGTGCGACAGCCCTGCTCAGGGCAGTGACTTTATTCTGAAGCTTGCTCTGTGGCTGGGACGCTGTGAAGCATTTGTACACAGGAGGTCCCCCACCCCCGACCACAGCCCAGACTTCCTCCTGCCTTCATCCTCTCATTTCCAAAGAAACTGTTGGCCAGGTAAGGAGGGGATGACCGAACTGCAGAAAGGAAGGGGAGTGGGGGGAGGGGTCCTGTGTGTCCGCTGATGAGCAAAGAGCAGGGGACAGTGACACAGATCAGTAAAGCTCGCTCTCCTTTAACCGCACTGTAGACCTTCAAACGTTTGACGCAGTCACCCTGAGTCCTCTCTCCCACCTTCCTGCAGCCCCCTGGCCATGTCGCCAGCCCGCTCCTGGATGCACTGTGGATTTATTCAGTGTGTCTCAGGGTGAGGCGCTCGGTCCTCGATGCCACGTGCCCCCCGACATGCTCTAATCAGGGTCCTTCCTATAGCTCGCATCGGGGGCCTCACGGAGTTTGTGTCAGCCCCACCTCCAAGTCCTCTGCCCAAAACGAGGCCAAGGCAGGTCGCCCCATTCTGTGTTCAAAAATCTGGACGCGAGACTTCTCATTCACTCGTGGTTAATTCCATCGTGTTGGCTTTGGCCCGTTGTTCTGCCTGTCCATCACCCACAGGCAGATTCAAGTCACCCGGTGGAGTGGCTCCCCTCCCTCCCAGCCCGGCAGCATGTGCGCATTTGATAATCTGCCTCCTCGCTCTTCATCCAAGACATCAATAGATATGTCACCCCGGATGGGCCCATGATGACACCGTTGGCACCAGAGACCTACAGGAAGGGCTCAGTTAATATTTGTCATGCAAATAAGTAACCGAAGGAAAGCCTAGAAAAGGTGAGTTCTCTCTGGGTCCACCCTGCTCCTTAATCAACGCTCTGGGTCCGACTACAAACCAGCTGTAAATCCACCTGTCTGCACATAAGGGCTGTTTACAGCTTCTCATCTTATTCCTAAGGACACAGTCAAGGCTTGGCTCAAGGCTGCCTGAAGTTAAGACACCCGTGTCTAAGATACTTAGACACAGTAAGCTTTTAAAAAAAAAAAAAGAGCAGGTGAGGTTGACCTGCTTGCTCTTTGTGAGAGCTGCCGGCCCCGGGGAGCACCCACGTCCCCAGAGCTGCAGAACCATCTGCTCCACGCACTCTTTCCAAATGCTGGAGGAAAATAGCAGGGACACAGAATGCTTTGTAGTATTTTTAATCTACTTTTTTCTTCTCTGTGAAAACATCTGCCTGTCTTCAGTCTTCTGGCACCTCCCACCCTCCTCCCTGCGATTTCTCAGCGCAGTGCCTCTTCCCCTGCGCCCCTAAGGATGTTTGTCGTCATCTCACACGGATCCGCAGCTTTGACCCACCGGGGTATAAACGCAGCCCTGTGGTCAGGAGAGGCCAGTCAAGCTGGCCAATACTGTACTCATATGTATTCATGCCTACTACCGAGAAACACAAACTACGCCCGCTGATTGGAGGCGGGTTATAGCATCGCTTCATGCCTCGAGGGCCGCTCGCGATGTGCGGCACTGCAGATGTGCATGGATATGTGTGCCAAACAGCACTCAACATTCGGAGTTCCTGCTACAGTAATAATAGTGAATGCTTGTGTCACTTCTCTGCTCAGGTGCTAAGTGCCTCATGTATGTCGCTCGCTTAATCCTCACTTCAGTCCTGTAAGGTGGGTACTAGTGTTCTCTCCACTTCACAGCTAACGGAAGCACGCCGCGGGAAGCAGTACACCTGTGCCTGGAACCCAGACAAATCCAAGCCCGAGTTTGGGCTCTCAGCTACTGCCGCCTTTTCTTAGGCATGTTTACATACATCAGCAAGACCCCGTCCCAAGATGTCCACTTCACTCCTTCCAGCCCACCGGCACACATCACATTCTCTACATCTGGCTACTCCTCATTGTTCCCTGAACATTCCACGTACTTTCACACCACAGGTTCCTCTGTTCATGCTATTGGCTCTGCCTAGAATCCCCTTTCTCCTCTTTTCTACCTTGAAAACTCCTGTTCATCCTTCAAAGCCCAGTTCAACGTCATCTTTTCAGTGAAGCATGTCCTACTCCCATCCTGGACAGGATGATTTGTTCCCTCCCTTCCCGTCCAAGAGCAATCTGCTTGCACTGCACAGTATGATAACCGGCTAGAGCAAGTTTTATGAATAGTGCAGGATTCTGGAACAGGGGGGTAGGAGCCAGGTGGCTAACAAAAAAAATAGTAAGAATAAAGCTTGCAGTTTGTTGGGCTTTCACTCACTCACTCATTCGATAAACACTTACTTAACGTCTACTGTGTGCGAGGCTCTGTTCCAGACACCAGGGATAGAGCAGTGAGCAAAACACAGCGATCCCCGCCCTCACGGAGGCTACGTGCTAGTGAGGGGAGACAGGCAATAAGCAAGACACGTGAGTAAACGTACTAGAAGGTAGTAAGTGCCGAGAGGAGGGGAAAATGGGGGGAGGGACAGGGATGTTTTGTCATGGGATCCTGATCTCAGAGACTCATGCTCAGTTGCCACAGGAAGGTTCCAACCAGAATGGCACAGAGGGAGTCCCTTTAACTACGCACAGAACGTGGCCAGGGCTTCAGAGAACACGTGGGTCCCTCCACTGTCTCACTTCCAGCTCTCGCGGTGGTGATGGGGAGCCAAGGCTGTTCCATTACTTTGAGGAGGCAGATACAGACGAAAAAGACCACCTGATGGCACAGCTGGGACTGACACACCCAGAGCAACCACACCTAACAGTGACGGAGGGGTGTCCATACACACAGGTGCGCTGCCCAGCACTTTACATGGATCATTTCTTCACATCCCACAGCTTTAGAAGGTGAATGCTGATATCAGCCACCTTGTGTAGGTGAAAAAACTGAGGCTTGGAGAAGTTAAGCATCCTGACCGAGGACCCACAGAGGTTAAATGATGGAACTGGGACTCAAACACGGGTCTGACTCCGAGGCCACTACACCACCTCCCCAAACCCCAGAAGTCATTAGTCTAGAGCTAATCGGCCAGGAGTCTTATTCTCTGGGTCATCCCTAAAACGTGCCCACGAGCAGAGACAAGACACCAGGAGGGAGCAGAGGAGGACTCTCAAAGCCAAGCCTGTTCCAAAGAGGGAGCCTGCATGGTCCTAGGATGACAGCTGGGCTCCTGGAATAAGAGTTCGGTTCTGCAGCCAGCGTGAGGGGCTTGGTTGAGGGGAGAGGCTCCAAATCCAGGCCTGACCGGGCACGTCCCTCCTGGGCTCCCCACACGCCTCTCCTGCCCCCCAGACCCAGCCCAGTGCTGCCATCACCACACCCCAACCTGCCCTGCACAGGAGGCTGGAGAGGCTTCCCGGGAACCTGTGCCCCTGCCAGGGGCTTCTCCTGCTCTCTCCTCCCTTCTCCCACCAGGCCGCGGAGACCACCTGCCACAAGTCCTGTCTGACACTCCTCCATTACTGCAGTTACCTGCTTCCTGTCCCCATCCAGGAAGGTCACCAAGGACCCCTGAATTGCCAGATCCCTAAGCACAGTTTGCCCTCGTCTTACTTCCCGTACCTTCCTGCAGCGTTCCGTGCTGTGGACTACTCCCCCACTTCTTCCTGGGTTTCTGCGACACCTTTCTCTCCTGGCTGGCCTTCTACCTCTGGCTGCTTCCCTGGTCCCTCCCGTGGACTCAGGCCCTCAGTGCAGGTGGCTCCAGGGCCCCGTCATCAGCTCTCCTCTCTTTTCACATTAAACGTTCTTTCAAGGGGCTCTCATCCAAACCCGTGCACCCCGTTTGCCTCGGTTACAAAATCTGCATCCCCGGCCTCGGCCTCCCTCCTGGGCTCTGGGTGCGGATGTTCGACTGCTGGCTGGACACCTCCACGTGGATGTTCCACAGTCACTTCAAATCAGCTAGTCTAAAACAGAGCTGAGGCCATCACCTGCTACTGCAATCTAGCCCTCCCCTGTACGCCCTGTCTTGGTGAATGGCTCCCAGCTGCCCTAGACGGAGACTCAGTGATCACAAATGCTGGTGAGGATGCGGAGAAGAGGGACCCCTTGTGCACTACTGGTGGGAATGTAAACTGGTGCATGGAGGTTCCTCGAAGCATTAAACATAGAACCACCATATGATCGAGCAATCCCACTTCTGGGAATATATCCAAGGGAAATGAAAACACTATGTCAAAGAGATATTCGCACCCCCTCATGGTCATAGCAGCCTTATTTACAATAACAAGACGTGGAAACAACCTAAGTGTCCACTGACGGATGACTGGATAAAGAAAACGTGGCATATATATACAATGGAGTATTATTCAGCCACTTAAATAAACCAGGGAAATCCTGCTATTTGGGACAACACGGATGGACCCTGAAGGCATTTTGCTAAATGAAATAGGTCAGACAGAGAAAGACAACATCTGCACGATCTCACTTACAGATGGAACCTAAAACCCAACAAACCTAATACACAGAAAAAGAGATCAGACTTGTGGTGACCAGAGGTGGGGGGAGGGGTGGTGTTGAAGGAAAATGGTCAAAAACTTCCAGTTACAAGACAGATAAGCATCAGGGATGCAACACACAGCACGGGATGGTTAACTCGCCGTGGGACACACAGGCAAGTTGCTACGAGAATGAATCCTAAGAGTCCTGATCACAAGGAGAAAATTTGTTTTTTGGGTTTTTTTTGTTTTGCTTTCTCTTTTCATTGTATCTAGATGAGATTATGGATGGCAACTAAATGCACTGCAGTAATCATCTCACAATATATGTAAGTCAAACCACTACGCTGTAGCCCTTAAACTCATACAGTGATGTATGCCAATTATATCTCAATAAAACTGAAAAAAAAAAAACCCTCTGTCCTATGAGAGTAACTCGTATTAGGAATTCTGTAACTAATGGGCCTTACAGTTACATTAAAAGGGTATGAAGTATCGGAATGCTTTTTTTTTTAATTAAATCACGTTTAGTTAGTTTTAATATTGCATATATTTTCTGTCTTGGAAAACATGCTATTAACTAATTAATGCTAGTGAGTCAATAATACATCAACTTACAGTCTTCAAGTCAGGATTCGGGCCATATCTCAGACTTCGAATCAGCGCGGTGAAGCTGGAAGGGATTCCGTTTCTCACTTCAGGGACCATGAGCGTGTGGTCTTTATAGGGTAAAGATGTTTTTATTGATTTGGGAACTGTGGTATTGTGATTTATAATAAGATATGTATATATATAGTAAGATATATAAATATATATATATATATATATATATATATATTTAGTCTACATCCCCATTTCTGGCACAGAGCTCCTAAAACCCTTGGAATTTCCTAAGCGGTGAGCATGATAAAGTGTCTCGTTATGTTAATGAGGTGACTTCTGGACCCCACCTGAAGACAGAGCTGGTTGCCAGATCTGACCACGTGATTAGAGGGTTCTGGGAGAGGAGAGGGGCTGGAGGTCGAATCAATTGCCAATGGCCAAGGATTTAATGAATCACGGCTATGTAATGAAACCTCCATAAAACTCCCAGAGGACAGAGTTCAGATAGCTACCTGGTTGGTGAACCCAGGGAGTTCTGGGGAGAGCGGTGCCCCCGGAGAAGGCATGGAGCCGCATGCCCTTTCCTGTACCCTGTCCTCTGCATCTCTTCCATCTGGCTGTTCCCCGGTTACATCCTTTTACCAGTAATCTGGTAAGAAACGTGTTTCCTGAGTTCTGTGAGTCGCTCTAGCAAATTCATCGAACCCGAGGAGGAGGTCGTGGGAGCCTCTGATTTACAGTCCGTCAGTCATCCTGAGTTGGAGGGGGTCGTGGGAACCTCCAATCCGTAGCCAGTGGGTCAGAAGCACAGGGAGCAGCCTGGACTTGCCGCTGGCATCTGAAGTGGGGCATGGTCTTGTGGGACTGAGCCCGTCACCAGGGGAACCTGATTCTGCCTCCAGGTAGATGGTGTCGGAACCGAGCTGAATTCTTGAACACCCTTTTGGTGTTTGAGGATCGCCTGGTGCTGTGAGGGAAACCCCTCTCCAACCCCCTGGGAATTGGTCTCAGAACACCAAAAGAGGGGCTGTAACAGGTAAGAATTTGCCTTTTGATGAGACTTCATCCATGTACTTTATAAAAATTAATCTTTGTTAAAAAAAAAAAAAAGACCTAAGAATCATCTAAAAACCTGCCTACACCCACCCTCCCTCAGCCTCATCCAATCAGCCCGGAGATGCCCTGCAGATCCTACCTCCTCTGTGCCTCTGGGGCCCCATGGGCCCCTCTGCACCTCAACTCCCCAACCTTCGCCAGCCCGTAGCCCTCCTGGCAGGGCCACTGGCCGGCTCAGTAGCTCCCTCCGTGCCTCCAGGCTGGACGCTGCAGCTGGAGTGATTATTTCCACAAACAAGCCTGATTTCTCCGTGTAAAATTCCTCAGTGGCTCTCTGTAGCTTTCCAGATAAAGTTAACACTTTCTGATGTACACACATAAGACCCTCCATAATCTGGCTCAGCCAAGGACACCCCAAGGTCACTGACCCAACCCTTGGTGCAACATCCCTAGGACAGACACAGCCATGAGGCAGCAGGTGCTGAAGGAGCCGGCACTCCTGAACAGACGCCTGAGTTCATGGCTCTGGGCCTCCACCAGGACAGGCGGGACCCGGGCTCCGCCACCTTAGCCATCGAGGGAGGTGCTGACGGTACCTACGTGTGGGGTTGTTATAAGGACTAAACTAGACAGTCTAAGGAGCCCTTCGACACTGTCCCATGCTCAGTGAGTGCTCAGGATGGTATCATTATTGCCATTGCTCTCAGCCCCTAGCCTGACTCCAGGTGCCCCCCTGGCCCCGCCATCACGGATGCTCCCTCTGCCAGGTGACTCCTCCTTGTCCTTTGAAATGCAGCTCAAGCTGGACTGCAGGCACTGCTCCTCCTCCAGGAGGCCTTTCCTTCTGCCCACATCTGACTTCAGTGTCCCCATGCCCCGCCCCCCGACCACCACGCCGCACTGTATCACCTGTTCACATCTCCCACAGAGCGCTGGACTCAGGAATCTGTCCCCTGAGGGACACAGGCTGATCACAGGGCCTGGCTTTGACTCTTGCCTCATTGAATGAATGAATGATGCAGCAAAACCAGGGCTGGTCCCCTAAGTCTCCAGGCCACTGCCCTTTCCACTCCCTTCCAGAGAAGGTCTCAAAGCATTTAAATCCCAGAAGAAATGCACCAGGAAGACTCTGTCCGTCCTGAGTCTCCAGATACTCCACAAAACACCAGCTGAGGAATGAGTTATGGGAATCCACTTGAGAGGGCCCAGGGACCACCGGGAGGCCAGCGCCAGAAAACAGAAGATGCTCATTATGAAGCCAGTGGAATGAAACCCAGGTTGAGGGCGCAGGGAAGGGATCACATTAGAGAAAGAAAAACGAGGGCCAGGCAGGCAAACTACTTAAGCGGCCAGCTGGGACTAGAAGGGAAAGACACGCTAAATCAAACCCCTGACAGGCATTTGATGGACATTCAATTAACAGTTACAATATTACTAATTTACACAAAATGCCTAAACAGTACCCACTCCCCCCATTGTGAAGATCCTGTGTTCAGCGCCTCCCAGCTGTTCAGACATTCCTGCTAACACCACAGGGCCACCAGGCCACTGTGCCCATGCCCAGGGTAGACCCCATGGCACTGGGGCAGCCAGATCAAAAGAAGCTGGGGTGAAGGGAGGGCCTCGGTGGATGCCCAGGGCTTGGCTTGAGGTTGGGGAAAGGATGTTCAGCGCAGCATGGGCAGGGCGCTTCTGGAGCTGCGGAGACACAACCGACCATTCAAAGAGGCCAAAGTCAGAATCAGGCAATCAGCTCTGCTCTGCGGCCCGGGAGTCCACGCACACACGGTCTTTGGATGTCTCTCTCCCTCAGTCCACAGCGCTCCGAAGGTCAAATGCCTGCTGGGTGCACTGAGGCCTTTCTTCATGCTCAGAGCATCCAGAGATGAGGCAGGAGGAGGGTCTCCATTTGGGAGTAAAAGAGAGGAAGGGAGATGGCACCCACTTCCCAGGGACACCCCGAGGTCACTGACCCAACCCTTGGCATGGCAGCCTTGGGCCAGAACCTTGAGGCGGCAGGATGCGGAAGGAGCCAGGCAGAGCTCAATTCTAACAGGACCTCAGGCAGGCCCCTCACTGCTCTAGGCCTCAGTTTCCCACTTCTGTAAAACGGAATAATACTGGTGCCCACCTCAAGACCAGCTGAGGATTGGAGAGCATGGGTGCCGAGTGCTGGGTCCTCAGTGCTGGCGATTCTTGGTGACCGAGCACTCATTTGGGCAGGGCTGCAGGGCTGGTGCCCGTGGTGGGGGTGGGAGGGCAAAGGGAGGAGGGGGCGGAGGGCAGTGCGGGCCCTCATGCCACCACTGCTGATGGAGGAAATCCGAACGGTGCTGCAGGTACCACCCGCACACAAATCCCAAATCCCCGCACATTTCCTAAGCCCTCCAAAAGCCCAGCTTTAAGCAAAGCAATTTCCCAAGGAAAGCACGAGGGCTGCCTCCAGATATATGAAGGGCTGTCATGTCCCTTCTGCTTACACATCCCTGTTTTCCCTCTTGATCCTAAGAAGCGGGCCCAGCAGGTCTCATATCCCCATTCTATGGATGAGGAAATTCACACACAGAGAGGTTAACTGACTCCCTCAGCGTCACACAGTAGCAGGTCGTCTCTTTCTTAAATTATATTTTTTCCAGCCCATGATTCTCTTGGGACACAGCAGGACAGATGAATTATAGGGACAAAGATGTGTCTCCTGTAGGGGAGAGGGGTGGTGGCTCTGAGTCCCCTCAGCACCCAGGGCCCTCCCTCTCTCTCCCCCTACTTCCCAGACATCATGGAGCCTGTGATGTGTCCCTCGGTTTTCTTAGACTCTTCTTAGGTCTCTGCCCTGCCTGGCAGGACCTGGCTTGCTCTGGAACTCAGGTGTCAGAAACATAGGCACCCACTGGATGGCAGGCATGGGGCCTTGTAGGAAGCGACGTTTCACATTATGCATTTTAAGCACAGGTAATTGAAGCAGACGTTGGAGAGCTATTCCCCCGGCCAAACAGCCACCTCCTCAGCCTGGAGACGCTGCCACCGCCACCGGCGGCAAATGTGCTTTCAGCAAGTTGTAACATGCAGATTAATGACTTCCCAGACTGGACCAGGAACCAGGCCAGGAGTGAAGAGCTGCTCCCCTGCCCGCCCCACCCAGATAAGCCCTCCCATCCCACACCCCAGCAAGGACCCTGCAGTGGCTCAGTCCCCGCTGTCACTCGTCTCCACGAAGTACCCTTCCCCGCATCCTCTCCCCACAGGCCATCGACCAATTCATTTGCTCACCATTATTTTTAAAACTCAAATTTTACTAGCAGTGGAGCGTGAGCAATAAATACTAATACACTGTTCGCACTTGAATTAGCCCTGCATGTCCTGGGACCACAGGGCTGTTTGCCAAAGCCAGACTTGCTCCCCACCGGCACTTTGCGGTCGGGACACAGGCCTTCCAAGGTCATGGACTCTCAGGTGCCAAGCAAGGACAGGGAGGTGCTCTGAGGACTCACACTTCGGGGCTCCCTGATTTCTAGGCAGGGAATGGAGCTTCCTGGAAGGAAGGGCAGCAATGGTGGGGCTGCAATGCTAAAAAAATGAACTGGATCCCAGCTCTGCTGCTTATAAGCCAGGTGACTGGGCCACATCCACTTAGCTACTCTGAACTTTCATCTCCTCATCTGTAAAGTGGGCCAATAACACCCACCTCCCATGGTTGCTGGGGGGATTAAATGAGAAACTGGCTATGAAAGCGTCTGAAAGCAAACTTGCACACAGTGGGCACGGGGAGCACGAGGGAGGGAGGCTTCCCTCCACCAGGAGCCCAGGGCCCCTGAAACCACTGCCACCAGTTCCAGCTCCGTGGAAGGATAAAGGATGGGCAGCGCCTTTCTGGGTCACCCCCAGCTCAGCGCCCAGCGTGGCAGATGGAGCAGTGGACAGTGCCCGTGGGGAGCGCTCAGAAGGGAAGGAGAGCAGGAGGGGGAGGGGCAGGAGCAGCGAGAGGCCCTATTCAGGCTGCAGGAGGCAGCAGGAAAGGGCTTCATGGAAGAGGAACAGATAAGCAAGAGTGATACAAAAGAAGGAAAGGAGGTGAAGGAAGGGGTTCCAAGCAGGTGGACAGCGTGTGCAAAGGTCCTGAGGCAGAGTCAATGCTACACTGGGGAACTAGAGCCAGCACTAAAGACTGGCACCTGCTACATGGATGGAATCCCTAAGGGAGGCCCATAGTCCCTGCCCTCAGCCAGCCTCCAGTCAAATAAGGGTGGCAGGGCTGACATACTGGAGATAAACTTAAGACAAAAACAACCATAAACAACCATCACTTGCTAATGCACTTCCTCTATTCACAGTGTGTCCATCCTTGCTGAGGGCTGGGAGGTAGCCATCAAGAGCTGAAGGGGTTAATCAGGGCAGGCCTCTCAGAGGAGGTGAGCAGCTCAGCTGGAAGGAAGCCTGTCTGGTCTCCAGTACTCTGAATGACACCACCAGGCCCTCTTTTCCCCAAATGATTGGAAACCTTGGACAACAATAAGGCTTTAATCTGCTTTGCCAGTTGCATATAAACGCAAACACATTGCCATCTCTCTCCCACTAGACAAGGCCACAGGGCAGAGTTGCTTAGTCTGAGTTCGGCTGACTTGCTTAGCCAAAGAATCAAGGCAACAAAAGTGCCTGGCTTCCCATCTTCCTCCCAGCCCCCAGCCCACCCTGGGAAGATGCAAGCGTGCCCCGAGCTTCTCCAGCTGAGCAGTAAGGCCTCTGCGAAGATGCAAATCCCCCACCACAGGCTCGGAAACTGGTGAGGGAATTCAAGTTATGCATAAAAGCTCCCCCCTCCCCTCGGGTGCTGGGAGGAGAAATACTGCCAAATCTCCCTCTCACCCGGCAGGGATCTGCCCTGGAGGGTTTTAATTGAACCCTGGAGCCTCCACACAGCCTCCTCCCTACCGAGACCCTTGGAGATGCCCTCCCACTCCACCAGCATGGAGCACAGCACCGAGCACAGCACGGAGCACAGCACGTCTCGCTGCTCTCCAGACAAATGCCTCCCTTCTGGTTCCTGCTTCCCACTTACTCCCATCCTGGAGGCATCTCCAGACTGGGACCCGCAGGGGAGCAGCTGTTCTGCACATTCCACCCCAAGCTGTGAGCCAGCAGGACCCTGGCACAGTCAGGGTTAAACGACAAGCCAGACCCAGGAAACGCCCCCCAGTTAGCCCAGGAAGGGGTCCGGGCAACATTTAGGTCCTTCCTGCTCCACGGAGAATGCAGCTCTGGAGTCAGACCTGCTTCTGAACCTACCTCTGCCCCAGGCTAGCTGTGTGACTTTGGGCAACTAATACAACCTCTCTGAGCCTCCAGTCTCCCCATTTGTAAAACAGGGGCTGTCGTAAGGATTAAATGAGAAAATGCATGTGAAGGAATTGGCACACCGCCTGAAATATTCCACAGAAAGCAGCTGTTTATAGTAACGTCATTCCGAGTCTCCTCTTGGACATTCTGTCAAACGATGGCCATTATAACCTGACCATTTTAAGCATTATAAGCACTTTATTAAAAAAAATTTTTAATTGAAGTGTAATGTACATACAGAAAAGTGCACAAAAGTGTAGAGTTCAGTGAATTGTCCATAGAACCAGCTCTTGGATCAAGAAACAGCATTATCAGTACTCTAGAGCACCCCACCACCCCTGGCCCCCCTTCCAAGGGTAACTCCTCTCCTAATTTCTATTACCGCAGATTACTTTGACTATTCTGGAATCTATATAAAGCCACCCAGTATGTACTGAAAGCACCTTATTTAAGAAGCCCTTCCATAGATGTTAACCGATTTGCTCTTCCCCAAGCCCTAGCAGATAACGCTGTTTTATTACCCCATTTTATTGCTGAGCAGAGGCTTCAGACATGGTAACAGACTTTCCCAAGGCTGCATAGTAAGTAAAGTGGTGGGGACTCCAACCCCAGGCTGCCCAAGGCCCTCTCCTGTCACCTTTCTACCACTCCAGGCTCCTTTCCACACATCACACCAGACTCCCCTACCCCCATGCTGCAGGGAACCCCCTCCTCCAGGAAGCTTCCTGGGATTGCTCAGAGAGGAGCCGTCAGCCTGTCCTGCTCTGCCCATTTCAGCCTAGACACCGGGTCTCAATACGCTGCTAACCTGGGAACGTCCCTGATGGGCATGTGTCCACTGCCTGCTGTGGGTCTGCACCATGTCTCTGCCTGTCTCTTCACCTCATGCCTCTTGGGGGTCACAACTCCCAGAGGGCAGGGCCTGCTCCATGGCTCGTTCTCTGCTCTGCCCAAGACAGAGGGGCTGGCTAGTCGCCGGGGAGAGTGGGGACACAAATGGTGGGCCAGGTAGGGAGCAGTAGAGCAGGGCGCCAGCTCCACTGGTTTGATAAGAGGCTCCTGGAGAGTCCACCTAGTGAGAGGCATGAGACAAGAAAGAACCAGGGGCCAGGGGACCCCATTTCTAATCCTGATGCTGCAAGTCACGTGACCTTGGGCAAGTTACTACCTGAGTCTTGCTTTCCTCACTTGTAAAATGAGATGATTGGACTAAATCTGACCTGACAAATGCATTGCACCCTGTGCCCGCAGCAGACATCCCAAGTCAACCCAGGCCCCGTCCTAGGGACATTCCGCCGCAGGCCCCTCTTAACCCAGCGCTGCAGGTACCCAGGCCAATCAGCAGAAGTGGGCACAGGAGAAAACCTAGCAGACACCACTGACCGTGGCCGGCACCGGGCGGCAGGAGTCACGGGGGCTCTGCATCCACAGTGCTGCTCCTGACCATGCCCCGAGATCCAGGGATGAAAGGTCAAAAGTGTCTCAGCTCACGCTCTGAATCCTGGGGCCCTCCATCCCTACACAAACGCAGTCCTTCCCTAGGTCCTCTGCTCCCACAGTCCCTAAGCCCCACCCTGCACGCTGCCCTCACATAACTAACTCTTCCCAGGAACAAATGAATTCTGTGGGCACAGGGCCCCTGCTCACACTGCGTGTCTAGAGGAACAACCCTGGGGCTCAGGCCTCTGCTCCCAGGCCTCCTCTGCACTCGTGGGAGCAGCAGTGCCCCTCAACCCTGATCTGGAGGTCTGAGCTCTCAGCACACAAGCCACCTCCACTCTCATTGGACACCCCTGTCTGGTCCCCTGGGCCTATAACCCAGCAGGACCCTGTGGGGCCTTCCAGGGTCAGACCCCTCCTCCATACCCCTTGCTGCAGCTCCTCTCTGAAGTACCCAGATAACAGTATCTCATGTATATTTCCTGAGTTTTTCAGATGCTAAAACCACCACCAAAGGGAAGAAATTAACTACCTGATGACTGACAGCACGTGGCCCCAGACCGTCTGGCCCCTAGGGGTTGACAGTGTTGACCGCCCTGTTACCTCTATGTCAACCAGTTAGAGAACTGTGCACGAGTCGATCACGCCCCTCGCGACCCGCCTCCCTGACCTGGCCTTTGTGCTCTGCTGAAACCCTTCAGGGAGCTCAGGGTTTTCTGGGGCATGAGCCATCCCGTCCTCCTTGCTTGGCCCTGTAATAATCATCTCTCTGCATCAAACTTCAGTGTTTCAGTTTGCCTGGCCTCATGGTGCGGCGGGCATGTGAACTTGCCTTCGGTAACAGGCCCCTGGTGCCATGCTCAGCTGGGTTCGAGGAGGAGCTGAAGTGCTTGGGGCCAAGGTCCCGTCAGGCCAGGGCTGCCCTCTGTACTGGGTCAGTTCCATTAGGGGCTGCGTTAATCCCACGATCCACCAGGGAAATGTGCTCTGAGATCCACAACTAACCCTTTGATCCAGTAGGTCTCTGAGTTGAAGCAGCCCTCCCAAGATTTCCGGAGCCGAGGCTCCACCATCCAGGGCCTCTGCGCGCAAGGGGCTCCCCAGAGAAGCCATCCATTCAACAAGTATGCATTGAGCACCTACTACATGCCGGTCCCGTCCTAGCTGTGGGGGCTGCAATGCTGAGAAATGGACATAGACCCCGTGCCAGGGGAGCTCAGGTCCTGGGGAGACAGACGATGACCTCTGCTGACCTCCCTGAAGCATCCAAGTGTGGCCTGACCTGTCATGGTCACCAGCCCTTGGCCCTCTTCCAGGTGAGCTGCTTAAGCTTCTCCCGGGCAGGGGCTGGAGGCTGGAGCAGAGACACCTACTGGCTCCCTGGGGAGGCACTGGCCACCAGGAGAAGCCATGTGTATAGAAGAAAAGGGGTGATGCTATGTATGGTCCAGCCGTGTGACCTCAGGGTGCTCTGGGAGCATCCATTCCCTCCTGGGTCAAATGGAACCAACAGTGCCTATCGTGCAAGGCTGCGGTGAGGATTTGCCAAGACATATGAGGACGGACACTTGAGACGCGGCAAGACGGACAGCACTGCTGGCCCAGGAACATGGGACAAAGGTCGGCTCCACCCCAGCTCCTGAGGCCCAAGGTCAAGTCCTGAGCATCCGCCTCTGCCAACCTCCCTCCCCAAAGAGGAGCTCGGGGGAGGGGCCTGCCCACGAGCAGCCAGCCTGGCCGGATGCATGGATAGAAATGCACTTCCTCGGCTGGCTTTCCACTACTCATGTCATCCCACTGCCTTGCTTACTTCTGACCTGCAGCCTACCTGGCAGGTCCACGCTCCAGCCCGTTTACTCTGGCCTCTGCCAGGACCCCTGCCTGTCAAAGGAGAAGGGCAGGCGGCTGTTTTCAGCCAATAAACTGGGCGAGCTTTCTCCACCTACTCGCCTACCCTTAGAGTTGGGTCATCAGAACTTTCTCGCCCACTGGTGGGGTGTCTGCAGCATCACCCAGTCCCACAGGAGCACGTGGTCACCTCGGTGCTCAGACCCCTGCCCCCAGGACCTGAGGCCCAATCCATCCTCTGACAGATTCAGAAGATACCTGTGCACATATTTACTAAGGGCCCAGCCCAGGGGCGAGCTCACCCCGTGCCCCTCTGAGGCCGTGCCTGGCACCCAAGAGGCACTCGGGAAATGTGTGCTGACCAAGGATCAGGCACCAACCTGCCCAAGAGGCCAGTCCCAGCCTTGCACATTTCCTGGAGTCCCCCCCCACCCCCCCCTCCAGGCCATCATCTTCCTGCTAGGGGACTCTGGGGAAAAGCGTCCTGGACAGAAGCCCAGGTAGGAGGAGACTGAATCCTGGCTTTGCTTCTTGCTGATGACATATCTTTACATCCCAAGGACGGGAAGGGGAAGAAGGGGCTCCAAGGAGGGGTGCGGAACAAGGACCCGTGGGAAGTAGACTTGGCTCATTATAAGGCATTGATGGACCTGGGACGGCTGGATTTGAACCCCGTGCCATCTGGTCTAGGAGCGCCACCACCGCCCCACACAGCCGCTGGACGAGGAACAGGGCTGCCCTGCTCGGGCTACCTGACAGGCAGAGAGAAGCAGCGAGCTGTCCCTGAAAGGTGACAGCGACACTTCATCCCCAAACCCAGCCCCCTACTCAGGAGCCCTGCCAGGCTGAAGAGCAGAAACCACTTCAGCTGCCCCGGCCCCCGGGATGTGCCTCCACCACCCTCCTCGGCCTCTTGAACTTCTCTTTTTTATTAAGTGTGCCTCGTAGAAGCATCTTAACCTCCTCTGGGCTGTTCCTTGGAAATGTCACTCAAGTGCACCCCTTCTGCCGTCACCTCCAGGTCCTCACCCCTCTTTGGGTGCCTGAGGATGCTGAACGCCTTCTCTTTGGCTCTCAAGGTCCTGTGGACTCAAGTGAGCTCAGCCCCACCCCTGCCCACCCTTCTCCCCTTAGGCAGGACCCTTCCTCACCTGCCCCCTCCCTCCTGCCCATCACCAAGCTTCAGGACACCCCTTGTCCCTGCTCAGCCCGTGCAGCCCCTCCTTGCCGGGAAGCCCTTCCTCCCGGTCCCTGCTAAGTGTAAGGCAAACCCTATTTTATGTAACCAAATGTTATAATCCAGTCACAACCATTTCTTACATTCCTACTAGGAGCAGGGGCCGATTTATGGGATGCTGAAGGAGAGTGCTTGCTCTGTTGGAGGCGAGGATGTGAAAGGCACCAGGCAAAGGCGACACTCGGGGCACTTGTCAGCTGAGTGCGGGGACAAACAGGGACCGGGGATTATCCACAGCAGGCAGGAGCTGGGAGCTAAACCACAGAGGCAGCGTGGGAGGAGCCCCCTAGGGGAGGCTCCGCGGGCCCCTCCTGGGCTGCTCATCACAAGGGCAAACCACATTCCCATCGTGCACACATTCATGCCAACAACAACCCTTTGAGGCAGGTGAGATCATCCCCATTTTACAGGTGAGGCAAGTGAGGCTCAGAAAGGTTAAGTGATTTGTTTTAAGTCACTCAGGAAGTGACACCAGGATAGGAACCCAGGTCTGCCTGACACTGAGCAGCTGAAGCTGCCACCACTTCCTGCTGGGACTGAGGGTCGGGGTGTTGGGGGGGGGGCTTCCCAGGAAAAGGTGTAGAGGGCCTCGGGCGAGGGTGGGCAAAGAGGGGACAGAGGGTCACATCCAGAGGCATAAAGCTGGGGCCAGCCCATGGATGCCATAAACTCCAAGCCACCATCTGGAAACTCCATGCAGGAGCCCCAGGGCCAATGAGCCTCTTGTGACCAGGTCGCATGTTACCTTTGCAGGAAGGCAGGTGCGGCATCAGGGTGCCCAGGGAGGAGGCTGTTACCCTTCCCCAGGGGTGCACCACTGGAGCCCCAGGTGGGACGGTGATGGGGGGGGAAAGGTCAGGCTGGGCCCCGGCAGTGCCCCAAAGCACCGAGGCTGAAGCGATACGGTGCAGGAGAGTGGGCTGGGGGCGCTGCGTGCCTGGGAGAACCTGGAAGGGGTCCAGAGGAAGTGCCGGTCTGGGGCGGGGGTGGCAGGGCGCTAATCTAGGGGCAGGGAGAATGCAGAACCAAGGACCGGCCAGGCCCCAGACCCAGGGTGGGGGCAGGGAGCCAGCCACCCCCCCACCCAGTGGGAGAAAGTGTTGAGCTGACAGACAGACAGAAGCATGGGATATGACAGAGGGAGGGCTGAACAGCTGAGACTTTAAAAAGCAACAAGCAGGGGCACAAGAGCCCGGGGCTGGGAGTCCAGGGGCCTCACGGGTGGCGGCAGAGCCTTGGACAAGTCACTTGACCTCTCTGAGCCTCAGTTTCCGGGGGATCGATAACCGTCCCCGCAGGGTGCTGGGACAGACGAAGTGCTTGTCTGGTTCAGATCCAGTGAAGGAATTTTTCTAAGAAGCATTTGGAAAACTGCAGAGCTCGATCCACACATAAGGGATGCGTACTACGCAGAAGCAACAAGACATGCTCTCTCCACACACGTTCCCGGCCACTGCCCGCCCGCACCAGCCACATGGCCACCGGGCCCCTCCTCGCTGTTCCTCTGGTTTTCCAAGCGTTTTTCCCGCTCACCCAGGGCAGGTCTTCCTGCCCTTCTTCCTTCCTTCCGTCTCCACTGGGCTGAGACCCACACTGGGGGCGGCTGAGGCTCTCAGGTCCAGGAGGCCCTGCATCCCGGCAGCTGGGACCTTCTCCCGCGAGTCTCTGCCTCTCTCCCACCACGCAAAGTTCCCTCTCCATCCTCAAGCCAGACCAAGAAGCAGACCTGGTCTCTAGGAAGAACTTTTGGTGCTGGGGAGAATGCCAGCCAATGATCAGGACGCCTAGGGGACGGGGAAAACATAGAAAACCAAAATCTCCTGTCACCCCCCCCCACTAACCCCCGCCTCCTCCCCACCAGGCACTCCCAAGAGCTCCAGGGACCAGCCTCCTCTCTGGTCTCCACTGGCAGGTCCAGAGGAGGACAGGCACGGATGGAGCTGGAGAGGCAGGCGGGAGGCTGGTAGGCAAGCCCGGGCCATAGCTCCACGGAAGCCTTGATCCACAAGAAATGAACAAAACACGGAAAATTAAACAAACCCAGACACTGTAATGTGTGCATAATTAGATTAACTCTCCAAAGGGTTGTGACCTTGAGGAACACATCCAGCCAGTGAGGAAAATAATAAACCTGATTAATGCCAAGGCATGAGCTGCAGCTTCAGCAAATACAACGAGCCTGACGATGCCCAGCAGAGTTCCTGGGGCTTCCTCCCCGGTGGGGCTGGAGCACAGCTGACCTCTCCAGGCCCTCACCCTATCACACGTGCACAGACGCTCAGCGAGCAAGCAGGACCAGATTTCCCTCTCAGGCACCCGCTGCCAACCCAGACAGCCTCTATCCCAGGGGATGCCATACCCACTGATGGCAGGTGCTCCTAGAAGCATCACTGTCACCCAGGTGACCCACAGGGAGCTTAGGTGAAGGTAGTTCTCTTTGTTCCTGGCAGGGCTCGCGGCCAGTCCTGGGACCTCCCAGCCTGGACTCGAGAGACGCCTGCTGCCTGGCACAGGGGCCCAGCCAAGCCCAAAGCTGCCTCCTCTCTCCAGACAACCCAGGCCCTTGGGAGACATGCCCAGGAGAGCCACTCTCAGGGAGGCAGGGAAGTGGCACCTCATGGCATCACCAGACAACAGCACCAGGAGGAAGATAGCAGCACAAAGTAGAGATGCCAAGAGCTGAGCAGCCAAAGGTCCGGCGAGGGAGAAGCTCGGCCGCATTGCCCGGCCACTGCCAGGCTGGCGGGCCAGCCTGCCCAAGGCCTCCCCCAACCGCCAGCTCCCCCACCCCAAAGGCCCTGCCGACACTCCCTGGGCTCCAACTCCTCCCCTCTCACTTTCTCCAGCTCAAGGGAGCCAGGGAAAGAGACACAGGTGCTGTCGGTGCCTTGAAACCCCCGTCCCAGCTGTCGCAAGCTGCCTGGCCAGGTCTGAGCAGCTCACCAGAGCCCTCACTGGAGAGAAGCTCAGTCAGCTCCCCTCCCCCTTCGCCTGCCCAGCCCCCTCCCCCATCACACGCCCAAATGCAGGTCTCTAGAGTTTCTCCCTCACTTCCCACTCGGGTGAACGAGGGTGGGATGGGTGGGAGCCCCATTAGTCCAGGGAAAGAGGGTCATTTCTGATAGGACGCTGCTCCGCCCAAACCAGACGGCGTGTAGAGTTGGGGGGGTGGCCGGAGTCCAGAGCAGGGGCCGGGGCAGTCGAGGCAGATGGCAATGAGGCAAGGGGAAGGGGGCTTCGTGGGCTCCAGGGCTGAGCTGGCACGGGGCACTGCAGCCGGGGACTGGGGCGACTGGACAAGCGGAGGGGGACGGAGTGCGGGGGAGAAGCGCCGGGGCGGGGAAGGGGCCGTCATCCCTGCAGGGGGCAGAGGCAGAGCTGGGAGTTGTACAGGGGCGGGGGGAGGACCAGAGCGGGAGGACGGCAAGCCCGAGGAAGGCATGCGGAGAGAGGGAGACCTGGATGGAGACTGAAGGAACTATGGGCTCAGAGCGATGCGGGTTCGGAGCCCGATCCGGAGACGCAGGGGCCGGAGTGCAGGGGACAGGCTGGCTGACGGCGGGAGAGGGGAGGAAGGGCGCAGGGGAGGGTGGGGGCGGGGGCCGGGAGGGCAGGAGAGGCAGAGACGTCAGAAGGAGGGGGTACGGGCGCAGGAGGGGGCGCGCGCGGGGGGCGCGGGGGCAGCGCAGGTGCGGGCCGGGGGCGCCGCGGCGGGCCCTGCCCTTACCTGGGCGGCTCCGCACTCCGAGGGCTGCGCTGGGGCCGGGCGCTGCTCCGCCGGCCGCCGGACTGTTTTCCTTTTTCCCTTCTTCCGCAGCAGCCGCGGCGGCTCCAGCGTGATCCGCCGGCAGCTGAAGGCGGCGTCTGTGTCCGGCGGCGACCGAGCGGGGAGCGGGCGGCGCGGGAGGAGCGCGGCCGAGGCGCGGGGCGCCGCCCGGCGGGCAGCGCGGGAACTGCGGCGGCCCGCGCACACCTGCCCCGGGTGGGGTGGGGGGGGGGCGCCCCTTCGGGGCCCGCGCGTCCAGCGGCCCGCACGCCCTCGCCGCCCGCCCGCCGCCTCGCCCGGGGCGCCCCGGGGCGGAGGCGTGGGAGGGGCGCGGCGGCGGCGGCGGCGGCGGGGCCGAGCGGCCGGGGGCAAACTTGCCGCCGCCCCGGGGGCGCCGAGGCCGAGCAGCCGGCGCGGGGCTGGGGACGCGGCGCCGGGCAGGGGCACGAGGGGCGCGCGCGGCCGAGTGGCCGCGGGACGAAGTGCCGGCACTGCGGTGGATCGACCTCCGGGGGACCGCGGCGCAGCCCGCACCCTGCACCGCCCTGCGCAAAGGGGCGCCCACCCCGGCCCCGAGGAGTTCGAGCCCGGCCCGCTTCGGAGGGCAAAGGGCGCCTCCTGGTGGGGCTTTGGGGAACAGCGCGAGGGACCAGCGTGCCGCTTACTGGGGACTGTGGCCTCAGTGGCGGCGAGGATGGAGAGCGCGAGGTTTAAGGGAGAGAAAAGAACAAACTGTTCCAGGAGGCGGAAGAGAGACAGCTTGCATTTAGTAGTTCCAGGGCGCTATTTTATGAATACAAACATCTTGGGAGGAGCTGTCATCCCCATGTCACGGATGAGGACCCCGAGGCTAGGAGGGTGAAGGGACCAGCCTAGGATCCCAAGGCTCCAGGTGAACGAGGTGGCTAGTGGAGGACGAAGAGGGCAACCAAGCTTTCTAACATGTGGTCATGGCTCATTTTACTGCGTCACAGCTGCCCTCAGGAGGATCTGGGGAATCGGGGATCCTGAGGAAGGCGGTCCAAGGACACATGACCTCCTCAGACTTGAGTTCCTCCTTTACCACCCACATGGTCTCTGTCTTGGGCAAACAACGAACTGATGACAGAGCCCTCCCATCTTCCACGCCTAGGACCCCACACTCAACTATCAGCCCACCCACAACCTCGTCATATTCTCAGCGAAGGGTTGGTTACCAGACGTCCTGGGTTGGGTCTTGGGCATGAAAGCATGATACTGGGACTAGAGAATATTCTATGACACTGCATTCCCCAGGGAGGGCTAACCACCGGGCTCTCCCACTCCTCTGCCACCCAGGCTGCAGGGAGGAATGTGGGTCCCAAGAGTCCTGGCTTCCCATCCCCCACCTCCACGTGCTGGGCTTGGCGAATGCTCCTTAGGGAAAACAGCCTGTGCACCTCTTGTGTGCCAGGAGTGCACCTACTGTGTGCCAGCACTACGGCACTTACATGAATGTGGTTTCCAATAACCTCACACCACCTTTGCAAGGCAGATGTGAAGGTGACACTATCCCCATTTCACAGATGAGGAAGCTTGCTACAGTTTAAGATCCCCCATAAGCCAGCTACACCCTGGGGTGAACAGGCTGCACAGAACTATTTCTAATTCCAGCTGTATTCTCTCATGTGAGACCTCGTTTGCAAAGAGGACAAAAGGCAGCATGGGCCAAGCAGAAAGCACCCTGGAGAGTGAGGGGCATCCCTGGGACCCTGGGCAAGTGACTTCATATCCCTCCGTTTCATTGTCCACGTGTATAAAGGTGAGGGAAGCTGACTGAATAATCTCTACGTTTATTTCAAAGTCTGAAATTCTGAGCATGGATCCTGCGCCCTTTTACTGGAAGGATGCAAATTCAGTGGGACCACAGAGGTTTACGTGTTTGGGAAGAAACCTACGGTCTGTGTGAAGTGCATCATCTTATTCCTTTGCCTGGTGAGCTCCTCCTGTACACCAGGGCGGTGGGAAGTTGCTCTCGGCAAGATCCGAGGGACGGCTGATGGGTCTGGAGGTAGCCGCACTGTGGTCTAATAAGGACCCCAGCTTCTCCTCTTCCTGCAAGATGATTCTGACTTTCCCTTCCCTAAGGCCTGTGCCCCTAGAAGCCAGGGGCCCTCTAGCAGTCAGAAGGTGGGCAGCAAGGCCAGCCCCACCCAAGTTGTCCCCCACCACCTTCCTGTCTCTTCCTTCTGCTACTGAGTGCAGAGTTCTGGGTACTCCCTGCTTGTGGTCCACTTTCTGTACTTCTGAAACTCAGTGCCATGTGTCAATCAAAATTTAATTCCAGGCAAACTAACTTCCCAAGCTTGACTGCGGGTAGGGCTGGGGCAGGGGAGGTCAGTCCAGACAATTTTGGATTCTTCAGCAAGGCTCTGTCAGAGGGGAATGAGGCCAGCCTGGCTGAGCTCTATTTGAGGCTGACACCTTGAATGAAATAGCAGAAGGGTTGGAAATGGGACTCCCTCCCCTAGAACCTCTTGTCTGAAGCATCCCTGACAGCCAGCTGCGGGGCGGTGCTAGGCAGGTTACCACGTGCTTGGGTGTCATGGTTAAATCCAGTGGATTCGAGCTTTGATGGCTGGGTCCACAGGAAGGAGCTTGTTCTCCAGATTAGTCAGCTTCTTCCTTCTTTGTATTTGCTTGAGGTATATCCACGGAGAATCCTTGATCTTAAATTTACCAGCCTGCCTTTTCCAAAAGCCCCTCTGAAGGTTCATCACAAGTTCATAATGGACCCATTGCATAAGTGGGGCTGACTCGGGCACACAGTGACTGTGCAACTTGTCCTCACTTGCTTAGTGGCACATGCCATCCTCATGTCACCATCTCTTAGAAACTGTCCCAACAGTCTTCTAACTGACCTCCCTCCAACACATCCACAAATGGCTGCCATTTAAGCTACTTTACACCCTGGCTTAAAACCCTTGCACAGCCTTGTATGGCCTCTAAGGTGAAAGTGAGCCCCCCGCTCCTTAGCACCGTACATAAGCTCTCACTCACTTCTCCTGTCTCACCCACCTCCTGCTGCTGCCCACCTCACGGTCCAGCAATATTTAGTGTTTCTTCCCTGGTCCTCCAGTCTCATGCCTCCGTGCCTTTACCACATTGAATTCTGCCTAGAATCCATCTCCCACTCTCACCTCCACCCCTGATACGCACGGATATACAGCTTCCTATTTACCTTTCCAAAGTCTTCCCACTGGAAGTTCCCCTAACCTGCTGTCTGGTCCCTTCGCAACAGAATCACTCACTCCCTTCGTTAGACCCACTTGCCCTCAGCAGAGCTTATGCTTCACCAAGTGACCATGAACTTGTTCTCCTGGGTTTATTTTTAGCTTCTTCCTTCTTCAGATTTGCCCCAGGTATATCCACGAAGACTACTTGATTTTAGGTTTCCGTACCGCTCTTTTCCAAAGGCCCCTGTGAAGGCTGTCACAGGGTCGTGGGGGTAGTGTGCTGTGGGAACAGCAGAGTGCCTAGCGCAGTAGACACAAGTAAAGGCGTTCAGTGAACGAAAGGACATGGAGCAGGAATTAGTGGGACTGCAATTCCGGCAAGTCAAACTGGCGTCTGCGGACAGTCCAAATGAGTCAGACACAGTGACCTAACTGGCAATATGAAGCGTTCGTCCTCGCTAAGTTGAAGCCTTCGCAAACCTAAGCTGAAGTTGGGGTTCACATTTGAGAGAATGAGTCTGAAGGAAGCAAGAGCCTGATTGAATATCCTTCTTGCCACACAGTATTCAAATGCAGGAATCCCGCCACAGGACTACACTCAAACTCCAGATTAAATGAAAATATACCTCTGTGTTCTTCTTGCCACCTGGGATGGGGGGCTTGGGGATAAATGTTTCATTCCTAAAGAATGATGTCTAACAGAACCAGTTCAGAAGCGGAATTGAGATTAGAAAGAGAACTGTTTGTGGATTATACTTTGATTTTCGCTTGTGCCTCGAAGGATGCGATGGTTTTGCCTAATGACATTAGCAATGGTTTTGCCTAGTGACTTGCCTTATGGCCAAGTGTTGGCAAAGAGCAAATATACATGCATGTGGGTTCAGAGGTGCACAGCCTTCAGGCCTCCCAGCGGCACCTTGCTCAGCCTAGCTTGCTGCAGAGACTACGTCTAATGGTAAAAAGCCCCATCCCCACTCGACAACTGCATTATAACGCAGCTCCCTTCCCTCGGTGCCACTCATCTCCGTTTTATTAGTCTGGGCATACAGAATACCACTCCCACAGAAATTACAACAGAAACTCGGGTCATCCTTAGAAAGACCACAGCCTGCCTCTCTTCCTGCAGCCCTGCCTCCATCCCTCCCGGGGGAGCCGAGTTCACACCCACCCTGTGTCTCAGCTTCCACTTACTATCCAGCAGAGGAGATAAGCCGCACCAGCAACCAGTGCTCCTTCGAGAAATCGTTGGTGCCTATTATGTGCAGGCGCTGGAGACAAAATAGAAAACAAGACAATCCAGGGCTTGGCCTCTTGGAGTTCACAGCCAAGTAAAAGCTCCGGTAGAACATTCTCCTCTAACAGTTGGGGTCCATTCTGACATCAGGTATTTTCTGCATATTTCACACACAACGAGCTCAGTTACATGGTCATCATCTAGGCTGGCAGACTGGGGGTGGGGGGCAGATCGCAGGGGTGTGTGATTTATGGCAATTCCAGAGTCGGGACTGAGGGCCTTCACACCCTGGCTTGGGTAGGCACCCGGAGCTCAGCCTGGATCCCCTCCAGACCTGCGCTGTGGCTGAAGGCCTGGGCGGACCGGCGTTCACCAGCGCAAGGAAAGGCTCGTAAGCAGTACCGAGATAGTAGGGGTGCTGTGCTCACGTCTAAGAGCGGCATTTGGGTTGATACGGGTTTTCCATGTCCACCTTTCTTCATAGCATCTCACAGTAGCCTAGGCAGCTTCCATGAAACCGCAGGTTGGATATAAACCACTGTGCAAGGAAGCAGCAAGCCGGGCTAAAACTGGGGGCTTCTGGCCCCAGGAGGGAAGCCAGCTGCATGAAGGACGCTAGTCAAAGGTCACTGAAGTCAAGGCAGGTGAGACCCTAAGCCAGGACTAAAGAAGCTGCCTCTGAGCTCACCCGCTCACTGTTTTCCTTCTTAGCCTCCAGTAACGAGAGTAGCTGAGGAAGCGTCACGACGGGGCAGGAGGAAGCGGTGGGAGGGTGAGGAGTCGGGCCAGCGTCTCCTACCTGGGAGCAAAGCGTGATCACTTTAGCAACGGAAAATGCAGAGAAAAGGGGCTGCCTTCTCCACGCAGCCACCTCAGGGCATAAAAATAAGATGACGCTTTTCGTGTTACCTCAGGTGTTCGGGATTTGCAGTTTATCCAGAAAACAGTTTTGCCTGAATAGTGGCATTAAGTCTGCCTATGAATTATTACAAAATGACTTTGGGATATTATAAAAGTGCTTCAAGGTAAAAAAAAAAAAGTGTAGTGTATGTGTATGTATGTATGTCTCTCTCTACATGTATGTATACATGAATACCTATATTGCATATATATCCCAAAGACATATATTTCAACATAATGGTGACCAGTCCTTTTTTCCAGCTCAACAGAACAATAATTCATCCAGCAGCTTCCATCTGCCAGGTAGGATATTAAGCACTATAGGGAACAGAAAGAAAAATTGAACAGGGTTTCTACTTCCAAAAAGTTTATATTTTGGTGCATTTATTTTCCCATCTAAAGGAAAACCTTCAAATTTTTCTCTCACAGCAATTTTTAGAAGCGTGTGCCCTCTCAAGGAATTCTGAACAGCCACAGGAACAAGACAGCAGGATTTCTATTCGCCAAGGACAGGTTTCTGACCACTCCTCGCTGAGTGAGCCCTGGGTCACACTCAGGAAGTGGACTGCATGGTAGACTCTGCCCACGTCTGAGACCCGAGTAGCTGCAACTGCAACAAACATTTTGTATTGGGTGTTGCATAGTATAACATTTATTTCCATTCTCGTTCTTCCAGATTCCAGGCAGAAGTCTTAATTTAGAAGAATCTAGTTTATCTTCCTTTGGGAAGATGTTGTAGCTGTCTTCAAATTCTTAAAAGCCTTCCTGTGTTGCTCCATAACCAGGACCCATGGATAGAAGTTAAAGGCTGATTTTAGCTCAAATAAGAAAGAATTTATGTGTTGCCTCGGGCGATAATGAGCTCCCCAGCATTGGAAGTATACAAGCAGATGGATGCCCATCTGCCAGGATTGCCATGGAAGGTATTCCAGTGTTGGATTAGGGGGTTGAACAAACTACCTTCCATCTCTAAATTCTTGGATTCTCAGTCTGTCTCCGTGGCCCAAGGCTAAAAGAAAATTTCAATCTTTGAAGAAGTGCAACATTTATTGTTGAAAGCAAGAAAAGGAAATCTATTTACATGAAAAGAAGATGGTTCCAAAATAAGGCCAGTCTGAATAGATGAACATCGTGCTTGTTTTTTCAAATGACTTCTAGTAACACACACGCGCGCGCCCACGCGCATACACACTCAGGAATGGAAACAGTGAATGGAAATGAAAGAGTATCTCAAATGTATCTACTGCTTTCATGCCTCCCAGTCAGACTGTGGCTCCCACTAGAGGAAGGCTGGTTTTCTTGCATTTTCAACTTTAAGCAGTTGGGTGAAGCCCAGCATCAACACACAATAATACCTTGTTCTCCAGAATACAAATGGACTCCAGAGTTACCCTCCCCCCAATATGATGGAGAGCCTTTGCTAATTAATTAAGCCCACTGTAGAGGTGATGTGGTGGACTTTAAAATTAGACGGGGAAAGAGGAATAGAGAAACTACATATTTATAGCTCAAAGTTTTCCAAAATGTATATGTGGCAGATGATAAACATTGCAAAGAATAAAATTGTGCCTAAATTTTCAAGATCAGAGAAAATACAAATTAGAACAGAAAACCAAGACCAGGAGAGAAACTGTAACATAGGTGTCCAGACCAATAAGTACTAGACAAGGGCTAACACGCACCGAGCACAAAATTATCTCTGAGCTTCCTAGCAACCCAAAAGAAAATGGAAAAAAGTTTGCTTACAAAATACTCCTTCATCCTCCATGAGGGAAAAAAATATCAAATGCTCATAGCAAACATATATTTTTCAAGGCACATCACTTCAGTGGTCCAAGCTTTAGCCTCCTCATCTTCATAACTAACAACAACAACAAATACAAATATATATTATCTAACTTTCAGGGCAGACTTTGAAGACTAAGTAGAATGATAGATTTGAAAAAGTTCTTTAGAAACATGATGTGCTATGTAAGTGTTACTTATTATTTTATACACCTTAATTTATCCAACAGAGAAGACTTCTCACACTGCTGGATCTTCACTTATTTCTGAACTAAATTATATTTACCATAGGGACCGCTAGCCGGCCGGGACACTAGTGTCATAATTTACAGTTATGTCGTTACTCCTCCAAATAGTAGGCACTACCATTATCCTCCCTCAGATGAAGAAATTAGGGCACAAAGAGCCTTCCTGGTGTTACCCAGCTCAGACTGAGACCCAGAAAGTCGGCCCTGCATCCAGGCTCGTTTACCATCCCTGCCCGCACGTGCAACTAAATACAGACTCCTGCTTAATGAGCTTATGTGACTATAAAAAAATACCAGCCTGAAAAGAAAAAGAAAAAATATCAACCTATAAAGTGAATGTGAACCAAGCAATAAAGCCAGAAGCTTTTAAATTCTAAGTCTAGTCTCCTGTGACCGATGGCCCTGCCTCCCTCGTCACCAGCTGCAGCGGGACTTATGTCGGGCAGCTGCCAGGCGCTGGGCGAGGACAACTCCCCGGCGCTTTTCTCCCTGAGGGTTCTGTAAACCGTTTGGTTCCTCAGCCTCCTGTGATGTTACGTGGCCCTCGCTCGGCATAAAGGCGTCATTCACATACTGAGTCTGCTTTGGTCCTTTCTCACGAGCTCCCTGGTTGAAACAGAAGTGCTCAGTGTTCACTCAGTTCTAAATACAAACACAAGACTAAACATGCAGAAGAACCATTTAGATGATCCAGAATACACTTATATTGCTATTTAAATAAAAATACAACTTTTTTCTCACAGAGAGCTCACTGACCCAGAATCTCTAGTTTGAGAAATCTCACCACAGAATGTTCTTTTTAAAAAGCAGGAGGAGATGGCTTCTCTGCACATTGATGGGCAACCCTGTCCCGGTCTACTGCCAGACAGGAAGCCCTGGAGGGGCGAAAAGTCTGCAAGTACCGTCCACGCCCCGTCAAGGGTCCACTCCTTCCTACACGTGCCCACAGCTCTTTGGGGTGTCTCAAGGCGGGCGTCCAGCTGGTGTGAGTCCTACTGGGGTACAGACCACTAGGGAGAGATGAGCAGCAGGAAGAGGTTCTGCTACAATAAATCTCTCCTGATGGTAGCTGTCGCCACAGGCTGGCCCCAGGGACTCAGAGTGACCGAGGGCTCTCTGGGGCTCTTTTGGCCACAGCAAATTCCCAGCATCCTGTCCCACTCAGGCTCCCAAGCCTGCAAGGTCGCAGCTCTCTGGTACTGAGGAGCACCACTGAGTACTCCTAAGGAAGCAGAAGGCCCATGACCTCTCTGTAATTATTTCAGCCCCGTCCCAGGTAGTTCAGCCTCAGTCCCTCAACTTCCCAGGGTGAAAGCTGGTCCAGAAGCCCTGCTTCAGGACTGGTTCAAAATAGAAAAGAATTTAGTTGCTTCCCATTGTAACTACCCCTCAAATTACGGTTTACAAGCTGAGGTTCCATGTATTGGTTACCAAATACGTATAATGGACCTAGCGAACGGATTTGAAAATACTAACAGCTTAAGATACCTGTTAGTGGACGTTACCTTTCAAGACTTCTGTGATGACAATATATTGCAGCAGTTACTGCAGAGACGCCCAGCAGTCCATCATGCCAGCTTCTGGCTTAAAATTACCGTAAGACAAAAACCCAGGAGCACAGATCTTCACCAACAGTTCTGAGAATGAAGTCTGGACCCTAAAAGAGAGGGACTCTAACTCACTCTCCTGATGACCAAAACCTGATCTTGGCCACATCAGCCTTTTACACCGACTCCTGGACAAGCAATCTCTGTAAAGAATGCGCGGTGAGGATGCACAGACTCACCTGGCATTTCCTTTTGCTCATGAAAGTCAGTAATAGGTGAATGATGTGGAGGTCAAAAATTAAGGCTGGTAATATCGAACTTGTCATATATGTGGTGATAAGTGTCAGCAAACGGTTGCCACCAGGCCATAGGGTTTTTTTTTTTTAACTTTATATGAAATGATCATATTTCCTAATTTGCCCTGTATGATCCAGCCTTTGTCCCAGTACAATTATTAACCATCCCATGGTATTTCATGCTCCACCTCCCTCTTCTGACCCTCTTCTCCCTCATCCCTTAGGAATCCTGTATCTTCATTTTTGCCCATTGGCTTTCGTTCCCGGTTATCCAAGTGTTTATGCCCCAAAGTTACCTCTCTAGGCAATATTCATTCCCACGTAACTCCATTAATTCAGCTCACATGGTCTTGGGGGGGAAGGGTACATAGCTCAGCGGTAGAGCACATGCTTAGCACACACAAGGTCCTGGGTTCAATCCTAGTGCTTCCATTAAATAAAGAAATAAATCTATTACCTTCCCCCTCCAAAAAATAAAAGAAATAAAATGCTATAAGCATTGGATCTGTAAGTCTACAGATTTGGGTAGTGCGGCCATTTTGATAATGTTGATTCTTCCAATCCAAGAGCACAAGATATCTTTCCATTTCTTTGTATCATCTTCAATTTCCTTCATCAGTGTTTTACAGTTTTCCAAGTATAGGTAGCCTTCTTGGTTAAGTTTATTTCTAGGTATTTTGTTGTTTTTGATGCAATGGAAATGTTTGTGCCAGTTACAAATTTCTGGGTTTTGAAGTGGAAAAAAAAAGTGAATGGAGGGCCGCAAATGGCAGAATATCCTTCTTTCTTACAGGTGAGTTGTGTTCCATTACGTGTATGTGCTGCATCGTCTTCATCCGTTCATCTATTGATGTGCACTTAGGGTGCTTCCATATCTTGGCAGTTATAAATGATGTTGCTGTTAATAGTGGGGTGTATGTGTCTTTTTGAATTCTTATCTTGTGGTTGGCTTTATTGCCTTGATAACTATGTAAGTTTAAAAAGCTAAAGCTTTAAACGTTCTTAGAAACAATGAACAGTACATATACGTAAATTTTTAAAAATGCGCAGTATATTGTGTGTATGTATTTACATGCAATATACTGTGTATGTGCAGTCAAATTGTAACAATTCTACCTAATAAAAATGAAAAAGAAATGCTATAAGTTATTCTAGAACAAATGAAAAAAAGAAGGTAGACCATCAAAAAAAAAAAGTGGATCCAGCTCAGCTGGTCTTAGTAAGTGATTAAGAAGCAAGAAAGCAATCTGATTATTTGATTAAGTAATTTATACTTGTGATTTTTACAAATGACTTAGAACTACAAGGAAACAAAGCAGGACCCTGTGGGGTCCTCCCCAGTACATATCCTTCCCAAGGCCCCCGTCTCTTGTCTGTAGGAGATAGGCTTCATTCAGCCTCCTTGAGCTCCCTTGATTTCATAGGACAGTTTTAATCAGTTGCTCTTCAGGGAAGGGAGAAACAAGGGCGGCAAGGGCCCAGTTCCTCCGCAGGAATATACATAACAGTACCTCTGAGTTCTTCTGCTGGAACTGAGGTCCCCACCCTGAAGGACGGCAACTTCAGGCTGATCACAAGATTCCTGGGACGCTGCCCTGGTATCTCACCAACAGCCAATCAGAAGAAAATCACACACCCTGCAGACCTCATGCCAAATTGTGCCTATAAAAATTTCTCCCTGAAAACCATCGAGGAGTTCAGGTTTTTCCGAGCACGAGCCACCCGTCCTCCTTGCTCGGCCCTGCAGTCAAAATTTCTCTGCTCCAAACCTGATGTTTCAGCTTGTTTAGCCTCACTGTGCATCGGGCATAGGAACTTCAGTTCAGTGACAGTTTAAGGGACAGTCTTCCAATGCCTCTTGCAAAATCTTGGCCCTTTATCAAAGGAGGGTGCAAACGTGTTAATTATGTAATCTTTTCTGTGTGAGTTACTTTTGTGGCTGCTACTCCACACACTTGTTCAGTTATATAATAGGGGTCTCTGACTTGGCACCCCTTATTCTGAAAGTTTGCCAACCCAAAAAGAAGCACAAGGAAAGGCCGTGGAAAGAAAGAGATGGAAAGAAGCAGGACTGCAGGCAGGTAGTGTGGTCTTCAGTACACGTCTCCATCCCTTCCAAGTGGCTGGGAACGAGTTTACACTACGTTTACCACCTGGGAAAGAAAATAAATGCAATAGAAGAGAATGCTATGCAAGAAAAGAGTACAGGTCACTTAGACTAGTACTTATTTTTATCAACAAGAAAATGTGAAAGCCAGATTTGACACTGGATAGTAGTCTGTTGAGTGCAAAGATATATATTTTAATCTCACATCTGTGTCTAATAATGCTTCTTTCAGTGGTCAAAAGGTTGCAATGAATCATCACACCAGCAATCCAGCTTTGCAAGAACTGCTTGTCCTTTACGAGGCGCACTTACGAGCAAAATAAAGGCCCCCTGCTTCCCACTGGGAGGCCCCGTGAGGTGTTAACCCAGCCAGACAGGAATAAGCTCTGAAAAAGCACATTTTCTGTAAGAGGAGCTGCTTCTGCTCGCCACTTACTCTGAGCACCAGAAGTTTGATGGCAATTGTCAGTTGAGAGCTATTCAGTCCCCAAACGTAACTTATCTCAGTGCCTACAGTATTCTTTAAATGCAATACAATATAGGCAGTAGGATTCATTAAGAATAACTGACTAAATACTAAAATACAATAAACCACCTGTGGAGTTTCCTTCATTAACACCAACCCTCCCTCCCTCTGCGTGAAGGACAGAAGAATTCTTAGCTAGATACAGCTAGAGAAATAATTCACAGTCTGAGCCTATTAAACTCCTCCTCCTCTGTCGTCCTGGGCCTGAATGGTTCGCCCTCTTTCTGTTCCAATCATGATTCATGTTCTGTAACTGTAAGTGGTCTCTCTTGTGCGGAAGCTTTAATGATCTCTTACTAAAAATTCTTGTCTCTCTTTTGTATGATTGTTCAGGCTCATACTTTAATCGAGGGTCTTTACCAATTGTGTGTGTTTCTTTTAAAAAAATTTTTTTGGGGTGGGGTATTTATACGGTTTGTTTATTTATTTTTTAATGGCGGTACTGGGGATTGAGCACAGGGCCTCGTGTGTGCAGAGCACGTGCTGTACCCCTGAGATACACCCGCCCTATACCTGTGTTTCTATTGCTATTTCTATTCCGGTTCCTCTTTGGCCTCATGAAGCCATGCAGTTCTGACATTTTTAAAGTAAATAAGACTTTTCTTTAAAGTATAGTTGATTTACAATATTATATTCGTTTCAGTTGTACTACATAGTGGTTCAACATTTTTATAGATTATATTTGATTTAAAGTTATTATAAGATAACAGCTGTATTTCCCAGTGCTGTACAGTGTATCCTTGTTGCTTATTTATTTTATACGTGGTAGTTTGTGTGTCTTAGTCCCCTGTCCCTGCCCTGCCCCTACCGCTCCCTCTCTCCACTGCTAACCACTGGATTGTTCTCTATATCTGTGTCTTTTTCTCTTCTGTTATATTCATTTATTTAAAACTTTTTTTTCACATTCCACATATACGTGATCTCACACACTGTTTGTCTTTCTCTGTCTATTTCACTGAGCCTGAAGCCCTGTAAGTCCACCACATTGTTGCAAACGGCAGTTTCATTCATCTTTATGGCTGAGTGGTATTCCATATATGTACACACCACAACTTCTTCATTCATCTGTTGGTGGGCACTTGGGTTGCTTCCGTATCTGGCTGCTGTAAATAATGCTGCTATGAACATTGGGGTACAAGTATCTTTTCGAACTAGTGTTTTCATTTTCTTCAAATACATACCCAGGAGTGGAATTGCTGGATCACATGGTGGTTCTATTTTTAGATTTTTGAAAAACTTCCATACTGCTTTCCATAGTGGCTGTACCAATTTACATTCCCACCAAAGGAGTACTAGGGTTCCCTTTTTTCCCACATCCTCACCAATACTTGTTATTTGTAGAGTTTTTGATGATAGCCATTCTGACAGGTGTGAGGTGATATCTTGTTTTGATTTGCATTTCTCTGATGACAAGCAACACTGACATTTTAAGCAGTATGATCTCTGTCAATGTATGATTTATTTTTTCATCACTACCTTCCCATCCCAGGTAGGGTGGGAAGGAGTTCTACACAGTCCAGCCTTTTTTTTTAATAGCAAAAAGAGTAGCTTTCACATTGGATACTAGAAGAAAAATTGCTCTTGGCTGTGTTTTTACTATGATACTTCCAGTAACACACTTCAAAAACACTCCAAC
Source organism: Camelus ferus (assembly GCF_009834535.1). Classification (NCBI taxonomy): domain Eukaryota; kingdom Metazoa; phylum Chordata; class Mammalia; order Artiodactyla; family Camelidae; genus Camelus; species Camelus ferus. The sequence continues at coordinate 26,891,777 of NC_045730.1, forward strand.
CTGGAGCTCTGCTGTTAAACCATTTCACATCCACTAGGTCCACAATAGGTCAGTTACCACAGAGCCTAGGATTCTGATAAGTCATTTAGGAATAAGAGACGTGAGTGACCCAAGATTTAGGGTTCATAAAATGGAAGATGCTTGTTGCTAATGGAGGCATGCATACAGCTGTCAAATAAGAAAAAGAATATTCAGAGAGTGAGCGTGATGTAATCTGTGGTTCTAGAACACTGCACCAACAGCATGAATACAGGGAAACATATATGAATAGAAGAGCATAAGTAGGGGAAACATAAATGAATAGAACCATTTTTTAATGAGAGAAATGGGTAGTTGTTTTAGGCGCTTAGAACAAAGAGATTATTAGGGGGGTGGGGTGTAGCTCAGTGGCAGAGTGTGTGCTTAGCACGTGGGAGCTCCTGGCTTCGATCCCCAGTACCTCCATTAGGAAAAAAAAATTTAAAAAAAAAAAACAAAGATTATTGAATATTTTTAAAAGAATTCCATCTGCCTAGCTCTTTGACAATGTGTATATTCAAATTCTCAAACTCCATCACTGTCATATACTAAAATAGCTTTCCTGAATTGAGATAACATACAATAAAACATATTCAGTGTGCTAATCAAGATACGGCTCAATAATTTTTACATACATGATGTATGTGTACTTATATGGCAATGCATTTATATACCTAAATGCATATCTCATATCTATGTAATTACAATTCAGATTAAGACAGATTTCTTTTTTTTAACATTTTTTTTATTGAGTTATAGTCATTTTACAATGTTGTGTCAAATTCCAGTGTAGAGCACAATTTTTCAGTTATACATGAACAAGACAGATTTCTTGTATTTCATAAAGGCCCCCCTCCCCCAGTTCCCTTTCTCAGCCTAGTATTACACAGCAAATAAAAAGAAGCTGAATTTAACAGAGACAATACTTTGAAGATTACTCACACTAATTGTACGTGGAACTGCATTTAGCTGTGAGGAAGAGAGCCCATGAAACAGTGCTTTCAACCAATTATGCTTTCTCTCTTCTCTCGTTAAAAAAAAAATCATGTAGTAGGGAGGCTTGGCAGAGAACCTAGCTTTCTCCCCTCTGTTCAGCTACCCTTGGCCATGAGCTGTCCCTTGTTGGCAAATTATAGCTCCTGACTCTGCCCAGGTGTGGCGGCCACACCCCCAGCGGGAAGAGGGCGTGGCTGAGGAGCAAAGGGCACCTCCCGCTGAGTCAGCCCCTTTTGCAGGCTTTCTTGGAAGCTGTGCCCAATGACCTCTGCTCGAATCTCTCAGCTTAGAACTGTGTGGGGAGCCCAGGTGTGGGTGGCAAACTCAATATAAAATCCAATTTTATTAGTAAGAAAGGAAGGATAAACAACAAGGACCTCCTGTAGAGCACAGGGAACTATATTCAATTTCTTGTAATAACATATAAAGGAAAAGAACCTGAAAAGAAAATATACATGAGTGTGTATATGTGTAACTGAATCACTTTGCTGTACACCAGAAACTAACACTGCAAGTCAACTACATTCTAATTTAAAAAAAAAAAAAAAAAAAAAAGAAGGGAGGGAGGGAAGGTGGATACTGGTTGGTCAGTGAGCAGTCTTGCCCACACTAATGGTTACAAGCTGCTCCTGAGAATGACCCTTCTTGAAAATGCCACTTCATGCACCCACAATGGATGAAGGTGATCTAAAATCATCCCATGATGGATAAAGAGTTCTGAAGCAAACGCTCATCATCCCTGCTAAAGACATAATATTAAAACATTTGAATAAGGTACTGCTTTAAAACATTTTGCCAAAAAAGCTGAACTTCCACTTCTCTTAAGAAGGAAAATATGGGGGAAATTGTATTTGCCCAAGACCTCACAAGTAACTAAAGAAACTTGTTAATCCAGCAGACCCACAGATGGAAATCTGGCAGTTTCCAAATTGTCACTCTGTGCATAATTACTAGGATTCTGAGCTTTGATTTAAGTTTAAGAATACTTTTTTAAAAGTACCAACCTGAAAGGGGTTAAAGTCCACAGTCGCACAGTCCTGTGTCCACAATGACGAATTCTCCAAATCCCTGAGAAGCGAAATCTTCCTCAAAAGTTACCGTATCTGTTTGGTGACAAAAGCTGACCTGAACTAGGTCATAAGTGTGACTGATCATATATTTCATTGCAAAATATGATTGTATTTGATTATGGGATGATTATGATAATACATCACATTACTATTTTTAAATTATATCTTCCCTGCCCATACAGTTCTGAGCGGGAAAGATCATAAGAAGCTGCATTATCTAATTGGCTCATAATTTGAATAGTGGAAAGATTCCTATTACTATCAAAGCTCATTCAAGGGATTAGGCCTCACTGATTTGACCTGCTCTTTAAATTTTCCTTAGAGTCGAAGACATTGAACAGGTTGTTTCTGCCCATGGAGACATAGGATTTTGTTTGCTAACAACTGGTTAGCAAATTCAAAAAGAATCACTGTTTTTATTCCAGTTATATTAGTTAAATTCTAGCTTTAATCATGCTTTGCCTCATTTGTTTAAAAAAACTGGTAATTGAGCATTGTTCAATGGATATGAAATGTGAGTTTTTCTGAATAAAAATATACCAAAATCAACACTACTGAAAAGAAGCACAAAACTGAGGCAGTTGCCTGATTTCTTCCTTCTGATTTTACTGGTAATATGTGTGATCTTAGACATTTGTTTCTTGCTCATATTTATTTATGAACTGAGTCATAATCAATGGTTGTAACAATGCAGATGAAATGTGGATTTTTAAAAATATAATACCAAAACACTGTGCTGCAGCTATGTAAATTCAAAATTAGCGTGGACTTTTTCTCCACTTGCCCACAGCTTCTCTGGATACTGAAACCGCCAAACTCTCAAATCCCAACGTTTTACTCACTTGCTTAGCTATGGAACTCCTTTCTGTAGCTTACAGATTTCAGCAGGATGTCACTGTTGTGGGTCATAACGCAGAGCCGGTTGGTGAGCCAGTGACATGTGGGTGGTAAAATAATTTACCAGAGACAAAGTATGAGACCAGGAAAGAGTTTATTGAGGTGCACTGTCATAGACAAGATGGGCCACACAGATGAGGGGTGCCCGTGTGAGCGCTGAGGGCCGGTCGTTGGGGTCTCTCATAAGGTCGGGCCACAAGGTGCCTGATCGGCTTGTGCCCAGGTATCTAATTGGCTGTAGGTGAGGAGGTTTAGGGTCCGTGAAGGGCAGTGGGGTTTATGACTCTTAGAAGGTATGCATTATCTGGGGCTAGTAGTTTGTTAGGGGAAACATGTCCAGTAAGAATGTACTTTACCTGTTGAGGGACCACAGGGAGACCTCTGAGAGTCCAGAAATGGGGTTGTTGGGCTTTAAGGATGTCGGTTGGCCCACCAATCTCCACATTTCGGACCTCCCTTGTTATCATTGTCCCTTTCTCTCCTGGTGCTGCACGGCCATGGGCCTCATTTTCCTTCTTGGAACACTCCAAGCTCCATTCTGCCTCAGGACCTTTGCACACATTGTAACCACTTCCTGGTAGGCTATTTCTCCTGTATTTTTAAAGTTTGTCTCTTTCTCCTCCTCCTAGCTTCAATGCAATGCCATGTGCTTAGAAACAATTTTCCTTACCACCTTCTCTGTGTGTTTCCTTCCTATTTTTCTGGAAGACTACACTCTGTTTATTCCTTTAGAAGCAATTATAACTTGCAATTATGTATTTGTTTACTTGCTTATTTCTCTGTCTTCTTCCTAGACTATGAGCTTCACGAAGGAGGAGAAAAACTGCCGGCTTGTTCATTAATGTGTATGTAGCACCGAGCATCCCACCCAGCACTTTCTAAACCCTCAAGAACTATTTGAATAAACAACATGAGAATTACTTATCTTACATCTTTCAGTGATAATTTTTCCAAAACATCTCACACAACATTTTACTTTTACCAAAACCAAAGATGTTCAAATTATGTATATCATGAATATTGTCTACAAAACTCTGACGAAAATTCTGCCATAGAGAAGTGTATAAACTAGAAATATGCATATTGTGGAAAATGCACAGAATATTCTACCATGTAGATAATAAAAATATATATACACATGCACATCCCTAGCTGTCTTTATGGATGTACACATATAATTATATATGTCTAACTGTATGTATGTAGACATATATGAATGTTCATGTATATATCAGGGTGGGCAAAGGGAGAAAAGAGGAGAGGACACGGCTGGGGTGGGGGAAAGACAAAATGGTACATAGTGAATATGGCCCCTAGCAATTTTTCTTCTATTAAAAGGAAAACTGCTTAAAAATTTCTCAAGAATTTTAGTCTACTCTCTTCACTACATGACTTCCTAAGCGTGTTGTCCTGATTATAATCACATAAATGTCATTGAAATTTACTCTCATCAGATAACTACTGTTGAGACTACAAAGTAAAACGTTTACTCTCAGAAATATCCTAGTTTAGACAATAAATTATACAGTCACTGTAGTTAGAGCTCTCTAAGAAAGTCATCTATTAAATGCTAGGGGGGAGGTGGGAAGGGATAAATGTGTAGCTCTATATTTGCAGATACTAACTAATATATGTAAAACAGATAAACAACAAATTTATACTGTATAACAGGGAACTATAACCTATGATGGAAAATAATATGAAAACAAATATATGCATGTTCCTATGTGACTGGAGCATTGTGCTGTAAACCAGAAATTGACAGAACATTGTACACTGACTGTACTTCAATAAAAATATATATAAGAAAAAACTACAAAAATAAATAAATAAATAAAAATAATAAAAATTAAAAAAAATTCTAGGTGGGGATAGAGCTACCAGACCGTGTGTGTATGGGGGTGTGGGGGAAGGGGTCTGTAGACTATAGGTACCTGCTCACTCCATTTTTTCAGCCAATTCCCTTAAACTCTCTTCTATCCTTGGCGCCCTAGAAATTTAGCTGGCAAGGAATTTTATACTGAACCTGTTCAATTAACACATATATGCAGTATTTGACACATTTCGATATTTGCTGACTTTTGTGGCTTTACATTTGCAATCCATCGTCCTGTAGCATTCATTTAACATTATTATTATTATTATTATTATTATTATTAATTTTATTTATTTATTTAAGTTTTCGACTTGGTTTTTATTCAAAAGCCCAGTTCCAACCACCAAAATGCCCGACTCAGCTCCCAACTAGACCTGGAGCATCAAATTTCCCAGCCCACTTAATTTGAAAGCCTGCCAAGATAGGCGAAAGCCCTTATAAATATGTAAAGCAGGAAGTTCAAATTACAGTCAAGTAAATCTCTCGTGATTGATGTTCTTTTCAAAGCAAAAATTAAAAAAAAAACAACCCCCCAATAAAAAGCAGCATATTTCTGAGGCCCCCTTACCGAAGGCTTCCCCAGAGTCCAGCCTGGACAATGTACTTTTAGTGCTGTATTTATTTTGGATTTTTACCACTTCCTGGAGGCCAGGAGGAGCCACAGTGGGAGGATCCCAAAAAAACTCAGAACCACAGCCATTTTGTTTGTAAGGCAGAATGGTAGGGTTCTGTCAGCTGGTAAAGGCTTCTGGAACAGTTTTTAAGGAGGTGGGGTGGGTGGGGGGTAGAAAAGGATGCCTATTGTTTTTCATTGACGCGCTAACATCATTATTTGATTTTTATTTTCTGCACAAACGGTAGCACTTATGGCTAACCAGGTCTAAATTTTTTCCCCCTCTCCTCCCAAGGAGTTACAGCCCCCTGGGCTGAAAACGACGTGCATTCCGTGCACAGCTCTTTCAGGGGCCTTCGCGACGCGCAGGCAAACGTGCTCTGCTGGGAGCCGCTCTGCAGCGGCCGCGGCCGCATCCCGGGCGGGGACCGGGGTGCCGGGCTGGGGGGCGGGCAGGAGGCCCCCGAGGGGGCGCCAGGGGCGGGGTGCGGCCAGGAGGCTCCCCCGACGCCCGCCCCGAGCCCCGGACCCTTCCCCGCGCGCGCGCGCGCGCGCGCGCGGCGGCCGGGGCGCTATTGTTCTGCAGCGTCACCGCGGGCCGAGCCCGGAGCCCGGAGCCCGGCATCCGGCGGCCGCGCTCGGGAGCCCGTGTAAAATGGCCCTCACGCCGCCTTTTCCGGGCTGCGGGGGCGGGAGGGACCGCGGAGACGGGCCTGGCCTGGCAGCCAATCCGCGGCCGCCGCCGCCAGCGCAAAGTTGTTACCCCCGGCCGCCGCCGCCGCCGCCGCCGCCGCCGCCTCCCGGTCATCTCCGGCCGGATCGCTCCGATTTCCCCCAAACGCCCACGGATCCCGGGGAGCTCCCCCTCCAGCCCGCGATCATGGAAGAAAGTCGGACTTCTCATTTGCCACATATTCCAAAGATGTTCGGGGATCCATATGCTGCCTGCAGGCTGCTGCTGGTGGGGACTCAAGTATCCGGTCTATATTGTTACAATTATTTCTCCAGAACTGGCTGCTTCTTTGCCTTCCACTCATGGTAAGTTTGTCATTTTAAACATTTTATGCCCTTAAATCTTTGAACGAGCTCCCAGCTAAAAAGGATTTGCATTGTGTTTCTTCTCGGAAAACCAATCTTTGAATTTTTTTTCCTTAGCTTTGATCTCTGCACATTTCCACCTAATCTTGTCTGGTTAATTTTTACCAAAAGAAAAAAAAATTAGGTTCCCCCCTCCTCCATGATCAAAGCTAAATATTTATAATATAAATTATACTTTGATTACTGTGAACTAAGGGGAACTCAGCTATTTCAAGATGGACTTGTTTTGTGCCAGCAATGTTGGTAATGCCAAATATGTGCATATCTTCTTTATAAAAATTGTGTATTACCTAATTTGTCCAGGATTAAATGATCAGCAGGCAAACTATGGATGTAGTTTGGTTTGGTTTGGTTTGGTTTTAAATAGTCCTATTGTGGTTTTCTTGATGGATTACTTGGATACAAACTACAGAAAAGCTGCCCTTGGTATAATGAAGGCGGAGATTGACATAACCGGGTTTATATTAAGTTATGGCTGTTACTAAATAGTGGGTCTTTTATTTGCTGATCAGATCTAAACTTGTGTTCCATGGTAGTAATTCCCTCAAGCTCCTCATCGGATAATCTTTGCAGAGCTATCTTGTTTTTCTCGGAGGTACATTGGGGAGACATTTTGTAATTTTTGGCATTTTTCTAATTTTTTTTCTTTTTGCACACGGTGGGAGATCTTTTTTGTTTTGCATTGATCTGTGTTGGTGGCGCTGTGGTTCTCTTCAACAATTTATGTCAGTTTCACTAAAAGAAAAGGGAGAAAAAAAGAGGTGGGGCAAGACTTGATCTATTATCTTATCTTTTTCTTTCCTTAAAGAAAGTTGATTTTGCTCAGAGGAGATTATTCAGTTGTATTATTTTGATGTTTGCTGTGAACTGTGAACTGTGGCTGAGAGCAGATGTGTCGTCACCCCAGCCCAGGGGGCATCAGGGAGGAGCATGCGTTTGCAGTTGTGTTTGATCTGATCTGATTATCTCTAGATCCGAATTTCTTCAATAATAGGCTGTTGGCTTACCCTCTCTTTCCTCAGTAACATTTTGCATTTTCCTTATATCGCAGTATCATACGTGCCAGTGTCTTCGATTGAACAAAACGTTGGAGTTTTAGTTCACTGAACGTTGTAAAAGTTGAATTTCGTTTTGAACCTAGGGATTCCTTAAATAACTATTCCAAGTTTCTCTGGGGAATTTTCTAGTAGTTGGACATATAGCAGCGTCTACATTATAGTTTGTTTTATTTTGAAGTGATATTTCAGTTGAATTTATGTGTATCCTTGTTCAAAAAAGAGTAAGTATCTTGGAATAAGATAATTTTTTAAGAATATATATACAACTGCTTTTAATTTAAAAATATTGGTATTCGTATACCTAAATGCAGGATAAATCTCTTCCATCTTTGTTCTTACTGGAAGTTAGCTGACTGGAGAATACTGAATTTAGGCCCAAAGCCTCCCAAGAACAAAAATATACATTATGCTGTGACATAGTTTTTACTAGTCTCTGTGAGCGTTTCAGTTGTTTATGAAGATAGTAAGTGTGTCCTTAATTGAAAAAGAAAGTGGGAGAAATCAGTGATTGTACCTAAAAACATGTTATTTTGCCAAATAAAAACAACTGAAATAGTATCCTAGACCCCCTTTTCACATAATTGAATAGATTATTTCTTGAGAGAGTAAAAAATTTCGGAGTTATTACTGAGTGTTTTTATTCACTTTGAAATGTGTAAATGCTCATTTTACTAATTATTTAAAATTCTGAAGTAGAAAAAAGTGTGAAAATACCTAGGTATAGTATTTCTGATTTTTGTGTCCCTGTAATTTGTCTGTGTAAGACCCTTTCCTTCAACTTCAAAAATAATTATATATTATGCCTGTATTTTGTTTATATTCTGCTATAAAAATGTGAAAATGTTCACTGTAACATTTTATCTCTTCATAAAATTTAAATGCCCCCATCAAGACTAGATTTGACATTATAGATTATTTATGGAATGAAATACTGCAGGTGTAAATATATTATCTAATCCTCTGATTGTGCTGTAGAGTTTAGTTCTCTGAAGTTAACCTGCTGAATAAAATATACTTCCCTATGTGTTTGTTGCTAAAACGTTCTGTTACTCAGCTGGTGATTTTTTTCGTTTTAATTTGTGGAAACTAAAAATGCTTATACAGTGTAGCCCCCCTTTTAAAAAACAAACTGATGCTGTGAAGTCCATATGTAGCTATGCAACGTTCTTTGTTCTCCTACATCATCGACTATTACATCATTGATTATGAGTAACCATTATAGTTACATCTCGACTCTTAAAAATCATCATGGATATTTATGTTAAAGATATTCTTCTATCTGTGGCTCTTACATCACTAAGTAAGGAGGTTTAAATCTACGAGGCAAAAACAATTCATTGTTTTACATTATTCTCCATTTTTAAATCCACCTTGTGCTTCCTTTTAGCTCTTGATTCTCTGGAGGTTCCTTTTTTCCTTAATTGACAACATTTCATAGGCATTTAGTTCGTGAGTTTGGTGAGATTAGGATTAGAATTATTAAAATAAGCTATGTTTTATCATGAAAAAGTCTTTATTGAATGGAGTATAGAGAGAACTCAGTTTTTCGTAGTAACAGTTGCTAGCTCATGAACAATAAATAATTTTTTTTAAATCTTGGAATGTCATTTTAATCAACAATTACACACTTATTTTTTCCTCGCACACTTTTTTATCGGAGATAGTAGCAAGTAGCAACATTGACTATGTTAGGATATCATTATTATTTTTTTCATCCTGCCCATCCCTCTTGGAGGGGAGGGGTCAACGAGTAGTGACATGGCCAAAAAACAGTTTGCAGAAAGAGGAAATAAATGATGCCAAAAACATGGAGGATTTGTAAATCAAATTCCAAACAATGAACCTCAGACAAATGAACTTGAAATTATGACTTGGTCAATAACAGAAATAAACTGAAAATTTTATTAAGACTTAATGTAGTGAACCTACATAATTTCCTGATTTGTTAGTTTGTATTCATTAGTATTGCTAAAGATTGGGGAAATTTTCAGGTTACCCAACCTTATTAGGAAAGATGAAGGAAAAAAAGGAAGAAACATTTACATTGATATTAAGATGACCTCTCATAAAATGCTGAAAATATTAGCCATGATCTATCTTACATACCTTAGAATAAACTTTTTTAGGAGAAGTAAAAAGAGCTAAAAATGTTGCCCTCTGAAAACCAAATTCAGTACAGACTTGGAATTGAGTATATGTTTCTAATTCCATCCTCTTTTCGTGAATACATATCTGTGCTATTTCTTGGACAGATCATTACATGTTTTGCAAAGGAACAGATGGGAAAGAAAATGAGAGACCAAATGGGTGTTTGTGTTACGACTTTGTTTTTTTATCTTTCCAAAACAATTCTCTAATGGAGACTCTGAAGGGAAAGTAAGGCAAAGATGATTTCCTTAAGAAAAAGATGAAAGGAATGGCCTTTATACTTGATTTATTCACCATTTATTTTTATTTGTGGGTTTGTTTGTTCCAGATTTTCCTCTTATTATGTGCTATTATGCCAAAATGCTGGGATGCAATATTCAGAAGAAGAGGCAAGGATCTCTGCTCTCATGGAGGTTACAGTCCAATATGGTTCAGTATTTTAAAGATACTTCAGTGGGGAGGGTACAGCTCAGTGGTAGAGCACATGCTTAGCATGTACAAGGTCCTGGGTTAAAATCCCCAGTACCTCTATTTAAATAAAGAAGCAAATAAATCACCTAAATACCGCCCCCCCCCCCACACACACACAAAGGATAAGACACTTTAAATCTAAGCTCTTAGATACGGGAGGTTCTCTTTGGGAATGAAGGCATAATAAGATTTCTGGGGTAAAACCTTTTTAAAAAATTAAATCTGTTTTTATAGGATTTAAAGGGTCATTCTATTGAAGGACCATTATCTGGGACGCATTGAGGGAGAAATAGCCCTCAGATTTTAGATCTAGCCCAAACAGATGCTACATAGATGGTTACCTAACGCAAATTCCTATTGCAAAGTGAGAAATAAAACATTAACTTATTTGCTTAAGAAGAGATGAGGAGGGGGTCACTCTGGTGGAAAGAATTTTGTGTGTGTTCTTGTGATGTCCATTTAATAAAAACTTTTTTTTTTAAGATGGTAGAGCCTCATTTTGTACATTTTGTTCACATTGTCATGAGAGAAATGTTAATGTAAATAAAAATTGTAAAATGAAGCAGGGAAATACAATTACAGTGTTAAAGGATTGTATCAGAATTAAAATATTTATTTTTATTTTAAAATCTTCTGAAAGAATTTTCAATGATTTTTTTATATAGCAGAAATTGTTATAATAAACATTTTAACTTATGAAGAGAATATAATTAGACATTTAGCTAATGGTTACTTCATTAAGCACATCAGATATGGAGCAGGGAAGTGAGACTGCTGTTACATGCAAATGAATTGGAAGAGAAGGACCTATTCATTAAGAATCCTCTATGTGTGGTTTAAGATGACCTCCAGAACAAAGTGACCAAGTTACTTTGTCATAGAGCCAATTAAGATACTAACTAAATGTGTTATGTCATTTAGTTTGCTTTTGTACTAACGTAGACTCCTTCTGATAATGGCATAAAAAATAAGGACATTTATTATTTCAACTAAATTAATAATTAATAGGCAAGCCAATTCTAGGTTTGGTTCAATAGCTCAGCAATGTTATCAGGTTTCCTAGTAGGTTCTATTCTTTTACATTGCAGTCATGCCAGCAATGTCTTTCCTCATAGTCACAAGATGGCTGCTGCAGCTCCAAGCATCATATCCTGATACTGCAGCTTCCAAAGGGAAGAGAGTTTCTCTTATGCATCTTTTCAGAAGGGAAGAAGTTCCGTCCCAGAGGCCCACAGCATACTGCTTCTTACAGCTCTTTGGCCAGGTTTGCAGGACATGCTCATATCTAAACCCTGTCACTGACAGGGAGATTGAAATTCCCTTAATTGGTTTGGCTAGGGAAGGACTCTTGAAAGTGTAAACACCTGCTGAGTATCCAGTGCTCGGTGTGGCCAGCTCCTGTTTGCTTTGTATAAACTTTAACTGCTTTGTAAAAACATTCTTGAATGATACAACATGAATATCTGTTTTCATAGAGGTGAACTGGTCACAGATGCAGCTACTTTAGAAAAGCTAAAAATAAACATTTAATTAGAGCTTACAATGTTCCAGCCTCTAAGCTAAATGCTACCTTTATTAAGTATCTCCTTAAATCCTCACACAAACTTTGGAGATAGGACAATTATTATACCCACTGTACAGATGAGGAAACTGAGGCTTGGAGAGGTTTGGCTCAGGTTACACAGTAAATGAGAAAGCTGGAGTTTGAACCTGGGAAGTCTGGAATCAGAGCCTGTGTACCTACTCCTCTTCTGGACTGTGACATTGGGTATTTGTACATTTACATTCTGTAACTTGGCATATGCATTGTATGATATCCCTGTTTAAATGAATCCTTTACTGAATAGTTTAATAAATTGAATCATCTCTTCTTAAAACGAGTAATGCCGCTAATTTATCTGTTGTATAGAGCTGAATTTTTGTGCGTTGAATTTGCTGAAGGCACACATACTGCATCTCATCTCTTCAGGAACATCTCATGAAATTCCTTTACAGGCTGAATTTTTCATAGGGAAAGAAAAAAGATCAGAGACTAGAGATTCAGTGAGGCTTTGTGGAAGTAGATAAATTCATGATTCATAACATGAGGTTGAAATAGAATATTGACTTGTGTTTCACAACTTACAAGGTCAATTTTATGTACAGAATGTTCCCATCTCTACCATTGGTGGGATGTAGAGAAGTTTCCGCCCTGGGACGTTTTTGGGGGAGTCAGTGAATCTCAAACTTCATTGTGCACCAGAATCACCTAAAACACCGACACCGGGCCCACACTGAGAGGTCCTGGTTCAGTTGATCCGGGGTGGGGTCTGAGAAGTTGCAAGCTCCCAGATGTGCTGTTGCTGCTGGTCCAGGGACCACCTTTTGAGACGCTGCACTAGAGAATCGAATGGTACCTGCCATGGTAAATATGCCGGACTTTAAAGGATGGCATTTCATGATTGGCAAATATATGAATAAATAAATACATTTGCAGAATTGAAAAGGTGGTCAGAATGAGCTCACTGACAAACTCAGCAATGACTTGAAGGAGGATTCTTTTTATGCCTCAGAGTGGGCATCACATTTGAGATTTCTTTTTCCAGCAGTTCCTATAGGTGTGCATTAAAAAATTTTTTTTAAAAAATAGTAATCCATAATTTACAAATTATTTTTTAAAAGTAAAAATAGAACTTAGTTGTGTTCAATAGCAAGTTACATCTGAAATAGAGTTCTGTTTCTGTGGCATTTTGCTGGTTCTTGTCAAGATTTTATCCCACCAACCACTAATGCCCCACATTCATTAAAAGGACCTGGTTTCGATGAGACTGAGAAAGGAGGCTGTCATGCCAGTGACCTATATTTGGCTCTGAAACTCAGGCCACTGCCTGAGTCCACTGGAAACTCTCCATCCTCCCAAGATAGAGATCACGACCTCCAGTTGAAAAACACTATCACATGCCAAGGAGTGAAGAGGACCTTTCCAAGAGTTTAATTCCTTCACTGCTTTGAGACTTAAGGAATATTTAGTTCTGAAGGCTTTAGCTCATTTTTCACTGAAGTATAAAGTCCAAGAAGCAAACTTCCAACATAAGCGGATAAAAAGCAATCAGCAAAGTCCATGTCCTGAACATTTCCAGAAGCCTGGATAAGCTTTGGGCTTGCCTTCCATCCACTAGAGGCCTCGTCAGGAAGCTGGGATGAAGTACCATGAAGAGGCAAGTTTGAACTGGTCACAGTAACGGAAAGCGTCACTGAGCACCTCTGTAATTGTAGACTCTGATCATTTTGAATGGCCTAAAGTTGCCAGAACTGTGCTGCCCAGTACAGTAGTCACTAGCCACATGTGACCATGTACATTTAAATTTGAATTAATAAAAATTAAACATTTGGAGGAAAACAAGTTTATACTGTACAGCACAGGGAACTATATTCGATATCTTGTAGTAGCTCATGGTGAAAAAGAATATGAAAATGAATACATGTATGTTCATGTGTGACTGAAGCATTGTGCTGTACACTAGAAATTGATGGAACATTGTAAACTGACTGTACTTGAATAAAAAAATAAATAAAATAAAAATAAGAGTAAAAAATAAAATGTAAGAAGTTAAAAAAAAAATTAAACACTCGGTAGTTACACCTGGCTAATGATTACCATATTGGAGGACAGATTTATGGGACATTCCTGTCTCCATTGTTCGGGCTACTGTAACAGAATACCATGAACTGGAGGGGCTTATATACAACAGAAATTTATTTCTCACAGTTCTGGAGTCTGGAAGTCCAAGATCAAGGTGCTGGCAAATCCTGTGTCTGGTGAGAGTCCTCTTCCTGGTTCGTAGATGTGTCCTCACGTTGTGGAAGGGATGAGGGGCCTCTCTGGGGTCTTTTACAAGGGCACTAATCTCATTCCTGGGGCTTCACCCTCATGACCTAATCACCTCCCAAAAGCCCCACCTCCAAACACTGGGGACTAGGATTTCAATATGTGACTTTGGGGTGGGAGGTACGTGGACATGCCGTCTACAGTAATGTCTGTAATTGCAGAAAGTTCTGTTGGACAGCACCAGTCCCTTCGAGCACAGTGGGCTCACACTGTGGACCAGCGGCCCTCAACTCTGCCTGCACTGAGTAGCTCTCAGCTCTGCCCAGAAACTTAAAAACAAAATACTGCATCCTCAGAGAGTCTAGTTGGTCCGGATGGGTTCTGGGCATAAGTAGTTTCCAAAAGCTGTCCAAGGGACTCGGATACGCAGCTGGGGTTGAGAATTGCTAAGTGAAACTGTGGAAGCAAGCCACTGAACCTGAAATTGGGGAGGTCGGTGGACAATGTTGCTTCTCTCATCTCAATGTTTCAAAAGCTGCTGTCCGCCTGCTAGGAACTGAGGAAGGTTCAAACTGAAAGACTAACTGGGCAGTCAGACCAGTTCTGCCAATGAACGCTGACTGCCCAGTGAGCACCAACTTTAGCTGGAAGAACTCAGTCACCACTGTTCAGTTCCAAGTTACCTGATGCCCTCAAGAGCGAGTCTTGGATATTGAAAGGCCATTCTGAAGTTAATTTGAGTTTTCAAAAAATAATATGAAATGTATTAAATTTACATACCCAAAGGTATGTTTTTAAACTTAGCTTACAAATCTTTTCATACTTATAAATTTAGCAAATTTTAGAAATCATGGTCCCTTAAAATTTGGTCTCATTTAAAGCATTATTTAATTAAACACCTCGTGATTTTTTTATAGACACGTATAAAGTTGCTACATTTGATTGCCTCCTTTGGTACTTAAGCAAACATTTTCAAGAAGTTAAAGTCTCAGCAATCTAATAAATTTAACGTTTAAATTTGGTGATTCTTAAGTTCTCTTTAATGTTTCAACACTACGTATAAGTTAGTAGAAGTTCTACGTAAAAGTGCAATAGGCTGTTACTCCATTAGGTCGAATGTTCTTAAACAGAATGATTGCTTACACTAAGAAACATTTCTGTACTTTAAATCTTCCTGAAAAAAGACTCTTACTCCCAGAAAAGAGTTATGTCCTACCAAACAATTTGGGATATTGCCTTCTCAAGTTTATTTTTTTTCTGCCCTCTCCGCTTATTGAAGTCTCTTGTTCTGCTTTGTTTTGTTTTTCCTTTGGGTGGTGGGGGGAGGTGTTTATTTTAATGGAGGCACTGGGGATTGAACCCAGGACCTCCTGCGTGCTAAGCACGCGCTTTACCACTGAGCTATGCCCTCCCCGCACCTGGAAGTTTCTTGAGCAGAGGTTTTGGTTAGAACACAAGTAGAGCCTTGTCTGGGACACAGATGTGATGTCATGAGCCTTATTTATGTTCATTGTATCAAAAAAGGGGACATATTCTTAAGGTCTACTTTCCTGAGATACTGAGTCATATCTTTATATTTTTAAAGTCAAGTTAGAGTCGTTGGTCCCCACACAAGTGGCTGCATCAACTGACAAGTATTTGGATTTTTCATTTCTTAATCTTTTAAAATATATAACTGTCCTTTAGAGACCTTTGAACTTGGCGGAATCCTACATTCCTTCAAGTTCTGTCTTGTAGGACAGTCAGCTCTTGCAAACATTTACAGGTACTGAATTGACACTGAGTGTCTCAGAGGCTCAGTCTGAGTCTCTGGTCACAATTTCCAAGGCTATTCTATTGACGAGGTTTTTTTAACTTCCAGAAAGCTGAGTAGAAGCCTCTTCATATACATTTCTCTTGACATTACGAGAACACTTTAAATACACACCTTTGACCGATCTGAGTTCCTCAGTCTGTCCTTTACTACATGGATAACCTTTGGCAAATTTCTTAACTGTCCAGACCCCCAGTCTCCTCTTCTGTGGAACAAAGTGATACTATCTACTCACCTGGCTGCTGGGAGAGTTCAGTGGGTTCACGCATTTAAAGCACCTAGAATAGTGCCCCGCATGACAGAAGCACTCAGTATGTGCTTTGAGTTCATGTCTTCATAGATGCTTCTGATTTCAGGGATCCAAATAGGGCTTACACAGTGTGATGGGGATTAAAAACATCATCCCATTCAGGTGTCAGGTTGTTGCCATGTTACAGAGCCTCCCATTATCCTCTCTGGGTCCTCTGCTAACGGTCGATAAGTCACTTAGCCTTTCTAAGAATCAGGGTTTTGTGGGGGGAAGAGTGTAGCTCAGTGGTAGAGTGGTAGAGTGCGTGTTTAGCATGCAAGAGGTCCTGGGTTCAATCCCCAGTACCTCCATTAAAAATAAATAAATAAACCCAGCCCCCCCAATCGTAAGTATCAAGATTTCTTCGCTAACTGCCCTTTACTCATTAAATAAATCCTTTTTTGAGCTTCTACTAAATTGTGCAGAGCTTAAAGGATTAAAGGGAGGAGGAGGAGATTTTGACCAGAACCTTGGAAGACTGGTAGGCTTCCAACATAGAGAAACCAAGTCAGGCAGAGAAAGCAGTGTGAGCCTAAGCAGGGAGGAGAGAGAACTCACAGCACCTGGGAATACCCGCTAGGACCCCGGGGCGGTTAGAGATCCAACTATGAAGCCTGGGGGCTAGGGACTGGGAGAGACAGACCCGTACTGGTAGCTTGGAAACAGCACCGAAAGGATTTGGAACGCCAAGCTTGGGAACCTGGATGTCGGTCATTGCCCACAGAACGTCAGTCCAAATGCTTACAACTGGTCAGAAAACGGTGATGGGATAAATACGGGGGAGCTACCTCTTTCTTAGAGTAACTTGCTTACCCACTAGCCTGGTAGAGGAAAACTCCAGTGGTCTGGGTCTCTGGCCAGATAAGTTTTGATGGGGTGACTAAAGGGAAGTAAATGTGAAAGGTTGAAAGTTTGGGACAATTTTCGGTTAAGTGTGGCTACTGGGCAGCAGGGGGCAGCATGGGGGCACTGAAACGTTGAATGATGCATAAGATTTTTTTGCTTATGTTTACTATTTCTTGATAGTACGAGTTTATGTCTATAAGGCTACTTATACTGAAAATAACTTAGTGTTCTCCCCCCCCCACCAAATGAATAGAAATTTAAAGAGAGAAGAAAAAAAATAACAGATTGGTTCATGGCAGAATGACAGTGCTGTTCATTTGAGAGCATAAACATAGACAGTTTTCTATGTGTGATTTCCTTTCAAATGCATAGGAACTCAGATTTCATATACATTTGAAAAGTGCATTTCAATTAGAAACACCTCTTTATATGACTTAAGATTTTGCAATTTTTTTTTTTTTTTTGCAAGTACACTTGTTCACCAACACTGTGTTGAAGGAACTAATGAAAGAGTGGAGAAAAACTTGAAAATGAAATTTTAGTTAAATAAGAAATAGAAGTTTTAATATACATTCTATTTTACATGCCAGATGTATGGGATTTCAAATTTGGGGGGTTTTATGATTATAAAATTTTATTTAAGACCTTTTTTTCTTTATATCTAAAATTCAAGACTATCTACCCTACATTTCATCAGATTTTTTCTGGTTCAATTCACCTCTCACTAAGGTTCTTAAAAGTTTGGATGGTCAGGGATGTTGAGTGGAAAATTGGAAATTTCCAGGTAGATTCATTGTAGCTCTGGAATTTACCATTGCAAATGCTACATCACACCCACCAGAAAACCTCTCTCTCTCTCAAATGTTTGAGGAAGATGGTATCAGACTGCCTCACACACTGCTCACACAGGGAGAAAATATTTTTCTTTGAATACATTTCAAAATCTCTCTTTTTTAAAATTGAAGTATAGTCAGTTTACAATGTTGTATCAATTTCTAGTGTACAGCACAGTGTTTCAGTCATACATGTGCATATGTGATTCATTTTCATATTCTTTCTCATCATAGGTTACCACCAGATATTGAATATGCTTTAGGGAGGAACTTTCCTTTTCTCTCTGTGTCGATACATGATGATACACGTGGTACACGTGATCCCAGGGCGGGTCCTTCACGAACTCCCCTTGGCTCCCTCAGTTCACCTTGTGTATGCGTCTTTCCATGTCTGGCCATAACGCCGTGCACTTGTCACTTTCAATAGCGACTTGACTTGATGGCTGACTCGTCCATGATTGTTGAATATTGATTTCCAGCTTCATTAAGCAAAGTCTGAAATGGTGAATAAACTTTTGGTTTAAGATAGTTAACCTGAAAGTTCATTCCCCCCGCCCCCGATTGAAATAACAGTATGTTAAAATGTGTCAATTTCTGGTGTACCGCACAATATCGCAGTCATGCATATATACATATATTCATTTTCATATTGTTTTTCATTAAAGGTTATTATAAGTTATTGAATATAGTTTCCTTTGCTATACAGAAGAAATTTGGTTTTTATCTGTTTTTATGTATAGTGGTTAACATTTGCAAATCTCAAACTCCCAAATGTATCCCTTCCCCCTGCCCTTTCCCGGGTAACCATAAGATCATTTGCGATATCTGCAAATCTGCTTCTTTTGTAGATGAGTTCATTAGTGTCCTCTTTTTTCTTGAAAGTTAGTTCTTAAATATCATGAAGGTAGATGAAAATAAACTACTTTGTAAATTTATGAAATATTTCCTATACATTTTACTTCAGTCATTTGTAAATCTGAAAATATAAAAATATCAAATTATTTTAAATGTTCCTTTCAAGCCAGGATGGTCCAGAATATACGCACAGGACATACCCTATTTGTTTTTACAGGAATTAAGTTCACTAAGGGCTATAACACCTTTTTATTTTGTGTCTCCCATGGTTCATAACACAATGCTTGCACGGAGATAAGGCCCAATAAATGAAACAATGTTAGGAGAACTTACTAAAGTATATAAAACATAACCTAGTTTTTTTAAAATGTATATTGAAGTATAGTCAGTTTATAATTTCTGTCAATTTCTGGTGTACAGCACAATGCTTCAGTCATACATGAACATACTTAGATTTGTTTTCATATTCTTTTTCACCATAGGTTACTACAAGATAGTGAATAGAGTTCCCTGTGCTGTACAATATGGACTTGTTTATCTATTTTCTATATGGTAGTCAGTATCTGCAAATCTTGAACTCCCAGTTTATCCCTTCCCACCCGCTTCCCCACCCCCTTCCCCGCCCCTGGTAAGCATAAGTTTGAAGAACCTAGTTTTTTGATGTCTGGCTTAGATACACTTTTACTGCTTTCACCATACTTTTCAAATTGCTAAATTGGTTGCTACTATTATTGTTATTGTTGCTGTGTGTTGGTTTTTCCTCAGTGGACGATAATATTGGACAATAGTATTTTGTTAATTTCTTAACTTGTTACATAGACAGTCTCTGCACTTTTCCAGTGAGAATATAAGACTGATTGCAGATCTTTTACTACCAGACAATTATTTTGACCATTTCTGCTTCAGCTTTTGTTTCAAAGTTTGTATCTTTTTCATATGAGTTCTGAATCTTTATTTTCCAATTTTAATGATATATTTGTAAGCTTCCATAGATTTCTCAGATTATGTTTTTTAAATTTTATTTCTGTATTTATTTTACAATATCGTATTTTTAAATTGAAGTATAGTTGATGTACAATATTGTATGTTACAGGGATACAATATGGTAATTCACAATTTTTACAGGTTATGCTCCATTTATAGTTACTATAAAATATTGGCTGTATTCCCCGTGTGGTACAATACAGCCTTGTAGCTTATTTTATACCTGACAGTTTGCACCTCTTAATCCTCGGATCACATTTGACCACACTTACTGCAAGGCTATTTCTGCTAAGCATCCTATAAGATCCTGTTGTTTAAGCATCAAGTGATACTAATTAACACAGTATAACATCTTTGAGCCACTCGTTGAAATTGCTCTCCCTAAGGCATGTCTTCCAGGACTTTATTTGCTTTCATACACTTCTTTGGGGTTAATATATAGTTGGGAAACATTAAAAGCGTTGTTTCTATAAAAACCGCATATCTCAAATTTAATTTTCTTTTCATAGCTTCTTACACTTAGAAAATTTCACATATCCCTATTTTTTTCTCCCAACTATAGAAAATGGGGGGATAATCATAAAATTTATGAGCTGGAAGCATTGGGAGGGACCATCAAGTCTTAGTCCCTCTTTTCAAGGTCAAGAGACTGAGGTCCATCCAGGCTGATGAAGGTTAAGATCACACAGCTAGTTGGTGCAAAGCCAGGATCAGAACCCACATCTTTTAAAATACAAAACAGAAACAGACTCATAGACATAGAATACAAACTTGTGGTTGCTTGGGGGGGAGAGGGTGGGAAGGGACAGACTGAGATTTCAAAATGCAGAATAGATAAACAAGATTATACTGCATAGCACAGGGAAATATATACAAGATTTTGTGGCAGCTCACAGTGAAAAAAATGTGGCAATGAATATATGTACGTTCATGTATAACTGAAAAATTGTGCTCTACACTGGAATTTGACACAACATTGTAAGATGACTATAACTCAATAAAAATTTTTTTTTTAAAAAAGAACCCACATCTTTTAAAATAAAATGCTCATAAATAACAATTTAATACACATGAGCTAGCCTAGCATGAGTTATTTTTTTAATTCACTGATGACTCAATTATTAAAAAAAATGTAACAGGGCCTGAAAAGCTCTTTGGTTTTAAAAAATAGTCTTAGAAACTCACATATTGGAGGCAATATTGTTAGAAAATTAGCCTGTTTTTGCAGTACTTAAAATTGTTTTGTTTTTTTATTCCCATGAAGAATTAAGAAAGACCATTATACAGAACATTGTTAAAGATGAATGCTGAAGAACTACTGTTTTTCAAGCAGAGCATGAAAGCTTAATTATTTGGAAAGAGCACAGATGATGGAACAACCCAACAAAATAAAGGCAAAGAAAATTCTGTTAAGATGGAAGACGGGTAACTAGATGCTGGAGAGACACACAACCGAGTCCCGCAGGAGCCTGCTGTGAAGCGTGTGTGGGCGTGGTGGTTTTTGTGAATGGAAAGAAACAGGAAAACTATTCAAGAGGGAACCCTTTTTTATTCAGGTAGTATTTCTTCTTCAGGTTTAGGTTTTGAGTGTTTTTCTTCAAGAGGAAGGAGGACTGAACCACTAGTGTAAGCCCAGTGTAGCGTTTATGTTAAAATGAAGGGAGTTAGGACCTGAGTCACTCCTCTTGGGCAACCATTTTCCACCCTACACTGGAAACTATTCCTTAATCCTTAAGAAAAATGCTCAGGTTTTGTGTGTGTGTGTGTAATAATATTTAATACATTGAAATCTTTAATGACAGGCATTGAAGCTATTTTGTAGAGATTAAATGAGATAATGCAAGAAAAATATCCAGCAAAGTACCAACCCAGTCAGTTTGGTTATGTGGCTTATTTACCTATTCCAAACAATACTTGGAGGTAGGCATCATCCCCATGTTAGAGGTGGAAGTGGAAACTCATAGATGTTATGACTTTTATTCAGGTTTACAGAGCTAGGAAAGAGCAAGAGTTTGAGATTCAAACGCAGATCATGTCTGACTCTGAAACCAGTGCCTTTCGTCGGCATATTACATTCTATCTTACAGCGATTTTTCTTAAAGCTCCTGTGTATCATCTGCTAGAAACCTTGAATGCTGCTCTTATTTATCTATTTATTTTTATATTTTATTATTTTTTGAATGGCTTGAACCCAGGACCTTGTGCATACTAAGCACACAGCCTACCACTGAGCTACACCCACCCCCTAAATGATGCTTTAAGGGTAAACTAGTGAGCAATATTCAAGAAAACATTTGTACTGATTTTCTGTTCTAAATGGAGGTTTAGATAAGGAAAATTTTGAGAAAACTATAAAAAAATTGTAACTGTAAAAATGGTAATACAGGTACGTAGCTTATCCCAAAATAATTCAGACTTACAGATTTCCTAAATTTTTATATTGTGTTGGACAGTCTAGATTAATTGAAAAAATATGGCAAGATAAATATAAAGGGGTAAAAAAAGACTATTGAAAAAATAAATAAAAAGGATGAATTTTGGTATTCTCGTAAAGATTTCTTATTTAAGGAAACAGCTGAAGGGCCCTAGACTAGCAATCAAGTCTGCGATCAACTTCCTGTTTCAGTGTGTCAATTCGGGGCAATATACATATGCCTTTCCTAACCACTATGGAGAAATTGAAATAAAAGGATTCATTCTTCCTTGTATTTGTAAGGCACTTTGGAATTGGCAAAGAGTTTTCACCATATTATCTTATTTGTTCTTTGTAATGGTCTAAGAGGGTGAAGAAAAAGTATTCTTTAGACCCAGCATACAAGATGCTTAAGTATTGGAGATTAAATCATTTCTCTAGGCTCATGCTGCTGGTAAATGGTAAACATTACATTAGCATCTGCATCTTCAAACATGGAAGACAGTGTTCCTCCCAGTACATAACCTGTGTCTCACTGCACGAATGCAAAATATTACTTATCGTTTGACTCTCTTTACACAAAGTGTTCACCTTGAGGGAAACAGGAGCAACCTGTACAGAGAGGCCCTGACCTCATGGGGAGCTGGCTTGACCAGATTTGGAGATTACGCAGGCACTGGGCAACGCCAGGTCAATCTTTTGGCAGTGGGGGTGGGGGGAGCGAGGAGGACAGCAGAGCGCCATGTAGATTTAAACATAGGAATGATACAAAGCTACTCACTGGAAACAAAAAGATTCTAGAAGATGAGTATAATATTTATATATAAATTAGTTTTATATGTGTATCTTGGTCTCTGGTTTCATTTGAGGTTTTCTTAGTTTTGTTTTGTTTTGTTTCCTTAGCTAAGAATTTTGAAGCCTTTACAACCAGGGTTATGTTTTATACTGTATGTACAAAAATAAAGCTCAGAAAAGTAAAATGATCTATTCAAAGGAATGTAATTTTAAAAATCCTTAAAAAATAGCTCATGTTGATTGAGCATGACTTTTGTGTCCGGTCCAAGCTAAATTTTCTGTGTTAATGGTTTCATTGAGTCAATGTAACAACCTATGTGACAGATTGTGCTATGGTTTCTATTTTATGGATGGAGAAACTGCAGCTAGAAGAGCTTAAGTCAGAGTACGAAAAATCTGAGGCGAAGTTCAGCATGCACCTTTTATTTTAGTGGAGAAACTTGGACAAAGAAATGTAGCGAAACATCTTAGTTAATTTGTTATTAAACATCAGATTTATTGCCAAAGCACAGCTATCTTCTTAATTCTAGTGCTTGTTAGAATTCTATCCAGTTTTATTGCTGAGTGTCTTATTTTGCACTGTTTTTAGCAGGATAAAAATCTGAAGAAGTGGTAATAAAGATAGTACTTTACATTTATAAAAACTTTATGCTTTTTCAAAGTTCACAGGTCAGACTTCTTAAGTAATTAAATAGATAATTTGCTCAGGAAAACTTCTGTTTCCTTAAATTCCCTGGGTAACAATTTCTCAGAATGTGCTTTTATAAAACAAATGTAGTAATGGATAGCACATGGTAAGGGGTTGCATGGTGAGATAAATTTGGAAAATACTTTTCTAAGTATCAGTAAATAGATTTCTTTCCTGCAGGACTTGTCTGAGCCTATACGGATTTTAAACAGGAAGAAATAATAGGCAGTTTTTCCCTAACTTACTGGGCTTTTTAAAAATTAGGTTTTTATTTGTTTGTTTATTTCTATAGTGGAGGTACTAGGGATTGAACCCAGGACCTCATGCATGCTAGGCACACACTCTACCACTGAGCTATACCCCCACCCCTTAACTTACTGGTTTTATATGTAACTCTTTATAGAACTCTCATCTCAGAACGTAACTTCTAAGATTAGCGTTTTATGGAACATAATTTTGAAAAGTGCTAAGCTAACATCTGGGGAGAATGCTTAATGAGGTGGGAATTATATTGAGAAATGAGGACCACAACAAAATAATACACAGTACTATTCCAGTGTCGTAAAACAAGCAAATGAAAAACAGACACAAAGCCAGAAAAGACTGGAAAGGAATAAAAACACCAAATAGTTAACCTGATTATGAATAAGTCTATTAAAACCAAAATATATATCCAAATGTATGTGCCACCACAGTGTCCTTGTTTTGTCTTGTGGTTTATGAGTCTAGAGTTTGGGAAACCTAATTTAGAAGAAATTTTAGATCTGGATGTGGCCTCTGCCCTTGTCAGTAACTCAAACAAGTCAGGCTGGTCTTTTGTTTACTAGTTTCTGCAGTTTTAAAGATGAAAGATACGTTTTACTTCCTCCAGACGAGGATTTTGTGAAGCCTGGAGAATTAACGCAATACATTCTCTTCTAATGTCTGACGTGGGAGGTACTCATGATGTGCCCCTGGTTGTGTCCTGAAGCTAAGCCTATTTTTTTTTTGTCCTTGGGGTGCTTTCCTATGAGGAAGGACCTAGGAAAGCATCCTAGGAGGGCCCTTCAAAATTTCACCTGGCTCGTCTTGCCTGGTACATGATGAATTAGCACGTTCCAGGCTCCATGCAGCCTGCTCCTCCAGCCCACGCCTCAGCTCACCAGGGTGTATTTTCTGCTCTCACCGTCCTGTAGAAATCGGGGTTGCTGTGTCTCCAGGGACCTCCTCATTCTTTTTGTTTCTTCTCATTGATCACCTCCTGGAAGTAGTCACCTGGCGGCTCCCAGCCTCCTCTGTTCGTTTCCCGGCCCTTCTCCCTCTGCTGTCCCCCAGGTGTGCGGGTTCCCCTGGGCTCTGTTCCCCAGCCCCTTCTCCGCTCCCTCCACCAGTCATTCTCCACACCTATAACCTCACTCCTCAGGTTTGAAAAAACTCGGTCACTTTCCCTTCCCTGCTCTGGAAGCCCGAGTTTCGGGACCCAGAGTGCCATCTAAGCCGTCAGGACGATCCGTGTTACTCAAAGTATCATAATGAAGAATAATACATAGAGTGAAAGTAAAACTCTTATTTCACTAATCGTAACTTATTAGATAATAAAAAAAGAGACTTCTGTGCCCCAAGTCTCTGAAGAAGATAGAGATAACTCCCTTCTTTGGGTCACAGGAGCAGCGGCGGTTCCTAGCAGCCCCTCTCTGGGATGCCCTCTTTCCTAGCAGCGTGTATCCACCGCCTGCTTGTAACTTTGACTTAAACCTTCTAACAGAGTTGGGGGGGAAATAGCTCAGTGGTGGAGCATGTGCTTACTGGCGTGCACAAGGTCCTGGCTTCAATCCCCAGCATCTCCATTAAAATAAATAATTTAAGCTATTAATTATTATTAATAAATAAACAACTTAATTATTTTAAATAAATAAACAACAAATAAAACCCCAATTACCTCCACCATCCCCCCAAAGAAACAAAACTAAAAAAAAAAAAAAACTTTCCACATAAATTTCTACTTCATGAACAGTTTTTTTCTCTTGTTCCTGTTTCATCTCTAACCTCTCTTGTACCATTTGTACCACACTGATTAGTGTAACACAAGTAGTATGTTTTATGTGTTCAAGACTGTAAGGCACCTAAAGGTTCCCACCTCCCCATCTCCCCTCCCTCTCCCTCATTTTTATCCTTCTGCCCTTTGCAACCTTGGACCAACACCTAGGCTACAGATCATTCCTGCCAGTAGGTGCCAGTCACTAGATTAAATAAGGTAACAGTAGTTTACCTGTTTAGGTAAATGGAAGTAAATTTACTTGAAAATCCAGTTTGGATGTATACTACCAAATGTATTCCTTTAATACATATGTTTTAATTTTTAAATTTTTCTTTTTTCTAAGATGGACTTCTATTCTGGAAAACTCATTGTTGGAATATATGATGTGTGTATATATATGGCGTATGTATGGAATTGTTATTGTTCAAGTTCCAAACAGTTTCCTATTTATGCCTTGCATTTCTCCCCCAGCTGCTTCTAGAAGTGTCGTGGGGGTCCCGTCACCTGCCCACCAGGATGGTGAGGAAAAGATCACATGATTTACGGGACCTCGGAATTAAGGAAAGCAAGTCCTTCAAGTGGTCAGACTTAACCAATCACCTTTTTAACCCCCAAGAGGGATGGTGATCTAAATTCTGGCCAAATCCTTGCTGTGCTCAGAGTAGATATTCTATAAATTTAGGATTTTACCTTACACAGTAAGATGTATCATGTTTCATTATCTTTTTGTGTGTTTTTTAAAATCCCAACACTGCTGGAACCATTTTTAACTCATTCTTAGACAGACCTGATTGGTTTTAGTCATGTATATTGGAGACACAGTTGAACTGAAATAATTTTGAGTCTGTCCTGCTACAGTTTTCTAGGATTCATAATTTTCCCTTTATTTATTTATTTTTAACTGAAATATAGTCAGTGTACAATGCTGTGTCAGTTTCTGGTGTCCAGCATCATATTTCAGTCATACATGTACATACATATATTCGTTTTCACATTCTTTTTCACTATAAGTTACTATAAGATACTGGCTTTATTCTTTTAAAGTAGAGATAGACTATTTCTGGATATATGCCGAACTATCTTATTTTGTATAAAACATAGTTCTTAAATACTATGCACAGAATTTTACGCATAAATCAACTCTAGAGAAATCAGTTCAGGTATTGTTTCTTGTGGTATCCTATTAAATAAGCTGCAACACAATTGCAACGTTTACTTTCCAACATACAACACATCATAAAGGGCTTCCAGTTTTTATTTTCCTAAATGTTGTGTACTTGATGTCATTTCTTTATCTAGCTTATTATGAAAAGAAAAAGAAAGTGACGGCAAATGATTACTGCTGGTGAAAATATTCGGTATTCAGTACTTTTGCACAATGCTCTCAATTAGAGCACTGTATCATTTCTTAATGTTGAGATCATTGTGTACTCACATTTTTTAAAGACATTAATTTCACATTTTCCCAATTAAATACAAACACAGCCTCTGACTTTATTCTTAGCTCTGGAAGGCCGCGGGGACTTGCTTATCATAGTTCTGCACAAATGGCCTTGCCCAGGTCTGTAAACATCCAGGAGATATTTGTTGAATGCTTGGAGAAAGGCAGAATCTGGACTCCTGCTGCCCAAATTGGTACTATGTGTTATGTTTGTTTGTTTGGTTTTTAATCTTACTGTTCCCATCACTGAGGATTTAACTTTTTGAATCACTGTCCATTCTTGCCTTCCCTCCTGCAGAGGAAGCCGGTCCTAAACTTAATCCATTTACAGGATTCTCTGCTTTTAGCGAACAAACTTGCCCACATCTCTCCCACCTTCAAAAACAACAAAACCGGTGACCTGAATGGCTTCGTCCCCCTCTGCCTCTCCCTTCACCCTCCCCTCATTGACAAGCCTCTTGGAAGGGGACGGATGGCCTCCCTCTCTCAGCTCACTGCCAGTTCACTCCTCATCTCACTCCGTCATCTGGGGTCGGGGCTCCACTCTGGACCTGGGGATTCCAGCCTCAGCATTGTCTCTCCCCTGCTCTGTGACCAGAGGCAGGACTTGCAACTGCTCTGATAGGACACACCTCATAGACAGGGCGGTCATGAAAATTAAGTGAGCTAATGCATTTAAAATGTACTTTTGCACTGCCTGGCATATAGTAAATGTTCAATAAATTTATTTTTATTTATTATTTAAAAAAATCTTAGGGGAGCAGGTAATTAGGTTTATTTATTTATTTTTAGAGGCGGTATTGGAGATTGAACCCAGGACCTCATGCATGCTAAGTATGTGCTCTACCACTCGAGCTATACCCTCGCCCTTATTTTTATTTATTTTTTATTGAAGTATAGTTGATTTACAATGTTGTGTTAGTTTCTGGTGTACAGCGTAGTGATCCAGATAGATAGATAGATAGATTACTTTTCCTGTGCTTTTTCATTATAGGCCATTACAAGGTATTTTGAAAGTAAAGTTATTGTTCTTACTGATGGAAAGTGTAACAAGAGTTCAGAGATGAGAAAGAGTGCGGTAGGGGTAGGCTTAAGGATTATTTTGAATTCACCCAACTCATTCTTCAGATTAGAAAATGAGGCCCCAGAGAAATTAAGTCATCGAAGTGTCACGAAGGAGGTGATATCTGAGTTGGGTTTTGAAGAGTAAGAACAAGAGCTTACAACTATTGAAAGTTTACTGTGGGCCGCAGACCATGGGGATGCTTGACATGGTTGGCTTTATTTAATCTTCAAAACGTTCCTGTGAAGTAGCACTTCAGTAGCTAGAAGGAGAGATCTGAAGCTGGACAGGGAGAGGAGAGAGATGGAAAGAAAGAACAGGGGGAGAGGAATAGCTCAGGGAAAAGTGCAGTGCTTAGCATGCATGAGGTCCTGGTACCGCCACTAAAAATGATGATAATAAATGAATGAATAAATAAGCCTAATGACCCCCCCCCCAATTTTTCTTTTAAAAAGAAAGGAAAGAGGAAGCATGAAAGGCTTGCTAATTTCTAAAGATGGTGGTGAAACTCACCTGTCTGTAGTGCAGGGCTTGGGTTGTTTGCCATAAGCAATAAAGGAGAAATGATGTTGGATAGAGTGAAGGCAAAATTATGAGGCCCTGACAATCATGCCAAAAAAAAATTGACTCTCTGTCATGAACAGAATGAAGAGCAGCTGTAAATAATGACTTGGGGGAGAGAGGACACATGAAAGAGGGGTTCAGGCACACTGACCTGGGGAAGCCCTGACACCCCTGGGGACCCACATCCCTGACCAGCCACTGCTGGCTCCCACCAGCCACTATTGGGGAAGAGCCAGCACAGTGTCCTGTGAAGTGGGAGCTTCCTAAAGGCTTGTTGAGGGGACGAGTGAACCGAGGACGACCTGGGCTAGCGGGTGTTTCTATGTGGGAAGTGACGAGAGCTGGGACGATGGTTGAGACAGGGAGGATAGAAATAAGGAGGCAAATCCTAGAAACAACTGCAAAGTAACAATAGGACTTGGGCTCATACTGGGCACGTGGAGCTGTATTTCAGGTACATTACGCACAGGAGACTCCACTGTCAGAGCTAGTGCATTTGGCACATTCTTTGTTGTTGTTTGAGCGGACGTTCTGTATTTGAAACCAATGAATCACATTTCAGGATAGTGATATTGTAAGTGATTATTATTACCATTAAAACTTACGTCTCTGTGCTTTCTAGCCTGACTCCCTCCACCCAAGTTCTTCTCAGTTTTGTCATACCTCGATTGTTGTCCTCTCCTACTGAACTCTGGACAAGTAAACCTCATCTTCAGACACATAGCAGGTGACTCTTCCCCATTTTCTGTCCCTCAGGTTGCCCTCTCCCATGAAGACCCAATTCTTCTACCATCTCATCCCTGTTACCAGTTGGAACATCAGTCGTCCTCAGAGCCAGATCACATGCCGTCTCC
The DNA here is from genome assembly GCF_009834535.1 of Camelus ferus. Classification (NCBI taxonomy): domain Eukaryota; kingdom Metazoa; phylum Chordata; class Mammalia; order Artiodactyla; family Camelidae; genus Camelus; species Camelus ferus. The sequence goes on from NC_045730.1 coordinate 26,921,285, forward strand.
CCATCAAGTCTGATCCACCCACCTGGAGCTGACTGCTTTCTTTCCCAACTCTGAGCAGGCATGTCACCATCCTGCCTTGTCCTGGTCACTTTATTAACTGGGGATTCCTTTATCGGTATCTTATTTGTGTCCCCTACAATGATGCTCCTGCGTGTTGCCTAGTTATTCAGTAACTGACATGAATCAAAACTATTTGAAATACAGCTGGTCCCATCCCAACCAAAAGTTTCCCTTTGAGGAAAGGTGTGCAGCTTTACACACCGAGAATTTCACGTCACCCTGGTTGGGGATACTTAGGAAAAAGAGGGAACTTTAAGTTGGGAAAAGAAAAAGTGAAAGACGGTGCAGGATTAACCATTTTTGCAAGGGGCCTGAGGGAAGCTCAACTGGAGCCTTCATTGCTACACTTCTGCCCCACAGGAGGGAGGGACGTGAACTGAATGTAAGAGGCTTGGGACTCCAGCCTTCGCATCTTTGGGAAGCAAATAGGACCTGCAGGTCAGAAATCCAGGGCACTGAGATGGATGGGGAACCAGTGCAGAAAGGAAGTATCTCCTGACAGGCACCTCACCTGCAAAAGGCAAGCTTAATGTGTAAGCATCTCTCTGAATCCGCCATGGAGGGTGAGTCTAGAATTTCTGGAAAACAAGGAACCTGGTTGTATAGTGCCCATTCTTACTAGTATGGGATATGGAAAACGTTATCTGTAGGCTGTTATTTTAATGAAGGCTTAAGAAAAAAAAATATATTCATTTTCTTGGTGGTTCCCTCATCACCTAACACTGAATTTTAGTTCATAGGCTTTTCAATCAACCAAATTCTACTACTAGGATTTTCAGAAATCTAATGCAGTAGGCTGGGGGAGGACTACTGTACTAAAGTTCAGCCCGTATTTTCAGAACTGTTACACTTGCCTAGGCAGATGTCACGGTCCACGGTGTGGTGGTCAGTCTTGAGGATCTCGGAATATGAGACACTGTCAGGGGTCTGAGCCTTTGCACACGCTGCTTCTCTGGCCCAAGATACGTTTCTTCCCTTTAGTGTTGGCAAGGTTAACCCATATTTACCCTGTGTGGCTTTTACTCCGATATCATCTCCTCCAAAAAGCCTTCCCTGAATGCTTTCATTAGAGCCACTCCCCACGGATCAGGTGCCACTCCTGCCTGGTCCCAAATAGCCCTGAGCTTTCAGTTGCCACCCACGGGTCCTGCTCCCACTGTGTCAGCTCCTCCAGGAGCTCCCCTGGGTGCTAAGTAATTAACAACATTCTTAGAGGGCTCTGAGGTCTCAATGAATGTTTGCTCATTGAACAAATGCATCGCCCTGATACGGGAGACATAGATGACAGTCCATCTGCCCCACAGAGGGGCGTTGTCCCTGTGAAGTTTCAGGATCGTTTTGGAGAACTGCAGTCCGTGTTCTCCTTGTCTCCCTCCACCCGGTAGAGTGGTAGCCAAACCAGCCTGAAAGATAGCACTTGGCCTCTATGCCTTAAGCTAATAACAGTTCCTGTCCAACCCAGTATTTAAGAATAGTGATTATTTTTTACTATGTATTCCCCACGGAGAAAAGCAGACGTACAAAACGTTTGTATCTTGGCGAATATTTGAAATTTTGCTGCCAAATCTGTTAAACCCACCCCAACAGTCTTTCTGATTTTTAAAATATTTTACTGGAAAGAGCTCTCTGGATACTCATTTCTGTGTGTAATATAAACCAAATGTCAACAATCACATCCATCAACATCTCTTCTAACGATACAGATTTTCGCTTTAAAAAAAAAATTCTTTTGGTTTGGCAGGAGCACTATGGGTCTTCATATAATTCAGTTTCATAAAGTCTTCCAGAGAACAAACAATAAATGTCAACCCATGGCTGCGTTGAAGTAGCATTTCCTTCCAGTGCAGAAAAACCATGAGCTACATATAAAGACCTGGCGCCAACATTGTGAAGTAGGTCTTGCTTTAAATTGTTTTCCCTGAAGGTTACACTGATGAGTCCCTTTGCTTCAATTACAATAAAAGAACGAGTATGGGTAGGTAAAGTGCAGGATTCAAAAACCCTGCAAACGCCAAGCCCTCCTCTGGAGCCGCGGAGGATGGCGGGTTTACACTGAGCCCGGTGGGTGCGGAGCGCGTCAGACGCAGCCCAGAGTTCGACTGAAAGTAATGGCCGGGAAAGTTCAGCCCGAGCAGCGGCTCGGTGCGGGGCCCGGGCGCCGCCGGCCGCGACAGGTGCCCGAGCCGCCCGCCGCCCGCCGCCGGCCCCGCTCTCCGTCCGTCAGCGGCCGCGCCCGGGCTCGCGGGGCGGGCGGCCGGCAGCGGCCCCCGGCGTCCGAGCGCCCCGCGCGGACCCCCCGCGGCCGGGGCTGGGGGCCGAGCGGCCCGGGCGCGGGGCCGGGCGCCGGGGGTTGGCGGGACGCGCGCTCCGTGCCGGCGCCCGGCCCCGAGCCCGCGCCCCCCCCCCCGCGTGCCCGCGCCGCTGCGCGATGCAGTGTGGGGAATGGCTGGGGTTGGCTGAAGAGCGCACAGTGGAGTTTTAATGTCCGCCATGTTGGCCATGGCGTATTGAGGAGAGCGAGCGAGCGAGGAGCGGAGCGGCGCGGCCTCCCACCTCCCGGCTGCTCCGAGCGCCCGGACGGCGGGCTCCGCGCTCCGCCCCTCCAGTCCCCGGCAGCGGCGGGCGAGTGGGGACCGAACCCCCGGTTCTCCATGATCCCGCTGGCCGGGGCCGTTTCCCCAGAGCGGAGAGGTATCTGCTGCGCCTGAGATGAGTAAACTGTCGTTTCGGGCGCGGGCGCTAGACGCCTCGAAGCCGCTGCCGGTTTTCCGCTGTGAGGATCTGCCCGACCTGCACGAATACGCCTCGATAAACCGGGCCGTGCCGCAGATGCCCACCGGAATGGAGAAGGAAGAGGAGTCGGTACGTGTTAACTCCCCTGTCCGACCCGCCGCCAGGCCCGCTCCCTCCGCTGCCCGCGGCGGAGCACAGATCCTCACAAAATGGCCGCCATCTTCTCTCCGCCGCCGACTCCCGGCGCCGGCCGGGCCTGCCCCCGCCGCCCCGGCCGCGGCCCCCGGCCGCCGCGGCCCGGCGGGGCCTCCTCTCGGGCCACCCGCCGACCCCGGCCACTTGGACCCGGGCCCCGCCGAGTTCGGGCGCCCGAAAGGCACAAAGGGGTCACGTGACGAGGCTGCCGGCAGCCATTTTGTGGTCGTAGAGCTTGGGCTGGGCCTTGTGCAGCCGGAGAGGGGAGCGGGCCGGGATGGGAGCGGCGCCGCCGAGGACCCGCCTGCAGGCCTCTCCGCGGGCCGCTGGGTGGCGCTCCGGGGCCGGCTCGGCCTCCGCGCGCCGCCGCCGCCGCCGCCGCCGCCGCCGGCCGGAGCGCAGGTTCCGGGCGCGCGGGGCTCGCTGCGCTGCGGGCGGCGCGAGGCCGGGGGCCGGGGGGCGCGTGCTCGCCTCGGCGCCGGGTCCCGGGGCTCGCGCGTCCCCGCCCCGGCTCTGCGGACGCGGAGGGCGGCGGAGCGCGCTGTCCGGACTGTTTCTTTGGTCCTTGAGGAGACGCTGCAGGTTTGGGGGGCGCACGTGGCTCTTCTGAAGCCTGTAACTTTCTTAATTGCAACCCCCCCGCCCCCCCCCCCCCCCCCCCCGTAAAACCTGTGTGGCCTGATCGCTGGTTTCTCAACCCAGGGGACGAGAGACCCAGTTTAAGTAGATGTTACAGGTGTACGTTCAGAAGGAGGGCTCTCGCTCCTGCATCCCGAGCTCGGTGAAGTGACCGCCTCCGCAGAAGTCTCACCGTCTTACTGAATTGTGGGGGTTCAGTGTTGACCGCGCGCCGGCGCCTCGCCGCCGCCGTGGCTGCGCCTGTCGCGGAGGTCGGGTCGGACGCCGGGTGACGGAGCCTCCCCCTCGCCCCAGCCCCCGACTCTCGGGAGCCGCGCACCTTGGTTCTCAGGTGCGGCCTGAAACAGGGCGCAGTGATGACAGTTCGAGGAAGTGGAGGAGTCGCTGGATTTGGGCTCCGGTTTTGTGGAAACTTGGACTGTTAAGAAATTTAAATGTAGAAATTATGCTCTGTAATGTTGATTTTTGAAAATAAAGTTCTTTAAACTGTTCGGGTTGTTTAACCTTTCAAAGTCAGAGTGTGACAGATGGATGTCACTTTAGAGAGTGGTGTCCTGACTGTGACTTCGCAGATAGTAAGCCCAGCGGTCAGCGCGCGGCCGGGGGTGTGCGGCCTGGTGCCCGCGGTGACACCGACCCTCCTGATTCCGTTCACCTGTATCGGCTTTAGAGCAGAATGGTGCCACTTGTTTTCAAATAAGTGATTTGTTTTAACAATTAAAGCACTTGTGACTGCAGAATCTTGTCTTTTGGTTTTATTTTTGTTTCTGTTTATAAGTTTTACCGGTAATACTTCAAAGTTGCGGTGTTGATGTTAACACTGCCCTGGAAATTAACTTGTGGCTCTGGTTTTGCAGCCACGGAAGGGGGGAGCCTTGATAAAACAGACACACTACGGGCACTAGAAATTCTGAAGTCTCGCTTCTGTGGACACCTTGGACTGTCCCAAGAGCCCCAGCCTGAAAGCGGAGCTGAGCTCAACTCAAGTATCAGTGCCTATTAAATTTGGCAGATAATTTTTGTTCACTGAAATAAGTTTGATGTTTTATAGTGCAGTGGATGTCGTTTGTTTGTAACATGTAGAGTCCCTGTTTCTGTGGCATTTTTTTCCCCCTTCAGACTACCTTTTCCCATCATTTGTTTAGAGTTTGTTTCACTTCACACCCAACCAAAGCTAAGACCAGTGAAGCGTGGACCTCAGGGGTGGGTGCTGAACTTAACAGAAGGACGTCAGCACCCCCACCTGTGGTTGATCCTGGTGGGATGGGGAGGCCGTGCAGATCACGGTCCTGCAGGGAGCACGTTAACGTTGAAAATGTGTGCTGAGCACAAGTAGAGGGAAATTGAATCCTGAGTTAACCTTAGGAAAACTTGATGATATACTGCTTAGAAAGACGAAAGGTTATGCCTCTGATGCATTGGGTAGGCTCAGGAGTGACCTAGAACCTGAACGGAGTGACTGGTTTAGACGAAGTCTAACTGATGCTCGTGAAGGAGGGGGCAGTTTCGGATAGGACAGTTGAGGACTTCACCTTAAGAAAGTGTTTCATGATCACATGTGTCTGCAGAATTGTCATGTGAACTACCTGGTAATTGTTACCATATTTTGTTTCTGTGGTAAAGGACAGAAATGCCGAATCTAAACACTTAATATATTCTCATTTAACTTATTTTAGCATTATAAGCTGAACACAATGCCCTAATTAATTAGGAATGCCTCTTAATTTTTAAGAAACAACTTAATAGAAATTCCCTCACCCCGCCCCTCAACATGAATTTTACTCAACTTTAGAGCAGTTAATCGTTTTTTCATGATTTAGTAGGATTGAGAAATAACTCCAGGTTTTAATAAATGAAAGGGCTTGACTGTGTAATGCATTGTAACTTGATAAATCAAAAAGTAACAGTTTTTGATTTAAAAGTAAAGACTTTGATTTAATGATTTACAGAGGTAATTTTCAAATCACAGGAAATCAATAGACTATCAGCTTTAAATATGAAATAAATGAGTCCCTTAGGGGTGTAAAAATGGCCAAAAATTTAAGCAAATGGAGGCACAGAGGTTGCACCGTTGTAATTTTTTAACATTTTAATTTTAAGATTGTAATCTTAACTTTAAGGTTAGAAATGTTAAAATACTTAGTGCCTCGGCTTCACCTTTAATTGAAAGGATACTTTTTCCAAGATAGCAGTACTATCAGATGTTTTCATTGAAGTTGATTTATTTTGGTTAAAATTGGAGCTTTACGTTAAGGTATAATTCTCCTTTAGGGATGGTTCTCACTTCAGGAAAGTGGGTTTTCAAGTGATACGTAGCCAAATGGAGCTGCTCGGTTCCTGTCGCAGTTAACTTTTTCATTGGGATGCCAGGGTGTGTGACTCAGTTTATTGTAAGGGGTGGGGCTTACCCTCTCTCCTGTCACTGAGGCTGGTTAGGATTGGATGAGTGATGTAATTAAGATGTTTGTGATGGCACTGCATTGATACTGCCCTGCACAGCCACCTTTGGGACTGTTAGAAGTAGGGTCTAGCCATCACGACCCAATACCTGGTTTTAATAGGGCTCTCTGAACAGACAAAATAGTCTCGTACACCTGTCTTTTCTCTAAAACTATGTCCTTCATTACTGGCCCAGTACCAGTGTCATTAAAAGCAAGTTCATAAAGTAGACAGGTCGGTGTTTTTCACTTTTAATTGGGAAGTTGGAAATATGTACATATCTCTGTTAAAAAATAAGCACTATGCTTTTAAAACTTGATAAAAATCTAGTTTTTCTGTTTTATAAAAATAAGCTTAAATCACTTTCAATGATAAATTTAAAAGTTTGACTTATTTTTTTAAAAAAACCAAGAATTTTTCATTTAAAATTTTGTAAACCAAGATTTTTTTAGTCTTTAACGTAGATTCCTGCATTCTGTCCACTGCATTGGAAGTGAAAATAGATACGTGAAATGTCAGTTGTCCTAGAAGCAAAGTTCAATTTTTACAGATAGTTTGACTTAGAGAGGAATTCGGACTATTTGGAGTTTTTCCATTAAGTAGCAAATAGCGTAGTTAAAATCAAAGATAATTGAGAAGCAATAATAAAGTCTAGTTTCAAGTTTCTACCCTACCCAAGGTATCGTTGAGTTTCTAAGCTGGGGATCTGAGAGTTACGTGGAAATGATGCTGGAAGTAGCGAATCCCATGATACGCCTATAAAATTGTGTGATGATGATATTTCTATGGGGAGAAAATTGGTATTTGTCACCAGTCTCTCAAGATTTTGATAATTTTGATAAGAAAGCTCAAGGTTAAGATTTCAAACTGAGTCATTTTGGTTTCATTAGTATGGAAGTTATGACATCGACTTAAGAAAAATTAAAGGCTGTAGGCAATTCAGGAAGACTGAGGAGACTTGAAAACGAGCGTCAGGCACCTGAGGTCTCCATGTTAGCTCTTGTTTCAGCATCCTTTTGGTAGTTAAGATTTTCGGTTAGTACCATTTGAACTTAGACTTCATTTTCTTATAAAACAACCGTGGAAATGAGTGGGCTCGTGTAGCTAGTGGTGTTTTGTGGGTGCTCACGGTCTGTAATGGGATTTGTGCAGAACTGCCTTTCCTTTCTCTTAATAGGGCTTCAGTAAAAGTGCCGTCGAAGTGAGGGTGTCTTCAAGTTGTGAGCCAGGGGCAGTAACCTGTGCTTACAGCTCCATGAGTCTGTGGCTGGGATTAAATATTAGACCAGCCATTCCTAGTATTTTGTCTTCTAAAACAGACAAGGTTTTGGTGTTGTCTGTATTCTGCATTCTGCGACACCGCGGTCTGTGGTGAGGAAACAGACGGGAGATGTGTGTCCACGTGCGTGCGTGACGGCAAGAGCTCTGTTTGTAGATGTGAAGGTGTGGGTTCTGACTGTATGTGTGATTCAGTTTTCCTGAAAAAGTATGGGTACTTGTTATCAGCAGTTGTTTAAAGCGTACTCTTAAACCAGTGGGTAGCATTTTAAAAGGAGCAATAATACTGTGAAGTGATGATGTGGGTTGTGATTCTGTTTCTTGGAAGAAGACGACCCACAAGGAAATGAGAATTTCATATTGTAATTCGGGAATAAGATGAATTGTGAGTCTCTAAGTGCAAAAGCAGTTTGAGATTATGAAATATTTAGGCAGAACTAGATTTTGTGTCCTTTACTTTTAAAGTAAGTTTTGAACTTTTATATGTGTAATTTAAGTATACATACATACATGCAAGTATGTATGTAATGTAAGTGTGATTATATTACAGTAATTTCCCTGTGAGAGTAAATCAATTCATGGGGGAGATCAACAAGAAAACAAGTGATTCAAATGTTTTAAACAACTTGGTAGAACTACTTTCAGTAACTACTTGAAGCTGACTTGTCTTCTTCACGTTGGTAAGTGTGGCAAGTGTTTCTTAATCAAGGTGATTAAAGGCCTCTGATTATAGGTAGTGGTTTCGAGCATTTTCAGTATTTTGGACATAGTGGATACCTAGCTTTACACCTTTAAATATATGAATTGAATTTCATCCACCAGCCCCAATATAGGTGGATGAAAACCAAAAACAAACTTGTAGTCAGGGCACGCAGGTCATTGCCTGGGTTGTGGCTTGGATGAATGGGGGTATAATGGGCCCTTTAAAAGGCGGAGCTTTTCCTCAGTTATTTGTTGTTACCAAGGTTATCTTTTAAAAGTTGGTTGAGTTTCGGATATGCATGGTGACAATTTGCAGAATTTTGCAACAGGTTATTAAATCAAATCATTTTGGTTGAATTTCCTTCAGTATAGCAAGTACTGCCTGAAGAAGTATGATGTAGCCTTAGTAAATTTCAGGGGCAGAGATGACCTGAGGCTTAAAATGTCCTGTGCATAATTTAACACAGGCTCAAATCTTTTTTATTGGGATGAATTATTTTGATTATCCTGGAATCACAAGTAGCCATTGTATTTCCTCTGAGAAAAACGTACTTTGGTGTTTGTGGCCTTTGACAAGTCGGTGAACCTTACTTGAATGAACTTTAGTGTCTTTTCACCGGCCGTATGAGGGGGCTCTGAGATGTGGGCAAGAGTGCTGTGCACATGAATTTCTTCATTACCAAGTACTAATTGAGGGTTAGAATCACCTCGCTTTTTGTTGCCATTCAAAACTGTTTACATTTATACAACCCCTTGTGTTTAGGACTATCTGGTATAAATGTGTCAGATGTGTTCTCTGTCCTTAAAGAATTGTATGATGTAGTTGTGAAAACTCATGTCTTTAAATGAAGGTGATTATTAGGTGGGAAGAACATCCATCTGGGAGTCCTCAGACCTGAGGCCTTCTCCAGCTTCTGTGTGTTTTCTTGACTGCAAGATGAGGTAGGGCTGTGTTGCTTTCCTGGAGTAATGGTTGTATTATGTCACCAGTGTATTTATATTTAGGTCTGTTTTCATGTGTATTCTGTGTGTTTGTAGAATAATCACGAAGTCTTTAGCTGGTGGCTTCATTTGCATGTTACCGAAGCATAATTTACACAGGAGTGAAAGTGGTCTGGGCGCCTGGGTAGCGGGTTCCAGCTTAGTCTGGGAGGGTTCCCGTTCTGAAGGACTTGAATGTAGATGGGTGTGGTGGTCACAGAACGCTGGGACTCTTATGAGAATGTGAAATTAGAGCCAGAAGTGTGTAGTGATGGTTGCAAATTCGTGCTTTACCTATAAGGTGGTAGAGTCTGAAGGGGAAACAGCATATAAACACGGCTGTTTTGAAGTCTACAGCAAGAATTGAATCATTGTCTTAGTAGCTGAGTGGAAATTTTTGAGATACATTGTACAAAGACTAAGAAAATAGAGATAAATGCGTTTCCATTCATTTTTGTAGCAAATATCCATCGTACCTTCCCAATGAGTAAGGACTGTTGCTGGCCCGCGGGCCGGACCGTGAACAAGCAGCCCCCTCCTCGCGGCCGGGGGGGCCTGGCTGTGCTGGGGGGCGGGGCTTGTCTGCCTCCCTGACTGCTGCACTTTCCGCACCCGACAGTGCTGGCACGCAGTCAGTGTTCAGTGTCTGTTTCATTGGATGACTGAATTCTAATGAGGAAACACAGACAAGAAGCAAATAAATAAAAGTTAAAAAGTAACAACTTGTATGTGGCAGTGGAACAGGACAGGACAGAATTTCAGGTGGAAGGAGAAGGGCGGAAATTTCTTTGCATAGTCAGTCGAGGAACATTGGATGTGAAGCTTGAATGGTGGGAGAAGCCAGCCCTGTGAAGACCTGGGTGCGGAGCATCCAAGGCAGAGAGCCCCCAGCTGCAGAGAGGCTGAGGCAGGAGCAGAGAGAAGGCCCGGTGGCTGGAGCGGAGTGGCAGAGGGCCGTGTGGTATGAGCCGAAGGCCTGGAGGAAGTCGGGGGTCTGTATCTGGGGAGGTAATGTCGGCTGTACAAGGAGTGGGTGGCTGTGAGATGAAGTAAGCCTGTAGAGACTTTCAGGCAAGGGACTGACACGATCTGAATTATGTTTTTTTTTTCAAGATTCTTCTCACTACCATGTGGAGAAAGTCATATGGGGCAGGAGTGAGTTGATGGTGCTTTAATCAGGGTGGCAGCAGCAGCGAAGAAGAAAATGGTTGGATTGCAGGTAGGACCAACAGGATGTGGCTGACAGACTTGGATGTACTAGATGGAGACAAAGAATCAAAGATAACCCCTGACTTTTGCCCTGAGCAGCTGGGTGGATGGATGGTTAAGAGGGGGAACCGGAGGAGGGAGGGGTATAAAGGATGGGCTTGTGTGAAGGGCCTCTTGCCCGTTTGTATTTAATTGTGTGTGCAGGAACGTATGCATTAGAGCAGTTTCCACTAGAATGGTGTGAGATTTAGAAGCCATGGGCTGGCACCATAAATTTGAAAGTCTTTGGGATGTAGGTGGTTTTTAAAGCTGTGCCTTGAGGCTCAAGTAGAGGAGGAGCTATTGGAGAAGTAGGAGGCAAATGAGGAGAAAGGTGTCTCCAGAAAGAAGGACAGTGGTTAACTACGTCCACTGAGAATATGAGGAGGGGAAGTGACCGCTTATTCTGATCAGATGCGTGCTGCTGTCCTATTTGCGGTGGGAAGGAAAATGCAGTTGGGAAAGAAGAAATACCGAAAGATAAACAAAGGGTCGTAGCAAGCATAGACGACTCTTTGGAAGAGTTCTGCTACCAAGAGGAGCAGAAGAAAAAGGCCGACAGCTGGAGGGGTTGAGGGGATCTGCACATGATTTCTTCTAAGAATGAGTCACAGAGTTGCCGCAGACGGGCTGGGGGAGCAGAGCTGAGCCGCCATTGCCCCGATCACCACCTAAGAGTTTCCAGGCTACAAGCACAGGTGACTCCTTGAGTTGAAAAGACAGAGAGTTCCGAGTGGGGAGGCGGAAGTGGGTTCAGGGCAAGGTACCAGAGATGCACAGGGATCTGCAGAGCGGTCTCTTGAGTCTTTGGCTGAAAACTGACGTGATGATCTGAGCCTGTCTATGGGGAGGCTTCTGAGACTTGGGGGGAAAGCCGCTGGCAAGAAGTAGGAGAAGCATTTCTGGGAGGTCACGCGAGGCTGGGAGTGTGCTGTGTCCTCACTGGGGTGGAAAGACCCCCTAACACAGAGGGCATCAGATCAGAGCTCTCCGAAGGGTTACTTCCTTGGTAGTGGGGACAGATCAGCTCTAGCCTAAATGAGCCTGGACTCGCCCTAATAAAGACTGAGCATTAGCCTCAGAGGGTGCAGCGCATTCAGGCAGCAGTCCCAGAGTGAAGCCCCCAGACGCTGAAAGAAAGACTCACAGGTCGTGGAATATGAAACTTAGTGTTTGGCATCCAATGAAAAAATTACCCAGGTGTGCTTTTAAGTTTGATTAGATCCCATTTATTTTTGCTTTTATTTCTATTACCCCAGGAGCTGGTTCAAAAAATACATTGCTGTGATGTATGTTCAAGAGTGTTCTGGCAGTGTTTTCCTCTAGGAGTTTTGTAGTGTCTGGTCTTACATTTAGGTCTTTAATCCATTTCGAGTTTATTTTTGTATATGGTGTTAGAAAATGGACAGGTAGCTGTCCAGTTCTCCCAGCACCACTTACTGAAGAGACTGTCTTTTTTCTATCATATATTCTTGCCTCCTTTGTCATAGATTAATTGACTATAAGTGCATGGGTTTATTTCTGGACTTTCTATGCTGTTTCATTGATCTATGTGTTTGTTTTTGTGCCAGTACTGTACTGCTTTGAGTACTGTAGCTTTGCACAGCTAAGGATACCGTCAACAAAATGAAAAGACAACCTACAGAATGGGAGGAAATATTTGCAAATGATGCAGCTGACAAAGGACTAATTTCCAGAACATACAGACAGCTCATACACCTTAATAGCAAGTAACCCAGTCAAAAATTGGGCTGAAGAACTAAATTGACATTTCTCCAAAGAAGGTATCCAGGTAGTCAACAAGGACATGAAAAGATGCTCAACATCACTAATTGTTAGAGAAATGCAGATGAAAACTACAATGAGATATGACCTCACACCAATCGGAATGGCTGTCATTAAAAAGTCTGCAAACGATAAATACTGGAGAGTGTGGAGAAAAGGGAACCCTCCTTCATTGTTGGTGGGAATGCAAATTGGTGCAGCCACTATGGAGAACAGTATGGAGGTTCCTTAAAAAACTGAAAATAGACTTACTGTATGATCCATCAACCCCACTCCTGGGCATATACCTGGAGAAAAATATAATTCAAAAAGATCCATGCACCCCAGTGTTCACAGCAGCACTATTTACAATAGCCAACACATGGAAACAACCCCAGTGTCCATTGACAAATGACTGGGTAAAGATGTGGTATATTTATACAATGGAATACTTCTTAGCCATAAAAAAGAAAAAAATAATGCCATTTGCAACAACGTGGATGGACCTGGAGATCGTCATTCTAAGTGAAGTAAGCCAGAAAGAGAAAGAAAAATGCCATATGATATTGCTTATGTGTGGAATCTTGGGGGGGAAAAAAGGACACAAATGAACTTGTCTACAAAACAGAAACAGACTCACAGACATAAGAGAACAAACTTATGGTTACCAGTAGGTAAAGGGGGTGGGAAGGGATAAATTGGGAATTCAAAAGTTGCACCTCTTGGGGGAGGGATGGAAATGTCAGCTCTCCTGATTGTGTCTGTGGTGATTTCACAGGTGTGTCCATCTATCACAATGCATCAAACTGTACATCTGAAACACGTGTAGTTTACTGTACAGGAACCAGACCACCATAAAGGCGTTTTAAAAAAATTACCAGGTGTGCAAAGAAGCTTTAAAATCTAACCAGTAACTGAGGAAAAGTTAAAACAGAAAGACACACAGAAATAACCCAGGTAATGTAGAATTAGTAGACAGAAATGTTAAAGTAGCTGTTATAAATAAATAAGAGTTACTAGAACTAGTGTAATAATTTGAATGATGTCATTAAACAGAATAAAATCATCCTATTTCCTATTCTGCTCAAGGACTTTGTTCCTAAAGCTGTTTTGTCTTTTCCTGGATCAGTTTCATCAAGGGCTTGGTCACTGATAAAAGCAGAAACACATTTTCCTTTTTAAAAGAAAGGGCGGCTATGGTCTGATGGGTTGACAGAGGCGGCAGTGGGAGGATGGGTCATTTGTCATGATTCTATTTTCTCTGTGAAGTAGGAGCTATTTTCTCTGTGAAGTAGGAGGTGAGGTCATTACCTGAGACTGGGAGGGCCTCAGACAGAGGTGTGTGGGAACCTGACTTACTGGAGAATGCAGTGGGATTCATGGACTGGCTGGGGCTTGGTATTGGTGACTTTTTTGTTGTTTTTTAATGTTTTTTTATTGATTTATAATCATTTTACAATGTATCAAATTCCAGTGTAGAGCACAGTTTTTCAGTTATACATGAACATATATATATATTCATTGTCACACTTTTTTCTCTGTGAGCTACCACAAGATCTTGTATCTGTTTCCTTGTGCTACACAGTATAATCTTGTTTATCTTGGTGACCATTTAAAATTAGAACAGCCTGCTCACTTGGGCAGTGGAGTGCAAGCATTCAGCTCGAGTTTAAGAATAAAGTAGGTCTATAATGACATGTTTCTAGGGTTGAGGTTTGCCTGGCAAGGACCAAGGAGGAAGAGAGGGATGAGGGTCAACTCACCATGTTTGTGAGGTAGAGCATCGGGACACACTGCGGGTCTAGACACCCGGGAAGAAGACAGCAGGGCGCTGGTGAGGAGTGGGGCGCGGGCGCGGCTTGCTGGAGGAGGTTTGTGAGAAGGGAGACTAAGTCGCAAGGGTGGTGGTTAAAGAGGGAGATGCTTGGATTGAGGTTTCAGAGGTGACACAGTTACTGGTGATGTCTGGGTGCAGGGGTGGGGGCCGACGTGGGTGAGAAGGTGGTGGTGGTAGATGCGTCTGCCGCGTGGGTGTCATCACTCAGGGTGATGCCGGAGGAGCAGGGCGGTTGGGAAGGAGGCCGGGAACTCCGTGACTGACCGATAGAATGGATGTGGCGGCTCCGAGGAGGGAGAGGGACAGTATGAATATCTGAGGGGTGACAACTTCTGACAGACAGCAGAGAGGAAATGGTACGGGACCAGCAGCCAGAGGCAGGGAGGACACTTTGCTGTCCGAGTGTGTGGGACGTGGGAAAATAAACAGCTGCTCTTGGAAGGGCTGAGGGAGGACTGATGTTGGGAGCTCTGCCAGGCTCCGAATAGGGCAGGAAGATGAGGGCGCACTGAAGGAAGCTGCCACTGTAGAGAGGAGTGGTGTTGAGATTGGAGGATAGTGGAAGAGTGGGGAGGGGTGGAAAATGGGGTCATATCTGGGGTGTTAGATCAGAATGGTGATAAACGCTAGCCAGGGTGATGCTGGGTGGTGCCGTCAGGTCTTGACCTCTTGTTGGTAAAGGAGCTGAAGAATCACGGGATTCATCCAGCCAGCCACAGATGCACAGATAGTTCAACAAGTGTCCTGCTAGAGATTCTGGATGCTCGGGACCCTTCCTGCGGCTAGAGATGGTGGGATAGGCTAGAGGGAGGGCCACCCCACGGGGTAGAGCCTGGTGGCTCGAGGTGAACTCGCAGGCACGCCTGTCACTCCTGCTGCGCGGCTGTGTGAGAATCTTTCCGAGAAGGGCTTTGCACAGCACCCTGTTTCAGGACCCAGAAGTGGGGCCTTTAGGGTGGGGCATCTGACAGCTGCCCTCCTGTGCAGTGCTTCTCTCTCCCTCAGGACATTCTGGGAGATTGTCAGGGTGCTTTTTGATTGTGACAGGTCAGGGGAGGAGCCGTTGGGGCCAGGGGCGGTGTAAGTTGCACCGTGCGGAAGGTAGTCCTGCAAAACAGAGAATTGCCCGTTTGACTTTTTAACTGTCTCACAGGATGTGCCAGCTGGTGAAATTTCCATGTATAAATTAAGAGTCTAGAATCTGATTCTGTTTCACAAATTTTGTATAGTTTTGATGTTATATCTTCCAGGACTGCAACTAGTATATAAAATAAGGGGATGTTCTTCTTGTGCAGGAATTGTTACCATTTTGCAAGTAACTGCATCAACGCCGTCAGTGGCATTTGAGTCAACAGTAGCACAGATCTGCAAAAGAGTCTGCTTTTTAGCTCTTACATTCACGATTCTGTGTAGACACATAAGCTTCATTTTGTCTTCCTCGGTATATAACCCCAGTTATTTACATGTTGAAATACGTAACATTTTATTATAAATTGCTTTAATTTCTCTTTTGTTTTGCAATTAGATCCTTGGGTTGATTTTTTGAAAAACTTAAGTAGAATAGTGGTGTAATTTGAAAAGAGGGTGCATTGGGTCTGATGGGGTTGAAAACAGCTGGGTTCAAAACACAAGCTGTGGAGTGAGGTCACAGCTAAGGTGCTCTTACAGTCGCGCTGCATCCCTACGTGTGGCGTGAGAACGGAGCAACCTGGGAAAAGCATACAGCTTCCGTATATGGTAAGTGCTCAGATCTTTTCTCCTTGTTATTTTGGTTTAATTTTTGTCCTTGAAGGATGGAAATGTGTTTTTTAGGTAGGATTTTAAAATTTCAACTGATTTCCATTGCAGCCAATGGTTTTTGTTACGGAGTGTTTTGACAGTGAGTGGATACTGATTTTTGTACAGAATATCTAGTTGTACTTATGATGGAATGTGGCGTAACAGGCAGAGTACCAAGAAACCATGGCCTGAAGTCGGTCGTGTCGAGGGTGTCAACCCACACGGATTATCTTCTCAACTTAAATACATGCTTGGTTTCCCAGCCTCTGGTGTATAAAATGCTTCTTGAAGAACTTGTCAGCTGGAAAAAAAAAGTACAGTTTTCTGTACTTTTTGACAGGTTCTGTGAGTTTTGGTGACTTGCAGTTCTTGAGGCTGCTCCTCCACACACGCCTGTGCGTTTGGATCTCAGGGTTTCTGACGCAAGGTTGGGGCGCCCTCTAATTGTGACAGGCTTGTCGTTACTTTTTAGCTGGCCTCCCGACTCTCGCTTTCTAGTTTACAGCCCCTCAAAGTCATCAGGGTGATGTTTTAAAAATACGAGTCTGGTGGCTATTTTGCTGTCTAAAACTGTGAGAGTGCTCCTTTCGCAGGTAGAACAACGTGCAGAAACCTTTCAGTAGCATTTACTGGGCCCTGTGCACTCTGGCCTCTGTCTTTTCCCTTCCCCTCCGTAAGCTCTGCATTAGTTGTTTTTTCTGCGTAACAGATTACTCCCAAACTTAACAGCTTAAAACAACAGACACTTAGTATCGCACACCATTTCTGAGGGTTAGGGATCTTAGGAGCGGTTTATCTGGGTGATACTGGCTCAGGGTCTTTCACAGAGTCCCAGTAACGCCATTGGTTAGGGCTTCAGTGGGCTTCCCCCAGAGGGGGTGACCCCACAGAGAGAGTGCACAGTCTTCTGTGACTTAATTTCTGGAAATTACCATCACTTCTGTCATATGCTGCTGGTGACACAAACCAGCCCTGGGCAAGGGCTGCACAAATCTGTGCGCCTGGAAATGCGGGTCGTTGGAGGCCGGTCGCCACAGCTGACCGCAGGCAGGATGTTCTCACTGGCGCCTGAAGCCCCCCGAAGGCTCCTCTCATGGTGGCGTGAGGGTTCCATCCACACGGGGTTCAGGTACAGCTGAGGCTTCTCACGTGTAGTTCCTTAAGTGCAGCCTCTCACGTACGAATCCCTCTCCACCATGAGGCCACAGAGAGGCATCTGCTCCCCGGCCAGTACGCAGTATTGGGCCAGGCCTGGAGTAACCACCATGAAGCGTTCCTATTCAAAGGAAGACAGAGGGTGGGGTGGGAGGCAGAGGCCGTCCCTGGTCCGTAGCGTTTCTGGAATCCAGTCAGGCAGATGATGGTGACTCCTTGGTTGAACGTCAGTCCCTGGGCCCAGGTCACCCCAGCTGTCAGCTTTGCCCATTGGGCATTTAGGTCACCCTTCCTTTTTCATGAAGGTAGAACATGTTTGCTTCTGGGTTTTCTTAACTTGCTCCCTGCCAAAATTTAGGCCTCTGAAGTCCTCTTTTCATTTTGTACTGTCTTGTCTCCATCAGTTCAAGGTAGTATTTCTAAATATATAATTCTTTTAAAAACTTTGTGGGTCTTCTGTGAATTCTATTGGAGTCTGTTCCATTAGCTGAGAGCCACTCCCATGAGCATCTTGGAGGTAAGCCTTTTACTAGCTTGAGCGTCTGCCTAGAGACCATACCCGTCAGCTTCCTGACAGCCTTCCTGTTTGATTGAGAGAATCTTTGAAGCACGTGGTTCTGTTTGGCCTTTTGTCTGACTGAAGAGTACTCTGAGGCGTCATCTTTGATCTTTCTGAGGTCTTAACAAAAGGTTTTGCAGTCACTCGGCTTAGTTTTTAGGCCCTGTTTTTTCTCTCAGTGTCCTGGATTTGACCTTGGCTCAGAATCCATTTCTGAATGTTAGCAC
This sequence comes from Camelus ferus, assembly GCF_009834535.1. Taxonomy (NCBI): domain Eukaryota; kingdom Metazoa; phylum Chordata; class Mammalia; order Artiodactyla; family Camelidae; genus Camelus; species Camelus ferus. The sequence goes on from NC_045730.1 coordinate 26,938,881, forward strand.
CATTTGCAGTCTGCAAATTGTCAAAACCATCGAGTCCTGGCTTCTTTCGAATGGTTCTTCATTTAGTTTATTTCTTTTCATTTTTTACCATATATAGCAGAATAACAAGGGTGGCACTTTCTGCTGTCTGGTTGAAAATCTCCTTAGCTAGTTCTCCAGTTATTAGGTAAATTTTCTGCTTTGCACATAACAGAGGTGACGGTGTTACTAAACTTTCTGCTTCCTAACCCTTCCTCTAGTTTCCAGTGGACATAGCCCTCACTTCTCTGCCCTCACCTCTCTCATGAAACACCATGAGACTTTTATTAACAGCTTCTTCATTAATACTGTCCTCCAAGACCGTGGTCTGGTGTCGAAGCCATTCCAACAATTTAGGTTTCTTTTATGCATTGAGGACTCTTGGTACCAGTGTCTGTTATCTGTTGCTGCATAACTGATCCCAGTAAACACGGGTGGTTCTGGTTCAGGGTCTGCAGAAAGCAGGGCAGTGTTGGAGTCATCACATGGCCTCTCTGTGACTAATTGTGTGTCCTCACAACCTGACACCTGGCTCCCCCAGAGCAAATGATCCAAGAAAAAGTGCGTGGAAGTGAGTGAGAGTGCTTAAGACGGAAGCTGCCATCTTCCATAACCTTGTCCTGGAAGGGCTGGCCGCCCCTTGTACCGTGTGCTGTTGGTCACACGGGCCAGCACTGGCACAGCGGGGGAGAGCCTGCCCCAGGGGGCGGATCCAAGGGGTCGGGCCCCTGGGGGGCCGCCTGGAGTCTGCTCCGTAAGCTGAACCCTGTGCCGGACCTAATGTGCTCTGGGTTCCTCTCGTCTGCCTTTGCTTACATCGCCCCTCTGGGTGTCTTTCCTTCCCCGAGCTCGACCAACGTCTGTGAAGCCCTCCTTGACTTACCCTTTCCAAGGGATATTACTTGGAGTTTTGGAAAACATTCATTTATATGATTGTTTCTTTCACTGTACTTCAAAGCCCATTGAAAGCAGAAACAGTGTTGTATCTTAAAAACTTAATATTGTTCTGGTGTAAATGTTTCTTCAATGTTTAAACATTATGGAAAAATCTAGGTACTTTATGATTATTTGTATTCTACAGTGGTGGTCAGGGACCTGTTTTCACTGCCTTCGGACTTTTGGAGTGAGGCTAGTCAGTAGGGTTTAGGCTGTGGTCCTGCGTGTTTTTCCTCTAAGATTGGGGATGACGTGAGACATTCCAATAATCCAAAATGTTAAGCCAGAGAAAGTGTCATAACCTTTCCCTAAACTGCTGAAAGTGCTTATTTTATATTGTGTTGTTTTATCAAATATTTGTCAACTTACACTTACAAAGTATAATGGTAAATATTATGGGTCCACAGATGTATCTTTTCCTTTAAGGAGCTTATAGTTCACATTGTAAATAAACCATAATCTGAGGCAGTCTTTCCAGTCCCTGTTGTAAAGATCAGAAACACCTACTTTTACATTGAGTAGCTTGTACATTATCACTCAGAGTCTAATAAAACCATGTCAGCCAACTTCTCACATTGAGTTTCTGAAAAGTCATCTCTTTTCTTCCCCCCATTTGAAGGTAAAATCATGCAAAATCAAAATCAATTATTTCACTTTAAAGCTTTTACATTAAAATTCTCTCTGATCTGAAAATGTCTTGGAAACCAAGATTTTGGTTGCAGTGATCTTTTTATTACCTTCTTTGAAGTTTCTTTTTCATCTGTCACAGTAGCATCTTGACACTGTATGTGAAAATTCTGTATGAATGTTTTTCCTGTGAATTCTTCCTCTGTAATACAATTCTAGTAAAATAAAAGCAGTCTTTTTGTTCTTTATACCAGGGAAATATCTCAGAATCAATTCCATAAAAATACACTCTTTGATTCCTTTGTCTTGGTTTTTCTATACACCATTTAAAAACATTTGTTGAGTTCTGTTTATCTTTTCTGAACTTTTACACTGTGATTTTGTAGAATACGCTTCAGAAATTCTTACCTTTTTGTAGTGATGAAACAGTTTTGTTGATTATGGACAGAATACAGAAATGCTTGTGATAGGATTAACATTTTTTCTGGTCTTTCTATTTTTAGGACTGGGCTTTTTGCATGTAAAACTTTTCAGTTGAACCTTAATTCTTACTCATATCTGAAATTCTTGCTTCTCAAAGATGCCTTATACTTTGTATCACTAGCAAGAAAACAATTTAAAACTAATGTCTCTTTACTTCTGGGCCCATCCATTTTAAATCCTTTCTGGAATAAATCTTAAGTTTTAATTAAAAATCTGATTTCTAAGATTCCAGCCTACGAGTTTTCACTAATCACCCTGCCTAATCACTTGGGAAGAGATGGAATATGAGTGTTGCTGGGCCTGAAGGAGAGGCATCATTGTGACACAGATGTTACGCTGTCCTTTGAGTGTAATGTATTCAGGTTTGCTGTGAATCACAGTGGAGAAAGTGGAGAACCAGGGTGAGAGTTCCCATAGGCTGGCGAGAGTTGAAAATGCCCTGAATACAAATTCCAGTTTGCAGCGTAGTGATGTTTAATTTCCTGATGAGTTCAGACGTGATCGTCTTCATTGCCACCTCCCTAATTCAGGGCGCTGCCTTCTCTTGCCTGGATTTCAGTGCCTTCCTAACAGATCTTCCCAAGACTGCAACTGCTGCCTTTCTTGGTATTCTCAACACAGCCGGTGGTCCTTTGAAAACTGAAACCATTGTGTCGCTTCCTGCTAACGACCTGTACAGGGTTCCTGTTGCTTTTCAAGTGGCTTATATAGGAGGCCTCATGGAATCTGGCCCTGCCTGCTTTCTGTTCCTCCAAAGCCTTCGGGCTCCCTCCAGCCACAGGGTCCTCTCTCCTTTACTCCTGGTACTGAACCGTGACTCCTCTGTGGGTTGGTCTGGGAGTCTCCCACTGATCCCGGGGCCACGTCGTTAGATGCCTGCCCGCTGGGGTAGGTCTGTTGCGTGCTCCCACAGTAGCTCATCTGTCTGGCAGTTACTGTTGTGAACTTCCATTCCACTTGTGTAGTCACCTGATGAGTCTTGACATGGCCGAGCTCCAGGCAGCTTTGGCTTCGGAGCTTCGTGCCTCCATTACTTGTTGAATGACTGAGTTGGCCTACTGCTAATTTATTCATATGTTTTTAGCTCATTCTGTCCCAGAGCTGTGTTTAGAGATTAGGAACATAACTCTCTTTGTAATTTAGAATTACATGAGGATAACGATTCCTCCATCAGATTCTCCCTCTGTGTGATTACTGTGTGAGCAGAAACATCACCTAACCATAGACCTCGTGTTTATCGTCTGTGGAAGGAATCTGATCTATACACTTGCCTCTGACTCAGTTGTTCAGTGGTGTTACTGGTTTCCCTCCATTTATCAGGATAGGCAAGGCCGTAATGTCAACATACAGTCCTGAAATCTTGTGGCTTTATAACAGAAACGGACTTCTAACACGACTTTATCCCCTGGGTGGATTCGGGGGCTCTGTTCTACATGACCTCACTCCAGGGTCCAACCAACAGGAGCCTCCATCCTGCACACTGCTGGATGAGGAAAGCGCTCTGGGAGAGCTCGTGTCTTGTGCCAGTTACTCAGATGCTCTGGCCGGAAGCCAGGCAGGAGGTTCTGTATCATCTCAACTCACAACTAATTGGCCAGAACAAGTTGCATGGCTCCACCTAAACATCTGGTTGACCAGGAGATACAATCCTACCATAAGACCAGAAGGCGAAGAACAAAAATTCTGGGCAAAGAACAGTAATGACAGGTCAGCCCTTCTGGTCACCCAAAGACGTGGCTCACTTGCCTTCCCACAGACAGAATGTACTCATCTCCCCGTGGTCCCTGCTGGACAGCACAAGCCTGAGGTATTGGGATTTCCAGGTGATACACGTAGCTCTCTGCCTCAGGTTTGGGTGTGCCTCCTCTAGTGATCTGGAGATCCGTGGATGAAAGTATCTGCACCCTCGTACCCACACATACCCCGGCATACGTCGGAACACGCTGGAGGCGTGGTGACCACAGTCAGCGCTCCCTTTTGGGGTTGGAAACCCAGCAGCCGCGAATCCACAGCAACTCAAAAGTCCCACCGGGCCGGCTTTATAAGGTCCCCTCCCCCTGGATGTGGGGAATATTCTTGTTTAGGTGCCGAGTGCACACTCCTGGAGGGGCTGTGTTCCGTGTGTCTGGCACTGACAGCTCAGAGACTCTTCCTTTCCATCACCTCCCTCGCCTCATCTGAAGTGCGCTTTGGACAGTAAGCCCTTTGAGGGCCAGGCGTGTCACAGCCTGCTTCCTGCCTGCAGGAGGCGGGAGACCTGTGCACTTTTACGTCAACCTGATTTCAGTCTGGGCTCTTGCTTTCTGTCTGTCTGTTGGCAGCACAACTCGAGGCCTCTAATGTGTTTCTGTGTAGCTCGGTGTGCGAGATTGCCTGCACTCTGCTCTTTGCCCGGCTGGCTGGCTGTCTCCTGGACGCCTATACCCGCAGCCTGTTCGCTCTTGCTGGAAGAGCTGCACCCTAGTGTCTCTGTCTCTGCTTCCTCTGAGCATTTTGTTCAACTGAAAGCATTTGCTGGGTGTTCAGTTTTATGTGGGTCTCTGCTCTGAGACTAATCCATTCAGATGTTCTAACTGTGGGTATCACGGTCATACCTTGGTTTGAACCTTACCCCCTGCTTTTGTTAGTTAGAGGCCTTCTTGATTTTTTAATTTATGGTTTAAGTTGAGAAGCACTCTTCAAACACTGCACAGCTTCAGATTTTTGAACTCTTTTCCTTCATTCCTGCTTACAGACTGGTCAGTTTTAAAAATTTGTTTCTTTAACACCAAGCACAGCGCAACCAGCACAGCATTTTAACGTCCAGGTGCTTAGTCTCGTCTCCTGGGGCTTCAAGTTCATGATCTGCTTTCCAAGCCACTGTAACTGACTTTCACCAGATACTTCGTGCTGCCTCATATGGATTGTCAGCCTTGCAGCCTCTGGGAAGTCTCCCTGCTGCCTGACCCCCAGGCTAATGGCAGATACTTTAGTCTTTGTGTGACAACAGTCCCCCACTCCTGGGACCACTTTATGTCAGCCAGGATAACTGGGTTATGATGTGTGATTGCAAACAACCTCAGAAGTTTAGTTCTTGTTTATGTCACATTTTATCATGGGTCAGCTGGGAAACCAGGCTGATGCAGCAGACGGCTCAGACGTGGTGACAGGTTACGACCTCTACCAGCAGTTAAATACGCTGGCCCAGAAGTAACAGAAGTCACTTTGGCTCACAACTCATTGGCCAGACTTAGTCACCTGGCCTCGGCAACTGCAGGAAGGCCGAGAAGCACCGTCCTACTGTGTTCCTGGGAGGCAGCCAGGAACGGTTTGATGAGCAAAACTAAAGACTGTCTGTTCCACTTTCAGTGTTCATCTCTGTGTACTGAGGGGGAGGGCGAGGGAAAGAGGATGTTCACTGTAGATTACATTCTACAACTCCTTGCATTTTGGGCAGTGTTTAGAAGATGTTTGTGAAGACAGATCAGAAGTGTACGTTCAGTAGAGCATACTTTATCTCTTCTGAGCTTAAGGTCTAATCTGTCTTTCACTCTATTAAAGAGTCAGTTTTGCATTCTGACCATGGCTTGGTCAGATTAGAATACAAGTATCTCACTTGAAGGCGTATTTTGGTTGTCACGATCAGATCGAAATAAACAAATTCCTAATTAAGTTCGGGGTCCTCTGCTGCTGTTTATCACTGGCAAGTACTTTGCCTTTATAGTGTTTAAAAAAAAAAAAAGGAGCTAACTTGCGGTGTCTGCCACAGTTTGCTTCTTTGCAATGAGATCGGGAAAGCACGCTGCTTGTTCTTGTGTAGGTGTGGGAGAACCAGCCTTGCGTTCTGACCAAGCTTAATATAACTCTGGAGGTGATACAGACTTTTAACACAGTTTAGTTAATATTTTTGTAGGAAATTTGTCTTAAGTATTATTATCTGGAAGCTTTAGTTATTTCTGCTATGAAATAAGAGAATTTTTGATGTTTATATGAGCACTAAAACCTTTTGTAAGAAAATATAGTTTCCTTTCTCTTATGGCTATAAATACTAACTAAAGAGATAATAATTTAATGTATTAGGATTAGACCTGAAACTGCTAAAGTATATTCAACGTTTGCAACCATTTACCCTTCCTCCTCGAATAAAAGTTGTTATGCATTTTTCTTACATTTCCATAGGAAAAAGGAAACCAGATTTGTTTCACATAACATTAAAAGTTTTAAAATGTTCCAGTGAGTTAGCTCATACCAACTGTGGATGAAGTGTGTAGCATAGGTAGTCTTTGAAATGAGTAACTGCCATTGATTTAACTTGATCAGGAAAGCTCTAAGAACAAGGCTTCCTCATAGACTGCAATGCACTTTTTTCTTTTGTTTTGTATTTTGAAGTATGTAGCGAGATCTCATTCTTTCATAAAAGCTGCAGAAGTGGCTGGAGTATGATGGTCACTGGAGTACGATACCTGAATTTGTTATATAAAGTCCTTAAGTTCCGCAGTGAAGTTGATTAACTTCAGAGGTGAGAGTTGTTAACAGGGTGCCAGTAAAAACTAATTGGAGATTTAAAATGCCTTTTTGTAGGATTAATGGGAGAAAGGATTTCTTTTAAGAAAACACAAGATAAGTTTGGAATTAGTCTTCTTACTAATTTATTGACTCATGTATATAGCGACAGTAAAATAATCTTCATAAACAATTTAAATTACTTATTATAATTTGCCTGTTACAATAATAACACCCCGAGACTTTGTGGACGTAACTTCACTTAATCCTCAGTCCAGCCTAATGAGTCAGGTAGTGTGTTCTGCCCTTTGCTGGTAGGAAAAGGCTACACTGGTTTCACTATAGTTCGAAGCGCTCGTAAGTGTGTGCTGGGTGCTGGTCTGACAGGTGCACCCACATTCCTCACTTCATCTTATCCTCGTAGTGACTGTTAGCTCATCTCACTGGTAAGGAGGGGAAAGTTAGAGGTGTTACGTCACAGCTAGTAAGTGGCAGAAATGGGGTTCTAACTCAGGTTGATTCTAATCCAGGTTCTGACATGTAAAAATGTGTGCTCTGAAAATACTGTGTGATATCACTTGCACGTGGAATCTAAAAAAATTGACACAAATGAACTTATATGCAAAACAGACTAACAGACATATAAAACAAAAAACAGTGTACTCTTAAATAGTATGCCTTTTTGTATGTCTCCCTATGTGATAGAGTATTCTAATAGTCAAAAATTTTATTTCTGTACATTGTGTTTTATATAAGAAAATATAATACCAGATAACATTAATTAGTTATGAAATATTATTTTCATCTACCAGTGTGTTTGTTCCTTTAAATAAAGGAGTCAATTTAAGTGTGGGGAACAAACATAATTAAAAAAGTTTTCAGACTATCAGAGCCCCTTCTGTTTTTTAGCTACTACCTAAGACACCACTTGAGAAGTTACATGGGGAGTTTTATGGTTTTGGTGAGACCAGGGGACTTGGTTTATTTAAGATAGGAAGACAATTTTGTAAGATTAGTTTTAGTTTTGGTCCAAAGTGAATACTAAGTACAATGTATGAACTAGCCCTTCTTCCCACACTAACCGTGTTACAGCGTTTCCCACGGTTACCGTCAACAGGCATGAATCTTTGCGTTCATACAGGCCCTAAAGTTTTGTTTTTGATGAGTAAAACAAAGTGTTAATAAAAGCACCGACTGAGTCTTGATTGCTGCATTGACTGGTAGAAAATACAGTAGATAACTCTGTTATTTGTGAGGGAAGAGCAGGGGATGGTCACATTCCATCTAAGTCTGTGACTGTTTCAACCCTCTTACCAGTTCATCACGTGGGGTCTTTAGCTCTCTGGGCGGTAAATCATTTAGCATCCTCTGAAAATTGTACTAGGTTATGTAATAGTACCTAAATAAAGTACTTCTGAAGCCAAGTGGGTTCCTTCAGAATCTCCTTTTAAAAGCTGATTTCCTTGTTTGAGGGAAACTCATTACTAATTATTTCTGTACAAAGAAGGTTACTTTGTCTCCACACCTGGTAAATGTGGTGTCAAAGATACAGTAAGCAAAGTGTTGGAAGCCCAGGGGGAGAAGTAGCAAATTTTGATTTTTTTTGTTGCTCATTCAGGGAGATAAAACAATACTTATGAAAGAAGAACACACTTTACCTTTACTGTGAACTGTACAAGGGGGTGACTAGAGTGGGTAGTTCTGCAGGGCAGCGTGTGTGCCCACATGGGCTCGGCTGTGACAGTCTTTCCAGCTCCTGCCTGCAGACCTGGGTGCCTGGGCCTTGCTGGCAGGTGAGCTGTAGGAGCTCCAGTCTGGTGAAGTGCTCGGGGGAGAATCCGAATCCCGTGGGAGCAGTGAGGACATCGGCCCGCCCCTCCTCACCTCCCCTGGTCGTAGCCTTCCAGCCATCCTGCACCCATGACTCTGTCTCCCGTCTATTCCGCTGTTCAAGTCCTTTCTGCTTCTCTCCGTGTTCTGAGGCCTCCCCTGGGCACCAGCCAGGACTCGCCCCCTACGGTGAAGGCAAAGACGACAAGAAGGGGGTTAAGGAACAGTAGAGAGACCATGGGGTTCTGAGTGAGACCTCGGTCCAGATGCCGCCGCTTCGGGGAGTGACTGACCTTCCTGAGCAGCAGGCATGATGGGACGTCCTCAGAGTGGACACTGTGCCCAGTGGGGTGGTCGTGGTTTTACCTGGCGCACTTCCTCTGCCGTCGTGTTCACCGTGTAGGTAGTAAGTGGGCTGCGGTGCGTGCCGGGGCCTGCCCTGCCCCAGCCAGATGCCGGGTCTCAGAAAGTTAACAGGGCGTAACGGCCCTGCCAGGCGTCTGCTCCCCTTGTGCAGAGAGGCCGAGGGTGTTTGAGGCTTTGCAGGCCTTGCAGTCTCTGCGACGGCTGCTCTGCGGTTGCGGAGCGAAAGCGGCCGCGGACGGTACGAGAGGAGCCAGTGTGGCTGTGTTTTAATACAGCTGTTTACAGAGCAGGTGGACCGGGTCTGTCCCCTTGGGCTACGGTCCGCCAGCACCTGATCCGCTTTATTGTCTGTGCACGGGGGTCTGTTGTCCGAGCTTTCATAGTCTTGATGCTGCCCTCCTTTTTAAAAATAAACTTAGTAAAAAGAAAATACCTCACTGTGAGTTGAACAGTGGAGTCAGGAGGTTATGTTTACCCAAACTGATAAGATATTATTGTAGAAGAGAATGGTTTTTATTTGCCACAGTTTAACGTTATAACTTTATTTTAATGCTTACCTTTTTAATACTGAAAATTAAAGACTTGGTCCCACCAAACATTTATATAAACCGCACTAACAGTGGTCAGTGCATAATTGGGAAATGCTGACTTGTGTGTTGTTCATTTGGGAAATCATGGTGCGTTTTGGCAAATGTGAGATTGCTGAGGATTCTTCTGTAAGGAAACTGCCCAGCATTGTCTGTTACTGCCTCTTCATTCCCTAAAATGATGTAATCACAGAATCCCTCACATAACACCTAATTATGTCCCTAGAACTACTGTTCAGTAGAAGGTACTCTGAGGCTGCTTTAGATGAGGAGATTAAGAACCAGAACTTTCCCTGGCTTGTGTGGAGACGGCGGGAACTTGGCAGCAATCCTGGAAGAAGAGCGTCCATCTCTTCCTCTTGCTTACAGAGTCTACTTTTTTTTCCCTTCAATTTCCTTTAGCTTTAAAATATATATATATATATATATATTGCAGTTGACCCTTGAACAACACAGGTTTGAGCTGTGTGGGCCCACTCACACTCGGATTTTTTTCTGTAAAAACCACAGCGCTGTGGCTCCGCGGTCAGTTGAATCCGTGGGTGCAGAACCACGGGTGAAGAGAGCCCACTGTCAGCTTACACCTGGACTTTCGACTGATGGGGGTCAGTGCTCCTAACTGCTGCTTTGTTCGAGGGTCAGCTGTATTTAGAAATAATTTCAAACTTACAGAAAAGTTGCAAGAAAAAGAGTACACCCATCCGTACTCAGTGTTTACATTGTGTCCCGTTTGCTTTGTTTTTCGACACACCCTTCCTGTCCTGCACATGTATGGGTTTTTTCTAAACCATTTGAGATTAAGTTCCCTGTATCATGGCCCTTTACCCCCAGATATTTCAGTGAGTGTTTGATCTTTTATGGTATAGACAGTTTTGAAGATTAGAGTCCCTTAAATTTTTTTTTTTTTTTAAGTAGGGTGATCCCATTTTGGGTTTGTCTGGTGTTTTCTCAGTTAGATTCAGGTGTTGCATTCCCGGCTAACACATTCCGTGAGGTGTTGCATTCTCGTGGCATCGCATCTGGAGGCACGCGTATCTGTCTGCCCCTCATTGGAAGTGTTCATTCCGATCACCCAGTTAAGCTGGGGCCCAGTCCCTCCACCGTAGAGTTGCTGGTTTTCCCGTGATAAGCAATCTGTGGGGTCTACACCCTTTTGAGAGTTGATATAGTGGCTTATACTCAAGTCACAGCTGAGCTTGAATCCAGCTGCCTGTATGGACCTAGGCAAGTTTACTAACTGTGAAGTAGAGAATACACATGTATGTGGGCTTTAAATGAAATAATGGAATAAGGTGTGAAGGTGAAGCTCAGCCCTGGCGTGAAATAAATGCTTAGCATGTGTTAGCTATTACTTTAGTCCTGGAAATATGAATTAATAAGCTTAGCAATAAGGTCTACGGCTTTATAAAGCTAAAAAAGACTTCACAGGATCATTTCTTCCAAGAAGATGCTTTGTCCAAGGTGAGTGCATCTTGGAGAGCCTCCTCAGGGAGCCTGCTCTCTCTCTGGGTGTTCTTCCCTGCCCCTTCTGGTGTCTGCGAGGCAGGTGGTTTAGGGGTGAACCCCCATCGGGAGGCCTGTTTTTGAGTTTGGAGTTGCTCGGTTTCTAATTTCACAAAGAGCTTAACTGAATCTGTGTGAGATAGACATTGTAAAAGCCACCTGTACCTGTTTTCGGTGTTGCTGTGGTGAGTGTTATATAACTGGTGAGACTTTTAAAAAGAGGGGCGGACATCCTAGTGGAATTATAAATCACATGTAGAGCGTTTCGTGTAGGGGTTTCTAGGAAGCTCTGTTGGATGCTCCCTGCGGCTGGGGTGTGGAATCGGCATGGTGAGGTGTGGACCGGCAGAGTTAGCTAGAGCTGGATCACTGAGGGGCCTGCTGGCCGCGCCCAGAAGTCTGCACATCGTCACGAAGGCAGGGGGAGCCCAGGGCAGAGTGGGAGTGTTGGGACCACCCTCTTGTAGAAGGACCACTGGCAGGAGCTGTCGAAGGGAACGGAGGGAAGGAGGCTGTCACAGCCTGAACCGTAATAGCGGGGTGGAAAGGCGCCGAGTACCTCCTAGACTGAACGTGAGTAACATCTGAAGGCCTGGTGCCTGATCTGGAAATGGGAGAGTAGGAAGCAGAAGCGAGCGGGAAAGTCGGGGCTTCTGACCCGGTGACCTGGATGTGCGGTGACGTGGTTCCTGAAATCAACGCTGCGTGAGGAGGGAGGCTGATGTCCTGCATGTCAGGGGGACGTGCAGGAAGAGGTCTTTACACGTGTGCCTGACGTTAGCAGAAATCTGGGCGAGAGAGGAAGATGGAGACCCGTCGTCAGCATACAGGTGGTGGTGGAGGTGGTGAGGTCGCAGGAGTGAGTATGTACGAGGACCAAGGACCAAGCGCTGGTATTTGATCACATAAACGTGCTTAGTTTTAGACAAGTTGGAACTAGATGTTCAGTGTATTCTCTGCTGTTGCTTTAGGGTGCTGACCCCCAGAAGGAGAGCCGTCATTTGCATTTTAAGTGACTGCACGGGTTACAAGGCACCAGGCGATGGCAGACAGCCCGCTCCTGGGGGTGCACTGGCGGTGGGGAGATGCTCAGCTGGAGACGGCAGACGGAAGTGAGGGCTTGTTGAGCGTTTTAGGTTTAATTTTTAGGGAAATATTCTGATCAGATTGTATCTTCTGTGAAAGAAGAAAGAAACTAATTTTAGTCCCTTCCCCATGGTGCTGCCTGGCTCTCAGAAATGCGGCCCCAGCAGCCCCGGCTCCAGGATGTGGGGGCACTGACCTGGGGCGGGCGGAGGCAGGGCTCAAAGTAGATGCCGTTTCGCTGACGGCTTAGTAACTTGCGGTCCTGAATATTTTATAAGGAAAAGTACTGAAGTGACAAATACTTCACACTGAAGAGAAATAACAAGGCTGGACTGTTTGAACTCTGCCTTAGCAATGGGCTTCCTTTACTGTGTCACACTCTGGAAATAAGGTTTCAGAGCACCGAGTTAGGTGGGAGGAGTAGAAGGCCACAGACAGACTTTTCTACCATTTATTTCGTGTAGAAAATCTAAGTATCGAATTGCTCTTTTTCTTGCCAAATAGTCTAATCAGTCTTCAGCTGTTCACCCTTAGTGTTTTAAATACAAAAGCAAAATGTATTTGTGTTAAATTTTTTTTTGCTTTTATGAAATTTAATCTTACTTTTTAATGACGTCTCTTCCAAGCCAGAACAATTTGTGGACCTCAAATAACTGGTATAATTTCACTGGCTCATTCAACAAGTATTTACTGGATACTTGTATGTGTTAAGCACAATTCTAGACCTGGAGCAAACAAAGCAGAAAACAAATTCCTACCTTCATAAATCTCACATTCTGGGGAGAAGAGCCAGACGATGAATAAAGCGATGAGGAAATTCAGTAGTCTGCCCAGCAAAATGAAGCAGGGTACAGGATAGAGTGGGGTCGAGGGGGAGAGATTCCATATTTTTTGCAACATTTTATTATGAAAAATATCAAACGTACAGTGAGGTCAGGAGTTTTGTGGTGATCTGCCATGTAGCCAGGAGCCAGATCGAACCGTTATTGTCCTCCACCTGCCTTGACACACGTGTCCACCTGTCTGTCTGTCAGCCCTTCATCTGTCAGTCCGTCTTCATTTCCGATGTGTTTCAAAGTGAACTACAGGTGTCAGGGCATGCTTCCCTAAGTACTTCAGCGTACATATCATTAACTAGAGTGCAGTATTCGTTTACTGTTTTTTTTTCTTTTCAGGTAAAATTTACGTGCAACGAAATTCGCAAATATTTAGTACATATTAGCTGAATTTTGACAACTTCGTGTACTTGTATAACCCAACCCCCATCGAGATAGTGAACATGATTACGCCACCCCAGAAAATTCCCCCATTCTCCTCCCAGCCATCCTTGCCCCTCCCCCAAGATAGCTACTGTTCTGATTTTTTTTTTCTTACCATAGATGAATTTGCTTGCTTTGAAACTTCACATTAATGGACTCAAAGAGTGTGGACTCTCGTGCAGAGCTGTTTTTCCTCACCCCAGGGTTTTTTGCTGTTTACTTGTGTGTATAGATCGCTGGCTCCTTTTTGCCGCTGAGTAGTATTCCCTCGTGTCACTAAACTGGTTTGCTCATCCGACCTGATGATGGACATTTGGTTGTTTCCTCTCTGGGGCTGTTGTGACTGGAACTATGTGAACATTCTTGTCCACGTCTCTCTATGGGCCTGTGTTTTCATCTCTCTTGGATAGCTGCCTCGGAGCAGGGTTGCCAGGCCACGTGGATGTGCGCGTTTTCCGGGAAGACCTGCTGCTCCTCTTCCTCCCTGACCCGTGTGTTCGCATCCTCACCGCCATACCCCATTGTAGCCGCTCATTGTAGTCTGTCTGCAAAGGTGACTTGTACACGAGGACTTGAAGAAGGTGACAGTGTGACAAAGAACACGGACTCTAGTGTGAGCAGAGCAGAGGGGTGGAGAGGAGAGGGAATGACACCAGAGAGGGAGCAAGGAAAGGAGGGTGCCTTGTGAGCAGCTTTAAGAACTTCGCTTTTATTCTGGTGAGGTGGGAGGTGACTGGAGTCCTCTGAATGGAAGGACGGCGTGGTCTGACTTGTGTATCAACAGATGACCAGGCTGCTCCATGCAGAGACAGGAGTGGGAGCAGGGCAGCCAGCTGGGGGGCTGCAGTGATGAGCTGGGTGAAGGTGGGGGTCTACAGGAGAGCTCGGGGTGCGTGTGGAGCGGTGTTCTGAACAGGCATCGACGCTCGGTTCTTAGAAATGCCGTTAGAAAGAGGAGAGGAAGCTGTTCACTCATCCCTTTGTTCCCGTGGCAGTGGAGTCAAGCCCTACGTGCATCAATCATCAGGGCTTAAACTGCTTAAGTAGCTTTTTACAAATTAGGCATCACTGAAGTAATCTTACACAATATGGTTGCTTTTAATAAGCTGTTTTTAATTCTAAATGTGGTCTTAGTTATTACGGCTAAGTGTTAAGGTCAGTATTTGCTTAAATAAATATTTAATGAATAAGTGAGTGTAATTTAATCTTTGTCTAGGAGTTTGCACAATGTTACCTTGAATAGCTCTTTCTGCCTTGGTAATATTTATTAGAACTTACTATAGAGCAGGTGGAAGTACATTCTTCATTTTTTTTCATGTGTTTTGTTTAGACGTATCCTTCTCATTTTTCTATAGTGATACTTGATAAGATACTGAGTATCTGCCATATAGTACCAGATGCGGGGTAGATTACAAAGATAATCTTTAGTCCTCATCCTTAAAAGAATCTGGAGTCCCCTGATAACTACGAGAGAATTCATCTTTTAAAGGAAAAGATACAAAAGTTAGTTAGATGTAGCATCTAATTTTAAGGAGCTCACATTTTGGAGATGAGTGTGTAAACAAACACGTGAGTACAGCAAAGCTGAAGCAGAGACTAAATGCACAGGTGAGGGGGCAGCGCTGCTTGGCGGCGTGGGGAGGGGTGGCGGGACGATCATCTCAAACCAGACTTTGAAGAACAAGTAGAAACTTGGAGGGGCAGGTGGGAGGCGCATGGTGAGTGGTGGCCCCCCCCCCCCCCGTGAACAGAGGCACAGAACAGGTGTTTAAGACACACAGAACTGTCCCTTCAGGTGGATCTCACCTACAGACAGGCGTGTCACTCTTAATCAATAAAACTGTATTTCTGACTTCCCAAGTATAAGTGATATGCCCTGTTTATAACCAGTTAACCAATCTGCATTAACTACTAATACATTTAAAATTAACTACCGATACATTTAGCAAAGAGACCAGTGAAAGCCATCTGAAAAGGCAAAAATTTTTCTAGGGGTAAGCAAAAATTAAAAAGAGGAAAGTAAAAGAAAGAAGATTAACTGCTGGAGAGATGAAAAGGAAAGATGGGTAAGAAGAAAGATATAAGTATATATGTATCACAAATAATAAAAATAAGCAGCAGAGTGACTTGCTAGACTTCTGCTCTGATGAGGAAGCTGAGATTCTTACTTGGTCCTCTGTCTCCAAAGCCCCCGCTCTTCCGACGCAAGAGGCAAGCTGAGGTGACGGAAGTGAACGTTCCTGGCCCAGGGCCACGACCGCAGGGTTCACGGAGACGTGAAAGTGTGCCTCTGAACTTTCTGGAGGTCACTCTTCAGTCTTGTCTTTTATACACTTGCTTTTGTTTTTGTTTTTTGGCCGGGAGGGGGAGGTAATTAGGTTTATTTACTTGCTTACTTTTAGAAGGGGTACCGGGATTGAACCCAGGACCTTGTGCATGGTAAGCATGTGCTCTGCCGCTTGAGCTACACGCTCCCCCCTTCTTCAGTCCTTTCTGATCCCCTTTTCTATTGTTTACATTGCTGTGTCTAGAGAACATCACCTGTAGTTACTTGCAGCGCAAGAGGCTTTTAAAAGTTATTTGCATGGTCATGTCATGGTTCATCTGATCCCATTTTAATGTAAGATTGAACATTAAAGAATTCTTTATTTAATTTTATTTACTTTGTTTCCTGTAAGATCGGATTTATTTGAGAGGGTGTGCCTCTGTTATTTTATGAAAAAGTGGAATTCTTTGTGGTGTTTTGGTGATTAACTCTTAAATTGCAACTGGGCCTAATTATTATAAATATTCTACAGCATAAAGAAACTTTACCCACCCTAGATGTCAGACTGGCCAGTGGTCTTCAAACATAGCCCTTCCCTTTTCTTAAAATAATCTTTTAACTCCCATTCCTGCAGCTCTTAGTTTAAAGGTCACTGTGCTAGTTAGAGCGATGCTGTCCCTGCAATCAACCCCTCGCCGGTGAATATTTCCTGTAACACATTGTCCTTTTCCTTTATAGCACTATCACACTTCACAGTTTATTTTTAGGACAGGTTTTATTAGTGTCCGTCCTCCCTGCTGCAGTGGCAGGAAGCAGGCTTGTGGCAGTTACCGTCGGGTTCCCAGGCCAGGCCCGCGGTCGGCACTCGGTAACCACGGGCAGCGTTCGCCAGTGAGCAGACTCGAGCCCCGTGTCCTGCCCTGTATCTCCAGTTGTCCTCCACCAGCATCTCCCAAACCATGTTACAGAAGTCCTCCGTGAGCTCTTAATAGACATTTTCTGAAAAAAGGATTCTGTGGTCACAGGTTTGGAACGACTGTACCCTCCCTTAAGAGCAACCACAGTTTACATTAACATGTCAGACGCTTTCAGTCCTTAAGTTTAAAATCCAGCGTTCTCTCTCTCTCTGTTTTTGTTTTAACTGTCAAACTCAGTACTGGACTACCTGTTGATAATTTGAACTGAAGTATTTCAGTGACAAAGGTTGGGAAGGCTGGCTTACTCAGTGCTGCAAGTAGGTTTATTTAAAGATTTCATTGACAGCTATTGTCTTCAGGGAACAGCTAACTTTTTGTGTAATTGTAATGTAAGGTTGGATCATCTTAGTCATTTAGTTAAGGCATTCAGTAAATAATTGCTGAATTTAATTCATAGCTCATCTCATTCTAATTTGTTTCATGTATTAACTTGGCTTCATCATTTTACATCTCTACTCAAAGCAGAGGCCTCATTTTCATTTATAACTTAACGCTCTGCTTCTTAGAAATAGATTTATATAGTTTGGGGTTTACCTGGAAAGCTGCAAGCATGTTTTACTCTTGAACTGACTTAAATGGGAAGGGTTTTACTGAACTAAATAAACAGTGTCTTTTAGAAATTACCTTTATTTTAGGAAATCACTTAGTGAAATGCACTCATATTTTTTGTCAAAAAACTACAACTATGTTTTAGAAAATAAGGGAAATAAAGAAAATTATAGAAGAGCATTTCAAAATTGTACCACCTGGAGGTGATCTGTTAACTGGTGTACAGACTTTGAAACTTGATGCATCTTGTGCTCTGTGTGTGTGTGTACACGTGCATACACAGATACATGCATATAAATCCATTTATTCCACAGATATTTAAGGACCAAGCTTTGTGCCCAGCACTGTTTTCCAGTGGCTATTTATTTAGCAGTGAACAAAACAGACAGAAATCTCTGCCCTCATGATGCTTAGATTGGGGTGGGGAGGAAGAGGTGACAACAGGAAACAAACAAGTGTTGACAAGACGGGGAGTGAATGAACAGGGAAGGAATGAAGGAGTGTAGAGGGAAGGACTGACTCATGTGGTCAGCTGCTTGCAGACTTTTTCTTGTCTATGCGTATGCTCAATTATGTCTTTTTCTTTTAAAAAAACATTAAAACACAAGTATCTTGAACATACAGTTTTCAGATCTTCCTACCTAATAAGTTGATTTTTTTCGCATTTCATTAAGTATTATTCTGAACCATTTAAAGGCTATGCATATTCCATTTTGTAGAATGTGGTCCATTTTCTATACAGCAACCAGGGTGATCTTTCACTCTTCGGCGCTATTACTGTTAGTACGAGGACAGCTCCTTCACATGCCCTGTGACTGTGTGATTTGGTGCTGACCCCAGGTCCCCTCACCAGCAGTTTCCAGCTGGCCCTGGCTCCTCTGGGCGCTCTCCTTCTGCCTCTGAGTCCTCGTCCAGATGAGGGGAGACGGTAAATAGGACCCTGTAAGGTTATAGTTACACACTAGTTACTGAGGAATGATTTTTAAGACTTTAGAAGAACTTAACCACATTTGCTGTATATTACATACATCTTGGGTCCTTAGTTTCAATATGAGGAAATTGTGTCAAATATTTAATGAAACCAAAAGCCACACATAAGACCACACGTAAGATTTTTTTTAAGCAGTAAGTATTTACTGCAATATTGATAGACAAAAATTTGATTTCACAATTACAGGAAAATGGAAATAAACATAAGGGAAAATCATCCTGCAGAGCAGTGTTAAAACACTGCAGAAAACGTGTTTGGTAACAAGCACGTGGAGAGCTCTGCAGCGGCTCCGATGATGAGAGGCGCACGTGTGCTACCGTGTTTTCAGTAGTTAGTGTGTCTCGGGCACTTGATCTTAACCACGGTTCCACGTGGTAGGTACACGATGCGTGTTTATAGTTAAAACATACTGATGTAAATATCTTGTCCCAAATCACGGAGCTGGTGAACCGTGGCGCCAGCGTTCAGACCCGGAGCCCTCCTGGTTACAGATCCATGTTCTTAGCCACATCCTGGTGCCTGTGAGAACCAAAACATGTCACACCCAGAAAGCAGTTCCCATTGTGGTTCGTCTAGAAGAATAAATGAGACGGCCAGGGGACTTCTGAAGAATTGTAAGAGTGAATTTAGTATCTAGTAAGCACTAGACAATAAAATGTAGTATGAGGCTGTGCTTTTAAAAACACGTTAAATACTCGCGTAGGAGGCAGTTGAGTGGGGTAGGGAAAGAGAGCTTGGAAGTACTCCTAAGTGCAACTTACGATAAAGGCACATTTTTACTCATTAAGGGAATAGATGATTTTATTCGTGACATTAGGACAGGTGACTTGCTATCTCTGCTTATACAAAAAAATAAAAAGATAAGCCGTCTCTCACATGTACACCTACACACAGACATGCTAATAGGTTAAGAACAAAATGCAAGTGGAGGCTAATGTGCCCGCTTCCCCGCCCCCTCCTTGAGTTTGCTGTAAGCAGGAGGCATAGGTCCCAGGAAACCTCCTTTGATGTTAGAGGGTATCTGAGAGTAGAAGAGGACACTGGGGCTGAGGCCCAGCCGGGCTCAGCAGCGCCCTGGGTCAGGGCACTTAGGGACCGTCCACTGGATGACAGACCATGCTGAAGGGGGAGCAGACACAGCCTCAGCCGTCCTCCCAGGAACCACTGAGCAGCCTGAGTGAGAGATCAAACTGAGTTCTAAAAGTGGAAGGTTTGTTTACACACCCTATCTGTGGCTATACAGCTTGCACCTGTTACTAAGGATGACGGAACCATAGAGGGAAAGATTAGTAACTTTCACTAACAGAACTTTCCTGCGTGGAACAAATACTCTAAACAAAGATCAGAAGTCAAACTTCAGGGAGATATTTGTAAGAATTTATTACATGGGTGTTAATTTCCTTAATATTAAAGAGGAAATAATCCACATATTTAAACATCAGTTAGAAAAAGGAAAGCAGTACTTTTGAGGATGAGCAGACAGCAGTGAAGAAAAACTCATTTTAAAGAAATTAACCTGAAATAACAAGATGGGCGATTTTACAGTTGAAGAGAGACGCTTTCACAAGGAATTGTGGCAAAATACGTGTTGTGACTTCGTAGGTCTCTTGAGCACTGCCGTCTGCAGGTGCCTTCACGGCTGTGATAGGACAGCGCTGGCTTTCGCAGCATTTAGGGAAAAGGATAGGCATTTAGGTTGTTGGCAGGGTTCTTTCTCCTGTCAATTAGCTGTCTGCTTAAATAAGTTACGGTACATCTGTGTAGTCGAATACAATTAAAGAATAATATATATAATATATATAAAATTACAGGCTACTTCTGAAGACCGGAATGTTTTGTTTTCATACTGTTGAAATGTTTCCTTGAACTTGTATTTTATATAGTATTTTAAAAATTAGCTTAGGGGGAGGGTAGAGCTCAGTGGCAGAGCACATGCTCAGCATGCATGAGGTCCTGGGTTCAGTCCCCAGTGCCTCCATTAAAAACTAAATAAATAAACAAACCTCATAAAAAATTAGTTTAAATTTAATGAAATGTTCACCAAAATTCAGTGACAACAGGGATGAGTGAGAACAGGTATTTTTAAGGCAGCTGGTGGTAGTACAAACTGGTAAAATGTGTGTGGCAGCTAAACCAAAGCTTATGTTGAGCACCTGCTGTATGCCAGGCGTTAAGCTAAACACGTGGCGCATGTTTATCTCACTTAAGTCTCCAACCAAGCCTGTGAAGTAGGTTCTGTTTTCCTCCTACTGGAGGAATCAGATCAGAAGAGTGAAGTGTCTTGCCAGGAGCCACAAACTCTGAAGGCTGTGCTTTCAATCCTGTGCTTCACTCCTCTGGAAATTCATAAGGAAGGTTATTGCTCAAGACAGAACACCAAGTTTGAATCTGTGTCAGTTTCACCAACGGAAAATGGAGATCGTAGTCTCGACCCTTCTTTGAAACTGGTGGCGCTGTTGTACGGCATTTGTGCAGCACCGTGTGAATGAGCAATCAGGATCCACAAAGTAGCCCACTTTCTTCATACGATAAGCTCACATGTTTTAACTCTGTTTTTAAGTCCCATCTGTGAAATGCAAACTTCAGTAACAGTGTTAGTGAACTTTGGGGGATCTTTTGTATAATTTAACTCTCAATTTCTGTGAGTACCTTTTCCTAAATTGAGGAAATATACAGTGTACTAACAATCTTCTTGTTTCTACTTAAAATGTCTTTATCACCAATTATATTGTTAATATCCTTGCAAGACGATTAAACTCCCTCTGTTTTAAAGCCTAATGAACAGAAACCTTCCCATAAGGCTATGTGTTCTGTTTGTTAGCTTTTTAATACATGAACTCATCTCTTCTCCCCTCTTTCCAGGAGCACCATCTTCAGCGGGCTATTTCAGCACAGCAGGTGTATGGTGAGAAGAGGGATAACATGGTTATACCAGTCCCGGAGGCGGAGAGCAACATTGCTTACTACGAGTCCATATATCCCGGGGAATTTAAGATGCCAAAGCAGCTCATTCACATACAGCGTAAGTAATCCCGCTTCCGACAACCATGTCGTGTGTTACCTTCTTGTGTAACTTGACAGATTCTGATCTGTTCAAGGCCATTTTCAGAACCCATTTTATTGACCAGCATCAACTTGAGTTATTAGCCCATTTTCATGTTTTAAAACTGTGCTTGAGATTTCTGCTTGGCAGAAAAAGTGTTTTCACCCTGGACTTTTAGCTTCATCTCAGCGTGGAGTCTCATGCTGCTTTAGACAAGCAGGATGAAGTGTGTGGTAGTGACAGGCCCTCCACTGGAAGTGACCCTCTGGTAGCTAATCACGCTTCATGGTGAACAGCTGAGAGCTTGTGGATTTCTGAGAATAGATTTCGTTCACTCACCCCAAGTAGCTGACAACTTAGAACCATGCCTGGGGGCTACGGAGGTGAGATTGCTGCGGCTGCCGTGTGGTCGGGAGGCTTTTCCAGGGGCCTGTCTGGCTCTTCCCAGGGCAACATAAATCCATTTGGTTTTTGTTGTTCTTTTTAAGGACATAGAGAGACTAGCTTTAACTAGTTTCTAACCTGTTGACTATTTTTCTAACTCATTTAACCTTCTCTCCATGTGATCTGTTTCTGTCCTGGATTCTAAGTGTGTATGTTATTGTTTCTTGAATGTGAAAACCAAAAGTAAACATAATGCCCATCCTGGCTTTTACCAGTTCTGTGTTGGCATTTGGTGTTTTTAACTTGTGATATTTTTTATCTTTACCCTCTAACTTGTACCTAACCTGACTGACTTCCTTTACAAAAAAAAACCAAAATTCTTACAATTTATTAAAGGCTACTTTGAAGTGAACCAAACAAGTGGCTTGTGTTTTCTTGCCCAACTCACATTTTTAATTACATGTGAGACACACACAGACATTCTAAACGAATTTGATCAATGTTGAGACCCAAAAATTAGTTCTCTGGAAAATTACATCCATGTGAAAGTTACGAGCTGATCCTTCCTATTTATATGTGTTAACTAGAGCCACGTCATTTTCCACGGCCACAGGCTGTCATCTTACATCTCGTGCGCGTAAGAAACATGCTTTGGGGGGAGGGTATAGCTCAGGGATAGAGCACGTGCTTAGCATGCAGGAGGTCCTGAGTTCAATCCCCAGTACCCCCTCTAAAAGTAAATAAATAAACCTAATTATCTCCCCCTCCCCCCAAAAGTAAAATAAATAATTTTTTAAAAATACATGCTTTTAAGTTAAAGCAGGATTGAGCAAGATAAAATAAAAAAGATAATCAATTTATATTATCATTACTATAAAAAATTTCTGAATGCAGGTTTTATGAATAACTGCTTATTGATGACCAAAATCCACACACACGTTTTTGGGTGGTAGGGGGGTGGTAATTAGGCATGTATGTATTTATTTTAAT
The DNA here is from genome assembly GCF_009834535.1 of Camelus ferus. Classification (NCBI taxonomy): domain Eukaryota; kingdom Metazoa; phylum Chordata; class Mammalia; order Artiodactyla; family Camelidae; genus Camelus; species Camelus ferus. The sequence goes on from NC_045730.1 coordinate 26,961,258, forward strand.
GGGGGTACTGGGACACAGATCACATTTTATTGGTAACAAGTAGATTAAATTATGGTCAGAAAAGTCGAAGGGTACTGTATCGGAAGAGGAATTGACTTTGCTGACATTGTAATCTAATAGTAATAAAATGGAAGCAGAATTATAAATTATTTGGGAAAAAAATTTTAATCAGTACGCATTTGGAAAGATAGACATTTGGAAAAATTGGAACATTAATAAAGACAGTAAGCTAAATTAGTATTAGCTGCCTTTGAATTTCTTTTAACATTTTGTTTTGAATGGTTATAGATTCACAGAACGATATGTGAAGCCTTGTATAAGCGCCGCTGTGACTGAGACACTCAGTTGTACCATCACGAGACTCCACCTTGCTGCTCCTTTAAGCCCATCCCTAGCCCCTGGCAGTCGCTGGTCTGTTCTCCATCTCTGTAGCTGTTAGCTGACGAACGTAACGTGAAGGCAGTCATGCAGTACCTGTGCTTCTGAGGTGGGACTTCTCTGACTTCACGTAACGCCCTCGGTGTTCATCCAGGCTGTCTCGCGTCAGCAGGTCCTCCCTTCCTGTTGCTGAGCGGTCCGCCCGTAGCACCCGTGCCTCGCAGTGTTGCACCGTTCACCCACTGGAAGGCCTTTGGGTAGTTTCCAGGATCTAGCCATTACAAATAAAGCCGCGGTGAACATCCACGCGCAGTTTTGTGTGAGCATAAGCTTTGTTTCTCCGGGACAGAGTCCTGTGAGTGTAGTTGCTGGGCCATCCATTTCCACTTTGACAAGAACTTGTGCGTGAAGCCCCAGAGTGGCTGTGCCACCCCACGTCAGCAGCAGCGGTGTGTGTGAGATCCAGCTTTTCTCTGTGCCCTGGCCAGCGTCTGAGGCTGTCACTCGTTTTAGCCATTCTTATCAGGTGTGCGGCGATACCTCATTGTGCTTTAAGTCTGTTTCTCTAAATGGCTGATAGGTTAACCGTGCTTTTGTGTGCTTGCCATCTCTGTATCCTCTTTGGTGAAATGACTGCACATGTCTTTTGCCCATTTTCCAATTAGATTGTTTTAATGTTGAGTGCTAAGCATTTTGTTTTGTTTGCATATTCTAGATACAAGTCTTTGTCATATATATGATTTGAAAATACTTTCTCCCAGGCTGTAATTTGTCTTGATCCTCTTAGCAGAGCCTTTCACAGAACAGAGGTTTTTAATTTTGATGAGATCTACTTACCAGTGTTCGTCTTATGAGTCATGAGTTTGCTATCAACTCTAAGAATACTCTTTGTTTCGCTCTGGTGTCAAGACTTTCTCCTCTGACCTGTTCTAGAAATTTCACAGTTTTACACTTTGCACTTAAGTGTATGGTCAATTTTGAGTATGAGGTTTAGGTCATGGTGTTTCTCGCCCCCACCTGCGCCCCTACCCCCGATGCCTGAGTACTCCAGTGCCATTTATTGAAAAAGTGATCCCTCCTCCGTTGAATTGCTTTTGCTTCTCTGCCAAACATTAATTAGGGATATTGGTGTGAACCTGGTTCTGGGTTCTGCTCCGTTCACCTCTGAGTCCTGAGACGGTGCCGCTGCCGTGACCCCTGCAGCTGTGTGATGGCCCTGCCGTCAGGGAGAGGGCCTCCTCCTTCATTTTCCTTCTTCAGAGTTGTTTTGGGTACTTGAGGGCTTCTCCCTGTAAGTATTAGAATAAGTTCATCTGCATGTGCAGAGAATTTGCCGAGATTTTGATGGGGATTGCGTGAAACTTACAGGTCACCGTAGGGAGAACTGGCATCTTTGCTATGTTGAGTCTCCCAATCCGTGACCACCGTGTGACTTTCCAGGCGTTTAGGTCTGCTCTGACTTCTTTTGTTGACACATTATAATTTTCATCATCCAGATCCATATCTTTTTCGTACTTTTTGGAAGACTTATACCTGTTTTATGTATTTGGAACAATTGAAAATGGTATTGCACTTTCGATTTTGGTTTCCACTTGTTCACTGTCAGTACACAGAAATGCAGTTGAATTGTGTATTGAGCTTACGTCCTGTGGCCTTAACTGAAATTACATATTAGGTCTAGAAGGTGTTTGCAAATTCTTTGGAATTTTCTACATAGAAAGTCATGTTGCAGTCTGCAAATAGAGATAGTTTTATTTTTTCTTTTCCAACTTGTACGTCTTTTATTTCTCTTTCTTGCCTTAGTATAGTGGTTAGAACTTGAATATGATGTTAAAATAAGAGTGTTAAGAACCGACATCCTTGCCTTGTCCCTGATCCTGGAGGGAAAGAATTCAGCCTTCCACCACTAAGTGTCATGCCGCCTGTAGGTTTTTTTGTGTTGCTTTCCCCCTCTATTCCTAGTGTGCTGAGAGTTTTTATCATGACTGTTGAGTTTGTGAAATGCTTTTCTGCATCAGTTGATAAGGTCATGTGATTATTTCTCTTTAGCCTGTTGATATGGTAGGTTGCATTGGTTGGGTTTGAATAGTGAACCAGCCTTGCATACCTGGAATAAATCCCACCTGGCTGTCGTGTGTATTTTTTTCATATGTTGTTGGCTGGGATTTTATTGAGTTTTGCATCTGAGTTCATGAAAAATACTGGTTGGTAGTCTCTTTTGTGTGTGTGCTCAGTCTTGTCAGATTTTGGTATCAAAGTAATATTGTCCTCAAAAACCAGGTTGGAAATGTTCCCTTTTACTCTGGTTTCTGGAAGAGATTGTGTAAACCTGATGTTAATTCTTTAAAAATTGATACTGGCTTTTTAATATACTATAATACACAGAAAAGCTAGTTATACTGTAAATTTCTGTAAAGTTAAAATTGAATCTTGACTGCCAGGTGGTCTAAGAAATTGCTTATGAAGGGTAATTGCCTCGAATTATATATATATAGACTGGTTCATTTCAATTCTCCTAATTTCAATTTTATAAAACTCTTAAGCTAATGTTACACAAACTTCCATGGAGTTTCTAGGATGGTAATTAGTATTGCCTAAAAAAGTCATGATCAAACACGTTTGAGAATTATTGCATATAAATTCCCTCTCCACTCCCAGAGTTATAATGCATATTACTATGTTTATGGGCTCTGGGAATCTTGCAGTTAAAAAAAAAAGTTTATTTTAACCGAGCAGTTTTCAAATGTATTCATTACATGTATCTGTTAACATTTCATTGACATTTGTTTGGAAAATCTCGACTTTATTTTTGTCTTCAGCCAGCTTAGGAAAGAGGTCTTAATTTTCTCTCTTTTATCCCAGTCAGAGCTGTGCAGGAAGAAACCTGTATTAAAGCCATTATCGCCGCCTTTAGTTCCAGACTGTGGGTACTTTCCAAACTATCTCAGGGTGCTATTCAGCATCTCCTGGTCCAAAGGGTCTTACTGTGGTTTCTTTTTGATGGGTGATCCATAAGGCTTCAGGTTATACAGCTGGGACTTCCCCTTTTCCTCTTCCTTCTGGAAGAAAGGACAGAACAGTTCTCTCTCCCTTCCCCTTGAACTTGGTTCTCAAGATTTTCTCCTGTTAATCCTCAAAGGAAGCCTTCTTTAAAGGAGCAGTCTTCGTGTGCATTTGTGTAAGTACGTGCGTCTATAGACACAGACACGTGCATTTCCAGCTCTGTCCACTGGTAGGGCCAAGAAGCAAAAGTGTTGAGTAGCAGTGTGCATACCTAGTGCCTGCTCTCTGCGCTGTTCCCCACTAAAGAGGGCCAGGACTATGCGGAGAAATGGCCAATTCCAGGGCTGGGGCAGGGTAAGTACAGGACAACCTGCAGCATCTTGTTGTGCCAGAGATTAAGCACTTAAAAAATGGCAGAGGCCTGTCCACTGGCTGATTCTGGGACATCCTGAGAAGCGGAGTAATTACGCACAGTGACAAACCATGAACCGCAGGAAGCGGGAGTCCCTGGGTCCGTCCTGGTACTAAGCAGTCGCGTGGCTCTGCAGCAGAGGACGCCTGGAGCCGGGCGGTGTGGTGTGGAGAGAGGAGAGGCTGGGCTCACAGCCTTCACGGTCGGGATGCAGTCACACAAGAGACTCCAGCGTGTGCTCAGTATGGGAGGAGGTTCTGCTGAGAGCAGGGTATTTGCACGGCCTTAACTCTCCCCACAAACTGCTTATCCGTTACCAGCGGCAGGGGACAGCAGGGACATAATGGGGTGACTGGGTAGTTCCTTGTCTCATGATCAAAATTACCACCACTTATGAGGAACAGATGAACACTGTGTGCCTCTAGGTCGGAGACCCTGAAAAGGACTAAGAAGTTGAATGTTCACTGTGCCAGGAAAATCAGACCCACGGAGTGAAGACTGTGCTGCTAGCAACACCTGAAACTAACAGAACGCAGTCTGTCAGCAGTACTTCACCTAAACAAACAAACATAAAATCCTGGGGAGAGGGATGTGTCCTTCAGGAAACATCTTAAAGACAGAGGCTGTGGAGATGGTACAAATTAAGAAAGGCTAAAGAGACAAGAAGGAGAGTAAGCCCTGGTCCCTGGCTGGTCCTGTGCTGGAGTGGGGACCTGCGAACGGCCGGCTGGGCTGCCAGGATGGGAACGGAAAGCCGATGCCTGCTGCTGCTGCGCGAAAGGCCCTCTGTCTTAGGAAACACACTCTGAAGTGTGGCGGCAGAGAGCCGCTAGGGAGGCAGTTTACTCTGCGACGGCTCATAAGATGTGTGTGCAGGTGCCTGCGCGCGCGCGTGTGTGTGGGGGAGAAACACACATGCAAATAATAAAGTGGAATAAAATTTTAACAGCAGGTGATTCTGGGTAAAGGATATGCAGGTGTTCCTTGTACTATATTTTGAAGCTTTTATAAGTTTGAATTTATTTATGAATAAAAATATTTTTAAAAATAGATCCTTGTAGAACCTACTTTTTTACTACCTCTCAGAGCAGACACAGCCTGTGTGCCCTGGTTCTGAAAGGCTCCTTTTTCTCCTTCCCTCTGCCTGCCTCCACTTCCCCCCAGCGTTCTTCTGGTTCTGCTTTCTCACAGACAGCACCCATAGCATCAAACACTGCTGTATCACAAAGGACTTCACAGCTGGGATCTCAGGTCCTTCACGTCGGGGCTTCTCCATTTGCTCTCCCTGAGTACGGCCTTGATGTGACTCCAAGCTCTGTTGTTTATAAATGTGAACAAGGTGAAGAGTTTCATGATCTGGCTAGCCAGTGATGCTTTGTCTGCTTAGGTCTAAGCAAAGAGGTCAGATACCTACCACCCCGCACTAAGTGCCACCATTATGACAGTCTTTTCTGCTGCCCAGAATTTGCCTCCTGGGCTTGGCGAATCGGTATTACCGGTCACTGAGTTGGCGCTTGAACTGACACCTTTAGCCATCCCTGCTGGGTGAGGTTTCGCCTCCGCCTTGACGCATGCGCCTTCTTTCCAGTCAGGAGTTACATCCTGTTCCTAATCCACATTTTGTGCTGTTTCACAGACTCAAATGCCCTTTCATTATTTGCTTCCTGTAGTTTAAAAATGCTGTTCGGAGGGGAGTGTGTAGCTCAGTGGTAGAGTGCACATGCACAAGGTCCTGGGTTCAAACCCCAGGGCTGCCATCACAATAAATAAGTAAATAAACCTAGCCCCCCCCCAAACAAACACACAAACACTGCCAAAAAATAAACAAAAGTGCTGTTTGGCGCCAAGGGCGTCCCACCTGCGCGCACTTAACCTGAGCCGTAAGGAGGCGTCTGTTAACGTGGACGTTTACGTACATTTCACCAGCGGTCTCACCTCTTTGTGTCTCCTTTACACAGTCGGCCGCTATGTGCTGCTGTGTTCTTTCTGCTTAGGCTTTTTTCCTGTGTGGAGTGCTGTGTTTTGTTTGGTTGTGCACGTACCTCGGTTTATCCCTATCCGGGCATTCTTGAAGGAGTCAGCCTCTCCAGTACGGCTCCTGTTGTTCACCAGTTACTGGCCGAGTGGGTCTCACGTGCATTGGCAGAGCTTAATTAGAAGAGGCGACTCCTTTCCCTTCTCTCTTCAGACCCTTTTCTCCACTCAGTAACACGGCCCAGGGAATTTGAAGGTGCTCCTGCTTCCAGGACCACTCGCTGTAAGTGTGTTGCATCTGTGTCAGCTGCGGTTGAGCTGTCAGTTTGGAAGCTTCAGGTTTAGCTGAAGCCGAATTGCACTTTAATCATTGGCTGTGGGTTTTTGGTCAGATGAAATCCTAAAGTGAATTTTTACATGTTAGCTTTTCTCTAGGGCTGTGATATTTTATATCTGAACAAGATTTGGTTCTCCTCATATTTTAAGATCTTAGATGTGTTTGCACTAACTAAAGAAAAGCTTGGGCTCAATCCCCAGTACCTCCATTATAACAGAAAACAGAATTAAGAAAAGCTTGCAGAGGCAAGAGCAGTCTGACCCCCAGGTGCGTGTCGGCTTCGGTGGGAAAGACACGGAGGTCTCCAGGGTGGGAGCCTTCCTCTCCTGTCTGGATTCCATTCCCTGGTCGGTCGGCTGTGACTTGTCATCGGTGATACAACGTATGCCGGAAGCACGTCAGATGTGCACACGATGCCTAAAAGCATAGAAAACGCACCCTGAAGAAGGAGGAACTTTGATGGCTGGTCCCTGTCAGTTTGGCTTTCTGGAGTATCTGGGTCACCGTTATTTAGTAGAACTTTCAGTGATAATGGAAGTGCTTTGATAATCTGTAGTGTCTGCTACAGCACTGGCCACTAGCACACGCACTGCTTAACACTTGAAATGTGACTGCTATAACCAGGGGACTGAATTTTTAATTTCATTAAGTTAATTTAAATTAGTCACATGTGGCTAGTGTGACTGTTAAACAACAGAGATACGAATTTTTTTGGTTAAGGACAGAAAAACAAGTGTGTTTAATCCAACAGAGTTTTAATCCACTTTGAAATCTCCAAATACTGCTATAGCAGTAACAGAATTAGATGATGGAAAATCATTGGAGGGCCTGTGGTTGCAAGAAACATGGGTGCAGAGATGTTAATACAGAGGTTTTTATGAAGGAGTGTGAATATTCATCCAGTTAGGGATGTTACAGAAGTGTGATACAGGTCAAAATGAAAATGAAACAGTGGTACAGTGTGTTCAGTTCTACAAATGTGTACTGGATTCGTGTGGTCCAGATACTGTGTTAAACTTGAGGCAGGGATGGCAGATTTGGGGTGCCAGACAGCCCCCTCTTGTCCCAGCAGATTTTTTTCAGGTTTTTTCCCCGCTTGAATAGAGTCAATCCAAATGCTTTTCAGTGGAGGACTGCGAGCAGAGTGGGCGTGATGATGAATTTACTGTCTCTGCACTGGCGGTACAGAGAGAAACAAAAATAAGACAAAGTGCCTCCCCTCAAGGACATCGAGCACATTCGAATGCTTAACAAGCAGGTTATGAAGTATGTGTGAAAAACAGTACAAAAGAAGGAGGGTGATCTAGAACAGGATTTTTAACCTTGGTGCCACAAGCTTTTAGGGACGTTTGAATTGCTTGTAATTTGTGCTGAGTGTTGTGTGCTTGTGCTGTTTTCTGGGGGAGGGTTCATAGCTTCTACAAAAGATGAAACAGTGGTACAGAACCGCTCACTGGGCGGAGGGTGGTCAGGAGCGGACTCCACTGGACCAGCTGTCAGGCTGGTTTCTGAGAAGATCTGAATAGTCCTTTGCTAGGTGGACAGGTGGAAAGTAGCCGATGGAAAGGCCTGAAGACATGAAAGCGCCTGCTCTTTGAAATACGTGAAATCTGCTGAGGAGCCTGGGTCAGAAGGGGGCTCCTACGATTCCAAGGATTTGGATTTGAAGGAGATGGGGAATTAGGAGGAGTTAAAGCAGGGAAAGGTGTGAGACAGACTTTGATATCAAGCTTCTTAATGTTTTACTTATTATCAAACTAGTTTAGTTTTGGTAAGGAATTGAATGACATTTGGTGGAATAGTATGAAGCAGTGGTTCTTGCCCTATTCTTCAACTCTTGGCAAGTCTAAGGAACACCCCACGTTTCACCATGAGAGCGATTCCCACCAGGGGACGCGCCTCCGTGGCAGGAACGCACTCTCCCCGAGACAGCTCTGCCCGCTGTTGGCAATGGCTTCTGATGTGTCAGCTTTAAATGCCACTCCCTGAGCTTCTGGTAAAGTCGTTAAGTGATCTATTAAAGCAGGACCTAAATATTCTAGGAACGATCTTACTTAGAGACCCTCTCCTTTCATCATTGTGTCAGATTACATGCAGTTACTGATACTGCCTCATTTTTGAGCTACATAATTTTTCACACAGTTCAGCGCAGGACGTTTGACAGTCTCCTTATGTTCCTTAATGGGCTTCTAGTTTCTTTGGGGCGTGGGAGAGGGGTCACACCCATATCGTGCATTACTTTTTTCTTAACAGTAAAGATGATCTTCTTTCTTAAACTTTAAATGTGGGAAGTTTACGTTGTGAGTCTGAAAACAAAATCTTAAAAAAAGTCTTTCTTATTCCTTTAGAAATTATCCAGACACCTGTGGGAGGCCTTGGTCAGTGCGTTCACGCAGTAAATGATGGCTATGGTTTCTTCTGTCAGCTTTTAGCCTGGATGCCGAACAGCCCGACTATGATTTGGATTCTGAAGATGAAGTGTTTGTGAATAAACTGAAGAAGAAAATGGACATCTGCCCATTGCAATTTGAGGAAATGATTGACCGTCTAGAAAAAGGCAGTGGTCAGCAGGTAGATCTTCACTGTATATATAATAAGAGTGTGTGTGTGTATAAATCTCTACGTGGAAACAGCATAACACTGGGGAGAGGGCACACGGGCAGGCTCCGGACAAGCATGAGTTCATAGGCTGTCTCTGTCCATTACTAACCTGTAGCACCTCAGCAATATGTTTAAATTTCTCTGCCTCAGCTTCCCCATCTGTGAAGATAGAGAGGAGAAGCATTATGGGGTTCGTTGTGAAAATTAACTTAAACAATTGAAATGAAGCATCTAGCTCACTGTCTGACATGTATAAGGTTCTCAGCATGCTTGCTATTGTTAATGTTATTCTGATTATTATTTAAATTTAGAAGTAATTTTGGACCCTCTATTTATGTTATGTGAAAATGACATAATGATTTTGCATTTAGCCAGTCAGTCTGCAGGAAGCTAAACTACTGCTAAAAGAAGACGATGAATTAATCAGAGAAGTTTATGAATACTGGATTAAAAAGAGGAAAAGCTGTCGAGGGCCGTCTCTCATCCCATCAGTGAAACAGGAGAAACGAGACGGCTCCAGCACAAATGACCCCTATGTGGCTTTTAGAAGACGCACCGAAAAAATGCAGACTCGAAAAGTAAGAGACCCTGGGGACATTTCTTTGTAATTTTTTTTGATGTAAGAAAATGTGTCTATGATTATGAATATCTCAGTATCTGAAGGCTGTGTTTTAATTGGTGTTTAGACAGACTTTCTATCCAATATAATGAAAAAGTATCAGTTTAAAGTGAGTTGACCTTAAGATTCATTACAGAGCTATTAATGATTATATTTTAAGGTTAATCCGTTTAAAAACCGTTTTCATAGTTGATTTCCTGGTGATCCATGTTCCTTTTCAGTGTCTTTAAGTTCTAATCTAACCCTTCAAATACATGTATTCTTCTATATCAGCAGCTGTACTCAGAATGCCACTAGTTAGAAATGCTTATGGACATTAAACAAGCAAATTCATATTTGCAGAATCGCAAAAATGATGAAGCCTCTTACGAAAAAATGCTTAAGCTGCGTCGAGATCTCAGTCGGGCTGTTACTATTCTAGAGATGATAAAAAGAAGAGAAAAGAGTAAAAGGGAGCTATTGCACTTAACCCTGGAAATTATGGAAAAGAGGTAAAATATTTTAATAGCATTAGAAGTATGGTACCATTAGCATTTTGCGTAGACTTACTTCCTAAGCACTTGTGTGTACCTTCAGAAATACATTCTTGTCATAATAATCAGAGACCGTTGAGATGTGTAGGATGATACACTGTAATTTTACGTGAATTCCTGTCTTTATTTCCTTTGAAAGCAACTGGGTTGAGTAAATGAAACATGCCAGGTATTTACATTTTGAAATCATGTCCTTTTGCCCTTACTTGAGTTGTGTGCAGAGCTGTGAAGGAGAGAACACTTGCCACTTTTAAAGTTTTTATTTTATTCACTAGATGGCACTGAATTTTATGTTAAACACTTACTGAGTTTCTTTAACAGAGAATGATATAGAGAGGGGGAGGGGACAGGCCCATGATGTACACCTAACCCTCGGATGACCCTTCAGCAGGGAGGGCCTTGCTCCCCTGTTTCCTAGTCCTTGTTTCCAGGGAAAACCACTGTTAAATTTCCTGCAGTTCATTTCAGGAAAATCAGTTTTATAGCACAGGCAACTCAATTTAGCAGTAAGTCCCTCAGCGCCATTTTAGGCATGAATTTGAACATCTCCACCACATCTTTGACCAGAATTGTTATGTTAAAATTTAAACCTTTGTTTTTTCCCCACAGTTGTCTATTAATGGTGCCGAGATAAAGCTATAAGCCAAAAAGTAAAAGAAAGAAACAGTAGGAATTACGTAGTCTTTAGTTTTAATAAGCATTCAGCGAGCAGCCCGGGGGGAGCTGCGGTCTCATCGCACGCTCACCGCCGTCAGTGTTCGTCACTGTGTCTCAGTTAGTTGTTGGCAGTCGCGAGGATGAGTGCTTAGGGAACGAACTTCTCAGGCTGCGTTTCCGGTGACGCAGGTATAACTTGGGCGACTACAGCGGCGAGATCGTATCCGAGGTTTTGGCGCAGAGACAGCCCGGGAAGCCCGCGTACGCCGCGCCCGCCGCCCCCATCGCCAACAGCGCCCAGTACCGACACCAGGAAGCGGTGGACGCCAAGGAGTTCAAAGGCAGCAAGGTGAGAAGGGCTCTGCGGTGACAGTAGCTCATAGCGTGGGCGTGGTGTCTTGTCAGGGAATCAGTGAAAAGGGAAGCACGTGTAAGCCCAGGAAGGACGCGCAGAGCGCGCTTCTGATTTCAGGCTGGCCCGTAGGCGCGGCAGGAGCAGCTGTGGGGAGAGCGACCTTCTAGTGTGATCATGGACTTTTCTTTGAGGACCGGAAGGCCCTAAACTGCAGGGAACTTGACACACAGTTAGCATATTTACACAACCGTGATACCTGCTGTGATCTTTTTCTTCCCGACAAACTTTTTTGCCTCTGCGCTTTTCTGGCCTGTTGGCCTCGCATGGGACGCACCTCTCCCGGCCTCTGCCCCCACTGCCTGCACGGTTCTGACCTCCCTGTGTTCGTCGCTCCGTCCCTCCTGCCTTTATATTTTATCCGTGTGTCCGTTGAGTGATTTCATATCTTTACCTGTCCAACGGCTCAAAATCCACCGCTCCAAAGGGCTTTCGTTGTTCAGCCAGCAAGTCCTTACTGCTCTGTATTTTTTCAGTACCTTAGCATTATGGATTTATCTTTCACTGTGTTAATGCTTATCTGAAGTTTGCCGTATATGCATAAAATCGTTTTCATTATTACTTTCCCAGTACTGATTTGTTAATTCTTTGGAATAAAGGTTAGACGTCCCATTTTTAAATTCTCTCCTAGAATTTTCATAGAAAATTAAGAAAAAAGATACAGAAGCCCGCAGTGAATACTAATTTCAGTTACAGGACAGGATTTCAGAAGCTGGAGAACTTCTCTTCTTTTACTTTTAATTAAAACGGAATACTGCTGATTATGTGTAGGTTGTAGGAGCACCCTCGTGTTTTCAGAGACCGACCTCTAAGACTTTACCGTGTAAGATGACTGAATGTAAGGGTCTTGTCTCTTGAGTGCGCATGCCTGCATGTTAGCAGTAAACTTATTTTTAGAACTTCTCCAAAACTTTGTTGAACATGGTTTCTCATGTTTGATTCCTGCCCGCGCTGCAGCAAGATAAAGCCGATCTCATCCGACCCAAGCGTAAATATGAAAAGAAGCCCAAAGTCTTCCCGCCGGCCGCGGCCGCCGCGCCCCCGCAGGCCGGCCCCGCCGCGCTGCCCGGCTTCAACGCGAAAGACCTGAACCAGTACGACTTCCCCAGCTCGGACGAGGAGCCCCTGTCCCAGGTGAGCGCGGGGGCAGACGGGGCTGCGGGCGCAGAGACGGGGCTGCGGGGCGCAGAGACGGGGGCTGCGGGGACGGAGACGGGGGCTGCGGGGGCGAAGACGGGAGCTGCGGGGCGCAGAGACGGGGCTTGCGGGGGCGGAGACGGGGTTGCGGGGGCGGAGAAGGGGGCTGCGGGGGCAGGAGACGGGGCTGCGGGGGCGGAGACGGGGCTGTAGGGGGCAGAGGCAGGGCTGGGAGGGCTTGTGCCTGACTCCACCTTTCTGTTGAAAGGTGTTGTCTGGCTCCTCGGAAGCGGAGGAAGAGAACGACCCCGACGGCCCCTTTGCTTTCCGCAGGAAGGCAGGCTGTCAGTACTACGCTGTAAGTTTACGTTTTTCTTTCTAAGCACAGACTGTTGGTTTTTGCTTGGCAAAACGAAATAATTGGGATTTTTCTTTTTAAGCCTCATTTAGACCAAACTGGCAACTGGCCTTGGACGAGCCCTGCAGATGGGGGCCTCGGGGACGCGCGTTACCGATACTGTCTGACGACCCTGACCGTGCCCCGCAGGTGCATCGGCTTCGCGCGGAGGCGGCTGGGGCGCGGAGGGAGGTAAGGCGCTTCTGCGCTCCTGGCGCAGGGGGTTCGGGTGGGGCGACCATCTGACATTTAAAGTGAGGTAGTCCTCCTGAGCAGCTCACTTGTTCCCGCGTGCTGTTCGCTGAGTTTCTTGACTGAAACATTTTACCACTTTGCTATCTGTTTCTTACGCAACAAGAGCTTTTTGTGCGTAACTAGGAGTTCCCTAGTGGGTCTGCTTTTCTTCCCAAGACTGGAAACCTCAGGTATCTCTCCTCAGGTAGAATTCTGAGAAAAGGCAGCAGATGAAGGCAAGGGTTAAACGTGACTGCATAAATTAAGTTGAAAAAACCACACAATTGTTTTAGGAGTTCTGGGGGGAAAGGATAAATATAGGCCAAGAAACGTCATATAAATACTGAGCTGTTTAACTCGTCCGTGGAAAGGCTGCAGGACCTGATCTTGACATCCAGTTTGCCAGCACTTCTTCGTTTAAACCTGGTGGAAGTCCTTCGTGCTCCAGGTGTCTTTCTGTGAAGGTGTAGGGCAGGGAAGAAATCTCAGAACACAGAAAAGCAAAGAAAAAGAAAGACACCCAAGTATAATGTCAAAAAAAAAAAAAAAAATCAAAGGCAAAAGAGAATATCAAGGTGCTTTCAGGAAGAAGCCTAAGGATATAATTTATGGTAAATTAATGGCTTATGCATACATTACTTTCGTTTTTGAATCTTAATTGCAATTTTTAATCACTTAATCCTTAGTTTAGAATTATCCAGACACTAAGACATTTTATAGAACACTTCCTGTCCCATCATTATGCTGACATCAGTAGTAGTGAAAATTCTCTGTTGGCTGTATTTTATTCTTACTAGCATTAATCAGCATTATTATTCTAAGATGGAGTCATTTATAAAGTTTACATACATACGTAACACGAAAATATATCCTCGAGAGTAAGTAGTGGCTGAGTTATTTTGTCTGCGAGAAATTTTAATGATGTGAAATATCCATGGAATGCATACCTCTTAACTGCTTTTCTCCTACCTACCCCCTCTAAAAAAAAATTAAGTTTTGCTTAAATGAAGAACAGATAGGTTAGCAATATTTCATGAAGTGTTTTGGTGCTTTGTAATGGAAGTGAAAAATCAAATTCTCCCGTACAGTGTCAGTGACACACTGTTAGGCCAATCTGTAGAAGTGTTATGTGACTTGCTGTTTGTTGTAAAATGGACACCTGATTCTCTAAGGTGATTACTTCCTTCTTTAGTCGGATCATTATAAAGTCAAAGAACCTTTATCAGAAATTGAGATTGGGGAAATGAGAGAGTAGCTCAGTGGTAGAGCGCGTGCTTAGCATGCACAAGCCCTGGGGTTCAATCCCCAGTACCTGTATTAAAAAAGAAAAGAAAAGAAAAAGAAATTGAGATTTTAGCCCATAGAACCAAATACTGAAATAACCAAATTTAAAGCTTTTAAATATTCAGTATGAGATGGCTTTTTGGGAGTTGGGGAGAGAAAGAGAAGCGTTGTTTGTATGATTTTTGAGCAGCTGTTCTACACGTGTGTTTTTGCATTCCTTTGATAGGGTCTTGCTGGACAGAGCTCACTCAGACTATGACAGTGTGTTTCGCCATCTGGACTTGGAAATGCTTTCCTCTCCACAGCGTTCTCCAGTCAATCAGTTTGCCAATACCTCAGAAACAAATACCTCGGACACATCTTTCTCTAAAGACCTCAGTCAGATACTAGTCAATATCAAATCATGTAGATGGCGGCACTTCAGGCCTCGGACACCGTCCCTACATGACAGTGACAATGATGAACTCTCCTGTAGAAAACTGTATAGGAGTGTGAACCGAACAGGAACAGCACCGCCCGGGACCCAGACATGCAGTACCTCCACGCAGAGTAAGAGCGGCGGCGGCGCGGCTCACTTCGGTATGTTCGTTCGTTATGAGGTGTGTTTCCGTGGCAGCGCCCGGTTCATCAAGGTTTTGAATATGTGGTCTCTTATACTTAGCGCTAGAAGTCCCTTTCTCTTAGTAGTAGTTTTTTTAAATCTCGGTTTAAGTATTTGAGTCCGATTGTACACGTGTCTTCATTTAAACATGCCCACATGCGTAGGGGGTTCACTTATTTAATGTAGGAGGTTTGTTTCCTGGATACCCTTTGAGAACCACAAAATTCAACTCTTTACAAGTACTGTGAAAAGACAATGGACCATAAACTGATACTGTATTATGTTTGGACACTTTTCTGGTCTTTTCCTTAGGCTGCTTAAAAGTAGACCAGCAAGTCGATAGACATGCAAAGCCTTATCTGATGACACAGTAATTCAAAATAATTTGTAAGAGGGAAATTGATTTTTCAGAGAAAAACATTTAAATTAAAAGATTATTTTAATAAATTTGGGGACATTTTCAGGTAATACCTACTTCAGCATTATGGCTACATGGTGAAATGTGTCTAAAATAAATGCTGTCTCAAAGTATTCTCAAATTTTAGTTTTCTATCTTAAAGCTGTTGTTTGAGGCATGTAGGTTATAGAAATTCGCTATTAAAATTATGTTACTACAGAATTTTATAAAAATAATTCAAGTATAGATTTTGAAAGGGCTGTAATAGTATTTATCTGTCCCCCTGTCTGCTAAGGCTACAGTTAAACCTAGTAAATATGAAAATATGCTTCTTCTTCTTAAAGACCTCCAGGAAAGATTCCATAGACTTAATGTACTTTGTGGTTAGAAATAAAGTACTTCTATGAAATGGAAGTCTTTGGCCTCATAAGAAAGATCATCACGTTTCAGAAATCAAGTTGAAGATAATCTATAAATTATTCTGAAGTCTAGCAAATTATTTATAATCCCATTAGTTTCAGAGTCTTTCATGAAGAGTGTTTCTCTGGTTTTATAGTCTTAAAATTCAAAATGAAGAACTTTTCAGTATGGAGGAGGAGTTATGTATGGTGTGCGTGTAGAGATTTTAGTATAAACTTGTAATGTGTTCCCCTGATAAATATTTTCCAGTTGTTTAAAGTTCTTTGAGACCACACATAGAAAATTGGCTTGTTCTATCCATTTCTCGCCTTTGCTACCTCTTAAAGCTGAGTTGTGTAAATATTCTAAGGATTTGTCGTGATCTGTGTATGAAAATTGTTCAGCAATACGTAGACCTAAGCTTGGATATTGTAAAACTGACTTGATTTGTATTTGCCAGAGAATACTGAAAGGTGAACATCGTACAGTAGTATTACCAAAAATTTAGCTGAAAAGACTCTTTAATAACCCTAATTTTTTTTTAGTCATTTCCTTCCCCTATATATATAATACTGTTTTTACATGGGTTTATCAGTTTTTTTCCTGCTGCATTTCATTGTTTTCAATTTTTCCCTTAAATTTTACTAGATCTTCTTACAGAATAGAAACCTGCAGATTGCTCTAGGGTAACGCTCTATTCTTTCATGTTTGTGAATGTTCCAGAAACCTAAAGCTCTCTCTTCGTGCTCTATAAAGTATTGAGCAGTCGACTCATACCGTATGTATCTTTAACTTAAGTGAATTCAACTGTAGGCCTGTGGCGAAAAAATTAGAATTTTAGCAGTTCAGATGTTAGACAATCCTCTGAACACAGCTGTCCTGAGCGAGCGGGCCTCCGCGGGGCCCGTCCCCCTCGCGGCTCCGCTGCCTGCGCTGTTGCTTCGCGCTGCTGCCGTTTTGCCTCCATCCATGTCACTATAGTTCTTCTAAAGATAGGTTTTCTCATGTAGCGTAGCCCCCAAGTACGAACCTGGTATTCAGCCGCAGAAACTCCGATCTAGTCTGCTACCAGAGGAAGGCTGGCTGTGTGGGGCTTGGAAGGAGGTGGGTCTCTCACGGACACGCTGACGGAGTCTTCAGGGCTTAGTTTTCTACTGTGCCGACTTCAGAACTTAGCCGTTACATGCCCTGCGGGTCAGCTGGTGACCTTGCCTGCTGCTCTGGCCAGATATGTGGGTTTTGATTCAGCCACTTTTGATTATTCTGTAATTGTTTTAAATGCTAGTGTTTACATGTGTGCCGTTGACATAGTGGTGCCCTCTGGACTGATTTTTTCCTTTTCTGAATAATCCTCCATAAGGGCCGGTTCTCACGTTCAAGTAGGAGATTCTGAATGAGGGTATCATGAGCCCATCATTTTTGGTGAAGGGCACGAGTTGAGCACACCAGCTTTTGTCGCCTCTGATCGAGCTGCTCTGAGTCTGTCTGCTGCCTTCCCAGTCTTGTCCATTTTGCATGGTTGTGCGGCCGAGTGGAGGCCTGGTTAGTCTGGCGCTGCAGTGCTCGGTCCTCTGGATGCTGCGCGGCAGAATGACACAGCGTTAAAATCTCTAGGGCTGCTTTTAGTACTTAAGGGTAAATTGTGTATTTTGAATAGTCTTTAGTTAATATGTGATTTGGACAGTTTCCAAATACATTTTTTTTGATGTTGTTTAATCAACAAAAACACCTTTGAAAACTTAGTGTTTGTTCAGCAACTAATATTCATTTGCATGTGTTTGAGTTTGGGGGGTATCAGATTCAGAATTCATACCTTTTTTTCATAATTAGAATGTGCTCTGTAACTCAGAAGGACTAAAAACAGAAAAATGATTTTTAAATGACCCTAATATGTTCAGGATTTGAATTCCCAGTGAAATTTCATCAGCACTTCCAGTCACTTTCCTGAGTGCGGTGGGGAAGGAACTCTAGATTTGAACGTTGAATATTCTCATTGTTAGACTTTGTCATTCTGTGGGACCTTAATCCTTATCCAGATGTGTTTCAGAATGAGAATCACACGCTCAGCAGAGTCTGGAGCCGCGCCCGCAGTCAGATGCAGTCATGCTTTTACAGCTATGTGATGTGCAGCAGTGTCCACACTGAGCGGAAGGTTGACCACAGATAATCTCATGTCCAAATCACTTGCAGTCAGATGATACAGACTTGGCCATATCTTGCTATCAAATGAATTGTAATAAAGATTTGTTTTCACAGATTGGTTTTTTAGGTAACTTATAAGCACTTATGAACCTCCAAATTGTCAATTCAAGCTCACTGATTAGGGGGGTCACATTACTGTCTGCAGTCATTTCAGTTTATATTTATTTCTTTAAAGGTACCCTTTTTTTTTTTTTTTTGTATTAAGATAATTTTCTCCCCGTGTACTGCTCAAAGAACTTCTAATTGAGGAGCATCTTTTGAAATAGGTGTTTGGGTTTGTTGGTTTTTGTTTTTGTTTTTATAAGAAATACACATTTTAGTAATCTAGAATCCATCTTCTGAAACTGAGTTTTCAAATAGTTTATTTTAGTGGGCCCACCCCGTCCACTCCTGGGTCGTTTCAGTTGACCTCCAGCTTCGGGAACGTGACTTAAAGGGCAGCAGCCTGAACTCAGGCTGTTGCAGGTGCTGGTGTCCCGCACGCTGGTTCCTTGCATAAGAAGTGGACTCGTGAAGTTATAGATTATTTCATCTAAATTCCTACCCCAGAGAATTGTTAGAAGCTCCCAAAGCAACAGTAGTATCTGACCTCTGCCTAGATACCTCCGGGGCAAATTAAAATCCAGCAACTTCCTAGATCAGGTTGTTCTCCAGCTGGGAATCTTGTTTAGAAAGTTTGTTCATATCGAACAAAAGCTGCCTCCTTAAACATAAACGCACAGGTCCTGTGTGTCCTGGAGGCGCACTGGTGGGTTTCCTGCGCTCCATCATCATAGTGGCCTCCATGTGCCTGAAGTCCTGGCCCGCCCTTCCCTGTTCCCAGATTTTCACCTTGTCCGTGCCCCCCTCCCTCAGCCCCTGGCTCTTCTCCCTCCCGGAGTCCTGCCTGTCAGGAGGTCTGGGTCTGAGATTCCTGTGAAAGCACTTGATGCATATTGTTGACACGTAAAAAGTTTGATTATTTTTTGTAAACAGTATTAAATCTCAAACAAACTTTTGTCTATTTTTTATATATATATTTAAAATCTCATTGGTTTGTGGGAGGGTTTGTTCCAAACCCTTTTCACTACTCAGTATCTTCGTGACCTCAGATGACAGGTTCTTGGGCATCTCGAGTGTGAGGTTGTAGGAAGAAATCGCCAAGCATCCCTCCTGATCTAAAGTTTTTTGGTTCCGTGAAATGATTCTGATTCTAGGCTTGGTGATCTGTCCACAAAATCAGCCTGCCCGTGTTTGTGTAAATTGCAAACCTGACTACTACGCCCCATCTGGAGATAGACATACGACCTAAAAACTTTCTGCCATGATAGAAATTTAGGGGAATATGGTCATCTTTGTTTATTCCCGTTTAGCATTTCGTTGGACTTTGAAGTACAGTGATATCCAAGGTCGTCTCCATTTCAGCTTCTTACAGCTTAAGGGCTTTCGTGATCAGCTATTTTAATCTCTCTTGTATTTTGGAATGAACGTACTGAGCCCCAAAAGATTATTAAGTCACTTGCTCAGGTATGCTCAGCTGGTCATGACAGAGCTGAGAACTTAGAAAAAATCAGGCTCTCTTGGCCCCGAGACCCATGGTTTTATTACCATCGCTTCTAGCTTACACGTTGCTCTGTGTGTTTCTTCTGGAACATTTATCAGAAATGTTCAGGGGAGTTTTCATAACCAGGCTCTGGAGCATAGAGAGAGGTAAGAAATAATCTGACTTGGGGATCTAAAATCTGATGAGTGTTCAGGATCTAAAAAGTCAGTTGCATTTTTATTTCTAAATCTGTATTATTAGGAAGATGTTAACAGTTGTTCAAAAAGTGAAATTTATAAAACCTTCAGAGACTGAGGATTAAAATGTTGATTTAAATAGAGCAAAAATATGTGGAACCTTTATTCAAATTGATTTCCAATTTAATATTGCTAATTTTTTTTATTAGAACACACTAACACAGGCAAAGTTAGATGAAAGAATATTTTCACTTATATAAATGGAGTTTTGTATATAGATTTTTATAGTGAATGCTAAATTATTTTCTAGGTGTATAATGATACGACCTTCCAGAAACAGTCCTTTTTTTGTTTTTAAAGTTTACTAAGCATCTCAAGAGGAAATTCAAGATTTAAGTAACTCACTCAAACTTAGAAAATTAAAGTATAAATTTCAAAAATATATTAGCTGAACTAGTAAGTTAAAGATCTGTAGTTTTAAACAACTGCTTTTTATAGGTTTTTTTTTAAATATAAAGATAAACATTATGTTGATTATAAACACTTTCAGAGCAGCAACGTTTTTTAAATTTAATTTTCTTCAAGTTCTGATTTAACACATTTCTGTTACATGGAAATGGTCATGTTGACAAAGTTACTTTTATGTCAATATTTAGGGACTATCCTATTATCAATAAAAGTCTTCCTGTAGAATTCAGATCCAAGGATTACAAACATGGTAGGAAAAGAAACTCATCAAAGGACAGATATCAACTAAACAGATTTGTAACACCCAAAATAAGAAAATGAATAATAGAATTTCTCCAACAACTTATTTTTTGCCTTTTTAGCCCAAGAAATTAGTTCAGCTCAAGAATAAGAGCCTGTGTGAATACTGATAACACCTGGAGTTTTCTTAAATGTTATTTCAGTTTTCTGATCCATTCAGAATATATTAGAATTTCTACCTAACATCTGTCTGAACATTCTGCAGTTGTCCTAGGCAGAAGCCGTATCCTGGGAGAGAAAGATTCTTCGTGAGCGCTAAATGAAAATTATAAAACTTGGTGAAGTAATGTTCTAACTAAATTATCAAAATGCAATCAAAGACAGTAACAAATTAGCTGACAGTATTTTGAAAGCATTAAACGTTAGATGGAGAAAATATGCATGATTTATAGATTCCCTAGTACCCAGGGGTGCATGATAACCCTTTTTTTTTTTTTTTTATTGTTTTGAAATAATCCTTACCCAAACGTCACAGCCTTCTTAAAGAAGCCTGTAAAGTCATGTTGTGATTGTATGTGCTCTTTTTTTTGCTTTTTTTTAAATTGGCAAAGAAAAAAAAAAAAGAAAAAAGGTTTCCTTTTTTAAAAACTGCACACACTTTTTTGGGGGGTAATAAATGAACATTTTTTTGTTTGTTTTTTTTAGAACTGAGCTCTCCATAGACAAACATAAGTAGCATAACACAGTGTCTTTCCTCAGACATCATTCTGTACAGTAACCAACATAAACCACTCCGTTCTTATTGACTGGATTTTTTCCAGGTGGGTTAATTGGGTGGGGAAATTAATTAACCTTTGGATCCTCTTTTCTTCCTGTTAAACTTAAAGGATGGGTTCTTTTAATTAGAAAAGAAAAAGGTAATAACCCAACAACTTTGTATTTCATACAAAGGAAATGTTTGTAATGACTGAAGTTAGGAAGTGTGTCGAGCAGCTAAGTATTTATGCACAGAACAGCTAGGGATCGTCTGAACCACTGGGACAGTAAGATGAACGAACTAGAAACCAGATGGTAACTGTCAGGTTTCTTCTCAAGCTCAATGCCAAGTTGAATTTCAGTTACGTGGATTAAAAAAAAGCTGGTATTACCTTTTACGCAAGCCAGCCCGAGGGTCACAGCTTACAAAGATAATGGTTTTGAATCGTGGGAAGTGAGCATCTCTCTTTCCTATGTGTAACTCAGAAAGTTTAATTTTGTTTTTCTTTAAACTCAAGCCACTCTTGTTAAGTGTGGTTATAAAACTGCTGAAATTTTCATTTGAAAGTGATCTTTATAAAGCAGAAAGCTAAAATGCTTTAATTTTGCACACGTATTTTTTTAAATGCTGATTTGTTTCAGTGTATTGTAAGATGTGTGTGATGGCTGTGCGTTTTTGTAAAGTGTTTTCTCTTCTACGTTCAGCATTTACAGCCGAGCAGTACCAGCACCATCAGCAGCAGCTGGCACTAATGCAGAAACAGCAGCTCGCACAGATTCAGCAGCAGCAAGCAAGCAGCAGTTCCGCCACCAACACTCCACAGGTGAGCAGCTGTCTGCCTTGCGATTACCCCTCGTTGTTTCCCACCGGAATTCATCTCTGATCACCAGCCTTCGTCACAGAGCCTGCGTCTAACTAGCAGGAACGTGGCCTTCGCCCGAATCTCCGTTATAGCCATTGTGTGCAGAGTTTAAAAAGAGCACGACAGGTGAGCCTGGGAGGTGTGCTCCCGGGTTTAACACGTGAAACTGAAAAGCATGGCCACGACAGGCGGAGCCCTGTCCTGCGGTCTGGGCTGCAGTCTGTGAAGGTACCTCTTTCCTCAGCAACCCCACCCAGCTCGTTATATGGGGAACCTTAATTATTTTAAATGTCACACTAAAATAACCTCTTTCACTAATAAAAGAAACCACTTTTAAACCTAAAGCATGATAAATGTTTGCCATTTCTAAGCATATTTAAGGCTTACTTGAGGCTGAGATTTGCGCCTCTAAGCATCTCAGAGGAAAAAAATCCTTTAAAAAAATTCAAGGGGCTTCTTAATTTCTAGGCTGAGTTAGGATGTGATGTGTGTTACTTCTGTTCTAAAAGGATGGTCATCTTACTGTCCCAGAGGTGCCTTTGGTTCTGTGTGTGCGTGGGCGTAAGTCAGGTGGAAGAAGTTTACGTCCTCATTTATTCATTACGTGCATTTGTTCATTCATTGATCCGTCGCAAATCACCGAAATGTTTTGCCTGGCATGTTTCTTGTCCAGTACTTTGTACTGGAGGTTCACTCTTTCTATGTTATAAAAGGTTTATGTTGGTAACTCCGTACTGTGTGTTATCACATAAGATCAGAATTCGTAATCCTTGAGTTACAGGATTGCTTGGACACTGATCAGGTTTATGACTGTCAGAGAGATGAAGATACTCCAGTGGTCTGTCACTCTGACTTACAGTCAGACTGGTTTTGGTAGACCTGTGTGGCTTTAACATCAGTTTGAGGCTGACTGATGCTGATGAGATTGGTTTTGTTTTCTTTGCAGGGTTTTGTCTCCAAGACTCTGGATTCTGCTAGTGCTCAGTTCGCCGCTTCTGCTTTGGTGACGTCAGAGCAGCTGATGGGATTCAAGATGAAGGATGACGTGGTGCTTGGAATTGGGGTGAACGGCGTCCTTCCAGCCTCAGGTGAGGACAGGGGCGCTCACAGTGGTTTGCTGAGATTTGTTGCCCGCGTCTGTGGCAAACCAGAGAGTTGTCCTTTCTTCCCCGCAGGCGTGTACAAGGGCCTACACCTCGGCGGTGCGGCGCCTGCAGCGCTTGTCCACACGAGCCCGTCGACGGCGGCCTCGGCGTTGCTGCAGCCGGCAAGCCTGACCCAGACTCCAGGGCCCCACAGCGCGCCGAGTCACCAGGTGACTGCTGCCAACTCTGCGCCAACTCAGGTTCTGATTGGGAACAACATTCGATTGACTGTACCTTCATCAGTTGCCACTGTAAACTCTATTGCCCCTATAAATGCACGACATATACCCAGGACTTTAAGTGCTGTGC
Organism: Camelus ferus; assembly: GCF_009834535.1. NCBI lineage: Eukaryota > Metazoa > Chordata > Mammalia > Artiodactyla > Camelidae > Camelus > Camelus ferus. Next base: position 26,984,335 of record NC_045730.1, read on the forward strand.
CATCGTCTGCCTTAAAGCTGGCTGCCGCAGCAAACTGTCAAGTTTCCAAGGTCCCGTCCTCACCCTCCGTAGATTCGGTCCCACGGTGAGTAGTCACGGAGGCCTAGGGCGATCGGAAAGCAGGAGGCCTGACTCAGACTCTCTGGCCTTCATCTCTACTTATTTCTTGGTGTTTGTGCTCTTTTCTTTCCATACGTTAAACATGTCTAGATAAGACTTCCTTAGTTAAGGTCTAAACAGATAAATGTTGTAATTCAGAGTTGCTGAGAATTTGAGCTGAGCGCGCAGAGTGGGTACTCACACACGATTTGGCGCCACGTTCTCAGTATAAGCGAGAGCTTGCACTGCTCTGGCTTCCCTTCCACCTTTGCGTGGAGGGCGCCCTCTTTAGCATGTCTCTCTGTCTGCAGTTCCTTCCGCGGCTCCCCATGTGGGCAGAGTTGACCAAAGCCCCCGTGGCCAGTGAGCCAAGCTGCTGCTGCTGCTGCTGCTGCGGTCACGTGCAGGGCCCGGTGTTCGTGCAGGTCAGCTTTTCATCAAGCCGTTACTGGTTATGCTGACTTGTCTTCTTAGGTTTCAAAAGATGGGTTAGAATGATTCCTCAGGCTCTGTTCTGTTTTAAATACTAATGGTAGTTAAAATCCTACTGTCTGCAAGTTGTTTGGGAGGAACCAGGGGAAGACAAGGAGTTCTCAGTTCAGTGAGCAGACAAGCATGAAAAGGTAAACAATATTAATTGTGAGTAATGGGCGAAAACTGTCCTAGAGGCATCAGAGTATTACGTGCTTATCAAATTAGTTGTGTGGATTATGGCTCTTATTTCAAAATGAGGAGAAATAGTCTCACTCCGGGGTGTACCTGGGACTGTCCTACAGAATGAGATCAGGTTTCATCTTGGTTGGGCAGAGGAGGAGAGAGAGTGGGGGGAGTATCAGCGTGCTCAGAGGTTAACAGGTAAGCTGGTGTCGGAGTGACAGGAGGGAGTGGACTTGGGGGCTTCTTGGATGCCGGCCTGACGCGCAGGCTTCCTCAGCCCGCAGCGCCCAGAGCAGGGAGCAGGGTTTGTACCGCGGACTGCAACACGCGTCCCTGACTGCGTCTGAACCGACGTCGTGTCTGCTCGGCACTGATGCTGACCTGCTCCGTCAGTGTTCTGGGCCTGGTCGTAGCTAAGCGGCCAGTGACAGCTCTTACTTAAGTACATAATACTGTGGTTTTCACCGCTGTGAAGTTAGAGGACCGCGGGGCACTCAGTCTGTGGGAGCTTCTGTATGCCTTGTTTCAGGCCCTTTGTTCTACGGATGAGGAAACTGAGGCCCAGACAGGTGGCTGGCTTCCCCAGGCACAGCAGCGGGTCGGGTCTCTGGCGGCCCCACTCCGCACGCAGGAGGAACCCTGACTGAAAGTCCTGGCCTTAGTGAACCTCAGTCACGTGCTTCCTTTTAAAACCCTTAGGAAAGGTTCAGTAGAGGAGGGGGTTGAGACTAAACCAAAGCTCAGAAATTCTTTATGTGTTTTTAGCACCTCGATTGCTTGGGTGCTGCTACAGTTTTCTTGGTGCCACATCGGCCACCGAGTTTATGGTGACATGAGCCTGACTTCGGGGGTGTTTCCTGATAACAAACTGCAAAGGCTCATGTTCCTCACTTGCTGCCTTGTCCCGGAAGAGTCAGGTCTCCTTCTGTTACTAAAAATGTTTCAGCTTTTTACTGGGAAGGTCATCTTGATTGGTTCAGTTTACTGCAAATAAGTGATCTGTTGAACCGTATTTCCACAGGGAAAATCACGAATCGGAAAAGCCAGCCCTGAACAACATCGCGGACAACACAGTAGCGATGGAGGTGACGTAGCCGCCCCAGAGGGGCCGCCGCCCGCGGATGTGGTTAGGTGCTATGCATCGTCGCGTTGGATGCAGGGGATGATGGAATGCAGCTCGTGCGTTTCCGTGGCAGCTGTGAGGAGTTGACAGCAGTGCTCATCTCTCACGCTTCAGTTTTTCTTTCCTTACTGTTAATAGGAAAAAAAAAATCAACACCTGTAAATTAAGAATACAGCAATTATCTGTACAGTACTGCTATTTGTAATACCCTTGTATATATGTTCCTTGAATACGGAAGTGTTCATTTGTGATGCTTTGCACTGGGGGTGGGGGTGGGCGGGAGATAAATTGCAACAAAGAGTGTGAGATGTGAGGTTGTGTCGAGATGCAGTCTCATCACACGCGCATGGTGTGGAGCCTGCTGTTTTATCTATTTATTGTGCCGTGTTTACAGTTTTGTACACTGTACCTTCACTGGTTCCTGTGCTGTAGTAAATGTGTTAGGTAGCTGTGGACTCCTTGGTGTTTTGTAAATGGTAGAACATGACCTGGTTCCCCTCTGGGTCCATGAGTTTTCTGTGTATCATGTGAAAAAAATGGTGACATACATACAGAATTTTACAAAAAAAAAAAAAGGCATCAATTTAAAAAAAACGGGGAATGTACTGTTAAATGGGGATCTTCCTGGTCTGACATCATTAGGACAAGTAACAAGCTAAAAGTGAAGTCTCTTGACTCTTCCCGTCCCCGCCTGCCCGCGGCGCCGCGGGCCCCTCCGGTACTCACAGCACTAGCGTTGCGTCGCTGCTCTGCACACGGCCCGCAGCCCCCTTTCCTCCCACGCCGGAACGCGTTCAGTCAGGTCTGCAGACGGAGTCCTTACAACTGGAGTTTATGTTGTCTTGCCCTTTTTTTAGCACAAGAGGAAAATTGTACTTTTTATTGTCGAATTGTTTAAAAGACTTCATTCTTTCCTTGTTCTTAGGAAAAGGATATAAGGGAGAAGAACGCAGTAATTGCTGTACGTGTATCATCATTCCAGTTTCTAAAAACAGCCAGCCAGCTTTTTTCCTTTTAAGATTCTCCAGAAGGCTGCAAGGCCAGAACCACAACTATCGGGTGCCTTCCTTTGGAAATACATGACTTCTCTTCTGTGAAGAGAGTGGTACTTAACAGACTACTACCAGAGCTTCGCCAGCACCGAAGTCTGAATGCCCAGGCCGTTGGCATACGTTATCCTTAAGGTTTTTAATCCCACCTGGAAAAATTGTGATAGAGTTCTCACAAAATAAACCCAGGGCATTACATGTTGACAAACTAATGTGTAGTGGTCTTTTGCTTTTATTTTCAGTCCAAGAACTTTCGCGGGACTTTCATTAAAATCATCAGTAAGGCGGGGGTGGGGGGGACAGGGGAACGGGATTGACGTCCACCTTTACGACCAGTGTTTACTGCACAATTACTTCCTGTGCTTGGGACTCTTTTGGGTCCTACAACAGTGAAAAAAATTCCTACCCTCCTGGAATTTAGAGTCTCACTGGGTGATAAAAACAAAATGTGTAAGTAAAATTTAAATTGTGTTGTGTGGAGTATTGGGGCCGGGGGGCAGGGAGTACAGCAAGGGAGGGGGAGGAGCAGCACCAGGATGGGGTGGGGGTTGTGTCCAGCGGGTCGGGCAGGGAGGGGCCCGCAGAGAGCCGGGGGGTGGCAGAGAGGTGCGCACTAGGACCTGGGCGGGGGAGCGGCTGCCTGGTCTGCGGGAGGAGCCGCGGTGCGGCTGGGGCACAGGCAGGAGAGGAGAGCAGGCAGCTCAGAGGGCAGCGGGGGCCCCCTCGAAGGGCTCTGGTAGGCGACTCTAAGGACTCTGGCTTTTCCTCCCCTCGAGAGGATTTTGGGGCAGACGAGTGATGCGATCAGAACAGGGTCTCTCTGGCTTTGGGGTTCAGAATCGACTAAAAGGGGAGCCCAGCTAGGAAGCAGATTGCAGTCGTGCAGGTGAGAGATGGCAGTGACAAGGACAGTGGCGAGAAGTAGCTGGATGCTGGGTTTTGGGGTTTCTGTTTTGGTATATGCATATTTTACTGAAGTACAGTCAGTTTGCAATGCCAGTGTCTGTGTACAGCACAATGCTTCAGTCATACATGAACGTACATATGTTTGTTTTCATATTCTTTTTCACCGTAAGTTACTATAAGATAATGGATTCTGGTTTTATTTCAAGGGCCAACTCAGTAAAATTTGCTCACTGGACAGACTGAGGTACATGAGGGGAGGGAGATTTAAGGAAAACTCCAAAGTATTTGGCCTGAATAACTGGCCACAGCTGGAAAGCATTGTGGGCGGGGTGGGGTTTGGGAGAAGCTCGATCTGGGACAGTTTGAGCTGTCCATTAGACATCCAGTAGGCGGTGGGAGAGGCCTGGGCTGGAGACCAGGACTTGATGGACAGGATCACCGAGAGAGTGGTTTCAGATCTCGATGTAATCAGTTCAGCTGCCACTGATGGGGGCTGAGAGGCCTTCACACCTGTCTCAGAGGGATGGATCTCCACTTTGGGTAGCTGCTTTGTGTTCTGTGCTGCATGCTGTCAGGAGAAAGGACAAAAGCTGCCTTGCAGGGTTCTCGTGGCTAAGGAGTGTGACTAAAATTCAAGCTGCTGGTTTTAATGTACTGAAGAGTAATTCGGATTCGGATAAAAATTTCTACGTGAAACCTAGCAGATGGAACAAGGCCAGGGCTGCCCAGTTTCCCTCCTTCCCAGCGGGAAGCTCTCAAGTGATGGGACAAGGAACTGAGTCCTCCCCGAACCCACCCAGGTGGGACTTTGAGCCGAGTCTCATGCTGCTCGGCCTAGAGAAGGAGCAGGTGGTGGTGGGCGGTCAGCACTCCTACTTGACCACCGGCCACAGGATGCAGAGACCGTACCAACTGGTATCATTCGCTCTTTAAGGAAATTCACACAAAACTGAGTCTTTGGCCTCTAAGTATCTTGCCGTATTTGCATATATTCCGCTACCAATGTTGTAGTAGCCTGAAGTGAAGGACCTAAAAGAGGAATTTAAGCACACATCTTAGGGAAAGGGAGAAGCAAGTCACCAAGGGAACTTTGACATCTAGTCTAGTTACTGACCCCCGCTCCCTGAGTGTGTCCTCAGAGTAACCCGTTAGAGCAGGTGGTAGGGTTGTGACGTGACCGTGTTCTAAGTGAGATTCACTGGAGGTTCTCCAGTGATGGACAGACCAGGACTTTTATTCTCTTAATTGAAGTACAGTCAGTTACAATGTGTCAGTGTCTGGTGTACAGCAGTGTCCCAGTCATGAATATACATACATATGTTCATTTCCATATTCTTTTTCATTATAGGTTACCACAAGATATTGAATATAGTTCCCTGTGCTATACGGAAGAAATTTGGTTTTTTCATCTATTTTATATGTAGTTATTAATATTTGCAAATCTCAAACTCCCAGTTTATCCCTTCCCACCCCCTTTCCCGCCAGTAACCATAAGTTTGTTTACTATGTCTGAGTCTATTTCTGTTTTGTAGATGAGTTCAATAGTGTCTTTTTTCTTTCTTTTTTTTTTTTTGATTCCACATGTAAGTGATATAATATGGTATTCTTTCTTTCTCACTTCACTTAGAATGACAATCTCCAGGTCCATCTATTGCTGCAAATGGCATTATTTTATTATTTTTTATGGCTGAATAGTATTCCATTGTATAAATATACCACAGCTTCTTTATCCAGTCATCTATTGATGGACATTTAGGTTGCTTCTATGTCTTGGCTATTGTAAATAGTGCTGCTATGAACACTGGGGTGCATGTTTCTTTTCGTGTTAGAGTTCTAGACTAGGATTTGAACTCATCTGCTGGATCCCAAAGCTACTGCTGTCTGCCTGTCCCTGCTTTTTGGATAACCCTGGAAGCAGGTTTCTATTCTAACTTCTTAATAACTTTTGTTCTGGTTGTGTTCCCAAAGAAATCAGTTTTGTTACTTCTGTTACTCTGGTCCATTTCATGAGCAGGAGCCAAAAACAATCTCCCAAACCGTGACTTTTTACCCTAGATATAAACTTCATTTTTCCAAAAAGACTATATGAACAGTATTTTCCAGCTTTAGGTGGGCTGTTTTCAAGCATATTACGGCAGTGTAAAATACGCTGCAGTACTAATATGCAATATGTTACAGGCGAGCAGGACTTCACACTTGCCCATACGTGGAACAGACCTGCTTTCATATATTGGCATTCTAGGGGGAGGGGACAGCTCAGTGATGCTTAGACAGAGCGCGTGCTTAGCATGCCGAGGTCCTGGGTTCAACCCCCAGCACCTCCATTAAAAATAAATAAACAAACCTAATTACCACCCTCCCCCCAAAAAAACCCAAAAACAAAAGTCAGCCATATATTCTGTATGAATTCCTTCAACATAAGGATTCTGCTGACTTTTTTTAAAGTTTGAAAACAATAGCAAAGAGGAGCAATAGGCAAATAGCACACTGGTTCAACAAGTACTATGCCAGGCAGTCAGTCGTGATGGTGTTGGGATCTCAGCAGTGGTCCAAGTCCCTGCCGTCACGCAGCTGGCGTTCCAGGAGAACGTGCACTGAGCAAAAAAGCTGAGCACAGGTAAACATGAGGTTAACATTAGAATTAACATTAGATAAAATGTCTAATGGATTTATCTTTAAAATCTAATGGAGATTTAAAAAAAGAAACGTAACATTTATCCAGCTTTGGAAACTATCTGTGGAGTACAGATGATAGTTCCAGCGTTTTCCCACAAGGGTATATTCTGAACAAATTAGGTATAAAAGCGGAAAAAAAAAAAGTTTTCATACAGGCAAGTGTAAAACTATGTTGAAAGAAAATGCCGTCTTAGAACGATCTGCCCTGCTCTTGTAGTTAAAGGAAACGCAAAGGGGCTCGTGCTCAGGACCATCGTTGGTGTTGCAGAACATTGGTCTTTCCTTGAGGCTTCGTTTCCAACCACGTGCGTTGGTTTCCAGTGGCTGCAGTAATAAACTGTCACAAATGACTGCTTAAAGCAACAGAAATTTATTCTCAGAGTTCTGGAAGGCCAGAAGCCCAAAATAAGTCTCCCTGAGCTGAAATCAAGATGTCAGCAGGCGCGCGCTCCCCCCGCTGGCTCTAGGGGAGAGTCTGTTTCTTACTTTTTCCGGCTTCTGCGGGCTGCACGGCTGTCCTTGGCGTACGGTGGTGTCACTCCAAGCTACCTCTGTCTTCACACTGCCCTCTCCGCTGAGTGTGCCTGAAAACCCTCTCTGCCTTTCTCAGACAAGGATACATAGGATTGCATCTAAGGCCTGCCCAGAAAATCCAAGATAAACCCTTCAAGATCCGTGACTGAATCACATTTTTTGCCATGCATGGGGATGTTCACAAATTCTGGGGATTAGGACTTGACTTACTGAGGAGGGGAGGTAGTTAGGTTTGTTTGTTCTTTAATGGTGGCACCGGGGTTTGACCCCAAGACCTCATGCATGCTAAGCTCGCGCTCTACCACTGAGCTGTACCCTCCCCACCTGGCACTTAGTTTTGAGGCTACCATTCAACCTGCCACACTGTGATATTTCTGTGCCTCCAAGTATCTAACCAAAAAAGTTAGTAAAAAAGAAAAGTAGAAACTAAAAAATATGTTTACCCTTATATCAAGCCATTGTTACAAGTAGCTGGAAATTTTTTTTAAATTCTGATTTGTCTATTTGCAGAAAAAAATTATTTGGTTTCCAGAAAAAGCATCCCGAATGATCATGGAGATATGTGGATAGACTGAAAACACTTGGTCTCTGGTCTGGAAAGATGAGACGGGGTGTTACTGAAGTCATTTCAAGGAATGTGCCTAGAGTGATCAGTGGTTTTGTTCACCAAATACTGCAATTCTAGAAGCAAGAGAGCCCCTCCGCCCCATGCATCCACACGCACCTTTGACTCTGGGAAGATATTTATGATTGGAGGAGGAACTTTGTACGTTTACAGTGAATGAATTTAAGGTACCCACTGTGCTTAGAAGTTAGCTAAATGACACATTCACAACAGGCTGAATATGATGAAACTAATATGCTGTTATGACCAAACTAGGGATTCTCTAAGACCAGTTTTACTTCCAAGGTAGCCATCATAAAGCCCAGAGGAGTTCCCTTAATTCCCCTCAGACTACTCTGGTTGCCTTAAGTCAAACTTTACTTTTTATCATTTGCACTCTTGACTCTAAACTCCAAGTCTGGGCTGTTCGGTTATTCAAGCTACTAACCACATGATTGATTACTTACATGTAAATTCATCAAAATTAAATTAAAGAGCCAGCTCCTTAGTCACGTGAGCCACATTTCAAATGCTCAAAAGCCACGTGGTGTAGTGGCCACCATATTGGACATAACGGACATTGACATCACTGCAGAAAGCTCCCCTGGACAGTGCTGTTCCAATGCCACGCGTACCTGTGTTTATTGATCATGTCCCCTGGGATGTCTTCAGTACACGGAACCTCAACACATTCCACACCAAGGTCATCTTTCCTTTTCCTCCACGACCTTGAAACCCACACAGGTAGTTCTGTTCCCCTCCGGTGTTCTCTGTCTTAATAAATGGCACCACTGTTTGCATATCTTACTGAGCCAGAAACCTGAGTCATTCTTATTTTTCTCTTCTACCTAACCTCCCACACCCATCAGGCAAAAAATGGTATGAATGGTTTTTTCACTCACTACGTGTGCTCAGTCAGTGTCCTGCTTTCCATCTCTGCTGCTGCCACATCGGTCCAGGCCACTCTCTCTTCTAGACACTCTCTCTTCTAGCTACAGTCCCCTGACGGCCCTCCCTGCTTCCAGCCTTAATGCTCAACCTTTCCCCATCTCGCTCTGCTGGTGGAGCAGTCTTTCTAAGCCTCAAATCCGACTGTACTTACAGGATGCCCATGGGGTGAAGTCCAAGCTTCCTCACATGGTTTACAAAGACCCTGTTGGGCCACCTTCCTCATCACGTTCCCTCCTCCAGCCTCGAGCACCAGCTCGCGTTTCCTGAGCACTGGCTAAGTGCCGGCGCTGCTCTAGGCGCTTTGCGTGCTTTGCCTCGTGTAGTTGTCCTAACCAAGGCCACTGGGTGTGGTTGTTCAGGCTATGCTACTGTGGACTCTGTGCTCCCGTGTAAGTGGCACATCCTCCTCTTCCCCCGCTTACAGCGGAGAAATCAGACCCGGAGGGAGGAAGCAACCTGCCCCAGGTGGGATGTGTCTCCAATCTGTTTGTTGTTTGTTTAGAGCTACTGGGGAGTGAAGCCAGGACCTCATGCACGCTAAGCATGTGCTCCACCACTGAGCTATTACCACCCCCCAAACTATTTCAACTCTTCAGTCCACATAGGCATTTAAAGGCCACATTTTTAAGTAACACGTTGGCTTCGGTGAGGACAGGTGCAAAGCCCTGCATCCGTGACTAAATAACGCAAATCACAGGTGCGAGGTGGTGGGCTCAAAGCTAAGGAAGGGCTGTAAAAACTGAGGAGGCTTCACTTCTAGAAAGAAACATTCCCCCTCTCTTTATGAGACTGGAAGGTGGAAGAAGGTTTCAAAATTGCCCTCTTACAGATGGAACCGATAACCCTTGTGCTGCTTGTGGCCGATCGTTCTGGGAACCGGACAGCTTAGGCCTCTGTGGCATCCTAACCATTTGATTGTCCTGAATGTGGGGCCTGAATTTGACAAAGACAAAAAACAGAGACGTAATTATTAAATCTCATTGAGTGAAACCGATCTTACTTTGTGTGATCTTAAAAAAAAGAGAGGATAAAGTACTCGATTCATCAAACCAAGGTAGGACATTCAGAGAATTTAAATCACACACACACACACAAACATAGTCGTGTATAAACTGGTATTTTTATAACATGATAAAATTAGAGTGAAGTCATAAAGCTGGTTGTAAACCAATTTAATTAACTTTAATTTGTACAAAAATTCACTTATTCATCAGGAATATAGAAAGACATGTTATAAAATCAGTGTTCACTCCTAAGTCAAATCATTAAAGATTTTTAAAACTTGGGCTTAAAAGCTCTGAATATGAACTTTCAAGTCTGGCCAAGATGAAGTAACAAAGATCAGGTATATCCTCTCACCTGACAGAAAATCTGAACAAAAGACATAAGTCACTGGGTTTGAGATGTTGGCTATGGGCAGTGCAGGACAGGGAGCCCCGAGAGAGAGCAGGCAGGTGAGGGGAGCCCCCCTGCGTGCCCCCGGGAGGGGTCCCGAGGATGCGCCGCGGAGGGGAGGAGGCGGCTAGCGTCTCAGAGCTGAGGGGGGGACTGGGAGTCCCAGCCAAGGGCAGGACCAGCTCGCAGAGTGCTGAAGGGAAGGCGAACTCGAGATCTGCAGAGGTCCCCTTTTGACTAGTTGGAAACTGAACAGTAATACGTGTCTGAAGAAAGTGCACAAAGATGAGGAAAAACCACCAGAAAAATCCAAAGGGAACGACTCTTCAAGATTGCTCAGAGCTGGAAACAGATTTCCTTCCCACTGGCCGCTGAGTGGGAACCCTCACATTCACACAGCATCAGGCAGAGCCCTCAGAAGGGAACTGCCACCAGAGAAGGGCACATTAAGGCTGCTCTGGACCTGCCTGATAAATCCTAAAAGCTAACCTCACACGAACCAAGTCATTTCCAAATAATTCCCAGACAGAACTCAAGACTCTGCACTGGAAGACAAGGCGCACAGTTACGTATCAGCAGCCCAGGACCAGATGGGGCGACGTGTGTCCCAGCGCACGCCAGCGTGTGGTCAGGTGACAGGGGAAGCCCAGGCAGACCCGGTTCGAGTTCTGGCTGCCGCCCTGACTGTGCGGCTTCCCGCGAGTAGCCTCTCTCAACTTCAGTGTCTTTATCTCTAAGACGAGGAAAATAACAGCACCTACATTGTTGGGAGACTGAAATGAGACGGTGCGTGCACAGCACTTACTCAGGCCAATGTTAAAACAAAAAAAAGATAAAGATTAAAGCACCTTCCCCTAAAAACGGGGGATGATGCAGTCAGGTGGGGATTGGGAAAATAATTCACAGCTTAATATTTGTTCTGTTTGTTTTGTTTTGTTTATTTTATTTTTTTTTGCCAGAAAAGGGTGACATACAGCTGTAGCCTTCATTTCTTGCTCTTCCTGTTATTATGAAGAATTAAGCAAGCCTCCCAATGCACTGTGGTCCAGATTGCAAAAGAAAAAGACACATGAAGTCTGGACAATAATACACTGAAACCAGCTCACACTGACTCATGAAAATCAATTGTTAAATTTTCAGGAATTTTACGGACTGGTTGTTAAACAGCCATTATTAAAAAGTAAGTTGGCCGAGTAATATTCCATTGTATAAATATACCACAACTTCTTTATCCAGTCATCTGTTGATGGGGATTGTCATTCTAAGTGAAGTAAGCCAGAAAGAGAAAGAAAAATATCATATAATATCACTTATATCTGGAATTTTTAAAAAAGACAAACGAAGTTATTTACAAAACACAAGCAGACTCACAGACATAGAAAACAAACTTATGCTTACTAGGAAGGGAAGTGGGTGGGAAGGGATAAATTGGGAGTTCGAGATTTGCAGATACTGACTACTATGTATAAAATAAACAACAAGTTTATACTGTGTAGCACAGAGAACTCTATTCAATGTCTTGTAGTAACTAATGGTGAAAAAGAATATGAAAACGAATATATGTATGTTCCTATATGACTGGAGTACTGTGCTGCACACCAGAAATGGACACAACATTATAAACTGACTACACTTCAATAAAAACATATATATTTCAAAAAAACTAAATTGGAGGGCAGGGTATAGCTCAGTGGTAGAGCGCATGCTTAGCATGCACGAGGTCCTGGGTTCAATCCCCAGGACTGCCGTTAAATTAAAAAAAAAAATTTAAAACATAATTACCTCCCCCCTTCGAAAATTTTTTTAAAGTAAATTATATAAACTTACAAGTAAATAAATTATATAAAAACAAAGATAATAATACAAGGAAAGAAACTACAAAAAAAAATCTCTGATGAATATTTTTAATACCCTCCCCCTTGATGAATATGAATACAAAATCCTCATCAAAATACTAGCAAGCAGAATTCAATACCACATTAAAAGAATTATACACTATGGCCAAGTGGGGTTTATTCCTGAAATGCAGTGATGGTTCAACACGCAAAAATCAATCAATAAATTTCACCATATTAACAGAATGCTGGGGAAAAAAAACACATGATCGTCTCGATGCAGAAAAAGGATTTGACAAAATTTGACACCTTTTTATGATAAAAACATAGGAATAGGAGATAACTATCTCAACATAATAAAGGCCTACAGGACAAGCTTACAGCTAACATCAGACTCAGTGATGAAAGACTGAAAACTTTTCCTCTAAGATCAGAAACAAAATAGGTATCTGTACACCCATATTTGTAGCAGCATTATTCAAATAGCCAAGAGGTGGAAACTGCCAAGTGTTCACCGACAGATGACTGGATAAAGAAGATGTGTTGCATACACACAATGAAATACTATTCAGCCTTCAGAAAGTATGGAAATCCTGACAGCTGCTACACTATGGATGAGTCTTGAGGACATTATGCTCAGTGAAATAAACCAGCCACAAAAGACAAATACTGTATGATTCCACTCACATAAAGGATCTAAAGCAGGCCAACGCATAGGAAAAAGTAGAATGGTGGTTGTCAGGGGCTGGGGGAAGGAGGGAGGGGGAGACGTCATTTAACGGGTAGAGACTGAGTTTTATGTGATGAGAACAGGTCTGGGGACAGCACGGCAATGTGAATATACTGAACATACTGAATTATACACTTAAAATGGTCTTGGTAGATTTTATACTGTGTGTTTTACCACAGTCAAAAAACCTTTTTTTAAACAAGGGTATTAAACACTCAGACCTCATCCGTTCCCTCATCCTCATCCTACTTTGCTCTGTCCACCCTGGTCCATGCTCTTGAGGTGGCAGCCGTGGTGTTCACGTGGCGGACCTACTACACACAGCTGGGCTTCTGCACATCGCTGCCCAGCTCAGCCTTCGATGCCGTCACGTTGAGAGTGGACGTCGACCGTGATCGGAGTACCTACTCCTACAGAAGTCGGCAAACACTCAAAGGTGTTTGTTCGCTGAACCTTTGTTTACCAGCACTCTGGACAGTAAACTCACCACGGGCACAGGGCCAGAGATGATGAGGGTGGGTTTTGAAACACATGAAGTGTCACTTCTGTTCACTGGACCCTGGGGAAAAGGATGTAAAACAAAGACCACCAGGACCTGATGGGGAAAGTGCGTCAAGCCTGCAGTTCTGTGCTTCAGCCTCTACACAGCTGCTCCCTGATTCACAGTGTCCTTGCTGCTCAGGACGACCCAGACCTGCAGAGAAACCTGCAAAGAAAGCCAAGCCCACACCCCCCGCAGTTCCCCGCAATTAAATCTCTTTAATTTGTGCCAGCAGAGAGACAGCCCAGGGTAAGTTGTTCTGGGATGCATCCTAATGCAATCAGAGGCCAGAAGCTCCAGACCTTTGAGGCCACAAGTGGCGAGGTCTGGCTGATGAGACGTCCTCTGTCTCTTTCTTCAAACTCTTGCTAATTGCCTGCTAATTTGGCAACCTTGGTGAGCACTATTACGTCAGCACGAGCTGGAAGTCACTGGTGCCCCCTCGCTGCAAACTCTGAGAAAGAGCGAACCTGGAGCTGCCCAGAAAAGGTGGAAAAGGAAAGGGCATGTCAGGTGACAAGGTCAGGTGCAGAATGGGCGAGTGGCTGGGCTGCACTTGTGCTGTGAAAGGGGGGAGGGGTGGGAGCAGGTCCACACTCTCTCTGGAAATGTGCCAAGTCAATGTCATGCTCCGGAAGATGTTTTTAAGAACCAGAGGCAGCTTGTCCTTGTATAAGGAGAGATCACACAGCAAGTGTTAACTGAGGCTGTGTCCGCCTCGCCTGGGCGTGTGGCTCAGTCTGGTCCCCATCACACCACCTGCATCGGAGTCCCCACTATGCTCATCAAAATGCATACCCCTATATAGCACCCGCACCTGACAGATTCAGTTTGTCTCGGAATGAACGTGTGAAACAAGCTTATGAACACTGGTGTTTGAGAACCACGTGAATTCAGAGACGAGCAAGAAATTCAAGCAGTGGCCACTGTTGTCCGAGCTGCCTCTCACTGAAAGTCTCTCGTGTACTCTGTCCCTGATCAAAGGAGACCAAAGAGGCATGGTCATTAGGTAGGTTATGTGATCTGGGTGGTTTCTGGTCCAGGAAAAGGACATGAGTGAGGCAATGGATGACATTTGAAAACGTATGAAGATCAGTTAATAGTATTGCTGCTGCTTCTTTTTTTTTTAAATAAATTTAAGTTGTCCTTTTTTTGTTGCGGGGTAGGTAATTAGATTTATTTATTTATCACTATTTTTGATGGGGTACCAGGGACCGAACCCAGGACCTCTTGCATGCTAAGCATGCGTGTTACCCCTGGGCTAACCTCCCCCTAGTATTGTTTCAACATTAATGTCCTTGTTTTTGAATCTGGTAATACTGTAGTCGCTCTGTATGTGCAGAAGTGGTTGCTGGACTTGCAGTGGTAATCACTTCATGATCTACACGAATGTCAGGTCACTGTGTGGTGCACCTGAAACTAACACGATATTGTACATCAACTGTATTTCAGCTTAAAACGTCCTTATTCTGATCACTGTACCAAGATGACATCTATGGTGTTAACATTGAGGGAACTGGGTACGGAGTCTCTAGGAATTCTTTGCACTATTTTTTTTTTGGCAACTTTTTTTGCAAATACAAAGTTATTTCAAATTTTTAAGTTACAACATTAAAAAAAAAAGAAAAAAGCTTTCCACTTGGTAAGTATGCACCTGACCTCCTTGCTGCTTGAAGTGTGGTCCGTGGACCAGCTGCATCTGGGAACTCCTCAGAAACGCAGGTTCTTGGCGGCTCCCAAGAAGCACGGAACCAGAACCTGCAGTTTAACAAGATTCTCAGGCAATTCAAAGGCTCATTCAAGTTTGAGAAACATCAAACGTTACTCATATTACCTCATTAAATCATCCAACAACACTACAGCTCGGACAGTATTAGCCACATTGTACTGATGTGGGGACGGAAAGGCAGGTGCCTTGTGGCTCCTGAGCAAGCAGAAAGGCCAAACCTGGACCCACCTCCGATGCTGACGCCTACGGTCTTAGTCACGGTGCTGCCGGCCACCTGGCTGCAGCCATAGAATTTACTATTACACGCAGGACTAAGACTCGGCTCTTGTAGACCCTGTTTTCTGGCTTCTCCCGGGAAGGCAGAAAGACACAGCTGGGAGAGCACCGCGCTGAGAGTCCCTCACCCCTTAGCACTTCGTTGCTTCGCAACCTGGACAGTTTCCCGGACGAACTCTGAACATGGCCCCGGGCGGGGAGGTGGCAGGTGCCACAAGCCGGCAACTTGCACACGACGCTTGTCCCGGGCGCGGGGAACAAAGGCAAGCGGATCCCCGCGCCCACCCACCAGCATTTCAAACGTTTATTTGGAGGCCTGAACGGGACGCGCAGCCCAGAGAGCCTCACCACACCTCACTCCCTCAAGGCTGTGTCCTTGACGCGGATGCTGGCGCGGGAAGAGTCGCGACGGCACATTCCAAGGACCGCGGCGGGACGAGGAGCCTCCCTTGGCCGGTCCAGCTTGCCGAGCGGCGGCGGCCTCGTGCTCCCGACGGCCTCCTCCCCCACAGGACCGCAGCACGCTGGGCCGGCGGCGCCCTCGGTGGCAGGACCGCGGGCAGGACAGGCATGCTGTCTGTTCCCGCTCGGGCACGGCGTTCAGTTCCCCTCTGGCCACCCTCATCCAGGCCCCACGGCGGCTGGGGGGGTGTGGCGAGGGCCGTCTCGACGATGCGCTTTCACGCCAGGCCCCCAAGCTGGGTCTTCAGACCCACGGAGGAAGTGACGCCTCTCACCGTTTCTTTCCCCGCCTTCCTCGTGCACATGCCCGCCCTGCACCCCAGGCTCTCGGCCTTTCTCTCGGGCCGCTGAGATTTCGCTCTCTGCTTGTGCCCGGCTCCGGAGGACCTGATGACAAGCCCACTGTGCAGCGTCAGCTGAGAGCGTGTGCCCCGGAGGCCCCAGGACGCTTGCACGTGCCCGGCTGGAGCAGGGCGGAGCGGACGCTCAGACGGTGGCAGACACCACTGCGCGCTGAGGGGGGCCCTTCGGGCCCTTCTGTCCCATCGCGCGCTGGTCTGTGCTCAGAGCCGGGCCTTGGAGGGAGCCGCCGCCAGGCCGTCAACACCGCTGCGCAAAGCGGAGAGGCGGCGGCGGTTACGGCCACGCCCAGTCCGGAGGCTCCCGCAACTCCGAGATAAGCGGGTGGAAGGTCTGAGCCTCAGGGCCAGGCTTATTCCTCAAAGACTGACATGCAAAGGTCTTCTCTTGACTCCGTTTCTTATCTCAGCCCGGCTGTGCGCCTGTGTGTGTGTGTGTGTGTGCGCGCGCGCGCGCGCGCGCGTGTGCACATATGTGAGACAGAAATTGAGGTAGAATGAAGTAAGAAAGATAGAAACGTCCTTTAAAAGCCATCCAAACAGACTCATTGATGTAGAAAACAAACGTGGTTACCAGGGAGGCAAGAGAGTGGGGAAGGATAAATTGGGAGTTCGGGTTTTGTAGATACAAACCTATCTGTGTATAAAACAGATGAACAAGGACCTACTGTAGAGCACGGGAAACTGTAGCCTATAGCTTGTAATAACCTACAATGAAAAAGAACACTTACACGTAGAACTGAATCACTATGCTGTGCACCAGAAACTAACACAACATTGTAAACCCACTAGACTTCAATCAAAAAAAAAAATCCGTCCAAACCGGAGGCAGAGCCACCTGGAATCCCGCTGGCACAGTTTCACTCCCCACCCCCAAACCTACGACCTGGTCCGAGGTTCCCGAAGGAGGGGGCTGCAAAGGGGGGTGGGGGGATGGGAGGAGAACCCGAATCCTCAGAGCGGCTTTCTAAGCTACTTTCTGGGGAGAACTGCAGAAACGATTTTCACTCTCGTTTGCCTAAGAATCACAGGGGGCGTGAGTGCTCACGGGTCTTGGGAGGGACCCAGGAATATGCATTTGTAGTCAGTATTCCCAGGCAGTTGGGCGAAGGGAGGTCTGAGGGCCACCCTCTGAGGACAAGTGACCTGGAGCAGAGCTTCTCAAGCCTTAATGAGCGTTCCTAGGGACTTGTTTAAGTGTGCAGGGTTTTTTTTTTTCTTACAATATGATACCATTTCTGCCAATTAAAAAAACACATAAAGATGATACGTGTATCTATAAATATGGTATTTAAACATCTAAACATCCGAAAAGAGATGCACTGGAATGAAATGGGGGGAATTTAAGTTATGACTAGTTTTTGTTTGCTTTAAAAAAAAGCCTTAAAAGCAAATATGGCGAAGCATTCACGGTTCTTTCTAAGTGGCAGGAATATGGGTGTTTGCTGGACCGCTTTTGCATTTTCTAGATCTTTCAACTTTTTAAAGAAAGAATTTTCAGAGCTTAAGTGTTAAATCTAGAACATCTGTGTTAAGCTCCCTGTCACCCCACAGAGGATAAAACGCACATTTTGGATCACAAGTTTCCGGGTTGGGTGGGAGGTTCTGCACTTCCCGCAGGCTCTGAGCGTGTGCTAACACCGCTGGTCCCAGGACCAGCTCAGAGAAGCGGGGCTCCCTGGTTCCGAGCCCTGGACTCGCGGCTCCCTGACTCCCCTGTTCTCTGAGACCACGTGCTTTGCTCTGTTATAAGCTTCCTGATTCATCAAAACTATAACTTGACCTAGGAAAGCGATGGCAGTAATTTTGTATATTCTTCCTGCTAAAAAAAATAAATAAAATAATGTGTGATTGCTTGAGCTTGGATGAAATTGTGTTAGACAGCCAAACATAACTGAATCTTGCCAGTCAGCTAAGAATTAGTCTATTTTTGAAAGCCATATACAACTCAATAGAAAGTCTGCTGGGACCAGGTGTTTTCCGGTCTTTGGAGACAAAAATGATAATTCAGGCTCCAGCTGCCAACATTTTTTCTTCTCAATGTTTCTTTCTCTCTTGGGAAGACTTTTTACTGCAGTGACAGCGGAACTCCAGAGCCCATTCAGAAAGAACTTGAAATGCCCTCCAGTTTGTTATCTGCTGACCTGGGTGCGTCCCAGGGGCCCTGGTAGGAAGGCGTCTTCATCGTGTCCACGGCAGGGCGGTGGGAGAGGTGGCCCCTTGGTCTGGGATGACCGTGCAGAATCAGGGTTTCAGAAGGGCCACAAGATGCTCCTTAGATTCTTTCGGTGTCATGGTTGTTGGACTTTTTCCTCTTACTTTTTAAAAAATTTTACTTTTTAAATTGTAGTATAAAATACACATAATATAAAATTTACCATTTTAACTATTCTTTAAGCAGAAGTTCAGCTGCATTAAGTCCATTCACATTGTTGTGCCACCATCAGCACCACCCGGCTCTAGAACTGTCTCCTCATTCTGCACTGAAGCTCTGTAGCAATCAGACGAGAACCCCCAGCCCCTGGTACCACTGTTCGGCTGCTTCTCAATGTCTGTGACTCTGACTACTCCAGATACACCATGAGGGACAGGGAAGAGAGGAGGGGAGAGAGCGTGAGAGACGGAAGGAGGGAGGGAGGGAGACAGAAAGAGAACTACCTGGTGTCTCGTTTTAAAAGAACACTAATCTTATTGGATAAGAGCCCCACCCTTATGACCCCATTTAACCTTAATTGCCTTCATAAGGACCCCCTTCCTCCAAATACTGATGTTGGGGGTTGGGGCTTCAACATGAGACACAGCTCAGTCCATACCATCGTGTAAGAGGGATCAGACAGTCCTTTCGTGTCTGGCTTATTTTGCTTAGTGTAATGTCCTCGAGTGTCACGAAGGTCATTCCTTTCTAAGCCCAAATAACATCCCATTGTATGGATGCACCACATTTTGATTATTTATTCATCCGTTGATGGACATTGGGTTTTTCCATCATCTGGCTGCTGTGAATATTGAGCGTTGGTGTCCAGAGCCTCTGGTTTCAGTTCTTCTCTGTGTATCACCCCCAGAAGTGGGATTGCTGCATCAAATGGAAATTCCATGCTCGCTCTATTGAAGAACCACCCTGTGTCCTTAGACTTTTGAACAAAGGGCACATGTTGACATGTGGTTCTAAGGCCCCATCACATCACCTCAACCCTGGGCTGCCCCTGGCAGGGTCATAAAGGGAGAATTCCATCCTCCTGTCTCTGGAATGTGTCCCACATCTCCAGTCCTTCATCTGTGCTGCCCACTGGGGGACCCGTCAGCCCCACAGAAGTGTCCTTGGTGGACCCCACGCCCTTCCCCTCCCAGGGAAGCTGAATGGGCTCAATAAAGAAAACTCAAACTCCTGGAGGCAGAGGCTGGCACGGGTGGCCGAGGCCTGGACCAGGTGCAAGGTTTCAAAGATGCGAAAGGGCGGCCAGTGAGCCCTGCCGGACGCTCTCACCCCGCAGCCTGCGTGTGTGTGGGGCTTGCTCTGTGCTCTGTAAAGGTTGTCTGGGACCTAACCTCCGGGCCCTGACCTTCCGTCAAGGCCCTCAAGCGGACAGCTGGTTACTCGATGGTATTCAGTTTTAAACTGAAACATGCTCTTCTTGTTCAGAAGACAAGGTGACACTGTCTCAGAATTGGAGACTGTGGGGAGTGGGACTCGGTGACCTCGCTCCTGGCACTTACGGGGGTGCTGTGCAGGATGCTCCCCCATCAAGGCTGTCAGCCTGTCCTTTGTGACTTCTGGCTTTCATCTTTCTGAAGAAGGGCTTCCTGTGTCCCCAAGATTATACATTTTTTTCTCCAGTGTTTTTCTAATATTTTCATACCCCTTTTACCAACTCTTCTGGAGTTTGTTTTGTGTTAAGTAGGGATTTGGTTTCAGACTGATAGCCAAGTGTCCCCCAAACAGAGTACTGAATGAGCCGTATTTTCCTCACCGACTGGACGTGCTGTCTTTATCACCAGCTAAATTCCATCACATGCCTGGATAGGAAATGGAAAAAGTGAAGGAGAACTGTGCCTGTCAGGTTTGACTGCTGGTATCAGTATCAATTCATGATTATGTGTGTGTTTACTACTCAGCTGTGTCCACAGAAAGGGGCTGAAGACAACATGCTATAACACTGAACGTAGCTGATGCCTGGTTCCTAGTTCCTAAATGCCATGGCCCATTAGAAAGAAGTAGTGATCTTTGGAAGTTTGGAAGCCTCCGGCTGATTCCGGAACCCAAGTCGGGGAAAGTCCGAGGGAACATGCCGCATCGCAATCTTGTCCCCAGAGAAGGAAGGATCGAAAGTGGTGAGGTAATGTCAAAAGGACAGAGAAGTCAGTGGGAAGGACATCCCACAGCCACATGCGAGACAATTTGAGCCAAGAAAGAAAGAGAGAGAGAAAAAAATTTTAAGAAGGAAAAAAGAAAATGGAACTGTAGCCAAGCAGAACCCTATAGGCCTTCCCGGACAGACCCCTCCCCCAGACCCTCGGCGGCAGCTGCTCTCTGTAGGACCCACATCATAGCATCTCACGCAGATTTCCTGAGTGCTTAAGATGCTCAAAATCACCCAATGGAAGAAACTAGCTGCTTGATGATCAAGAGCCCAGAGCCCCCAGATGTCCTGGTGCCCAAGGATTGATCACCATCAACCAGTCAGAGAACTGTGCACAGCTGATCAGACCCTGGGATGCCCCTCCCTCATCTGGCCTTTAAAAATGCTCAGCAGATAGCCTCTGGGGAGTTCGGGGGCTTGGGGGCACCAGCCACCCATTCACCTTTCTCAGCCCAGCAGTAAACGTTTCTTTGCTCCAAACTCTGACATTTCAGTATCTTTTGGTCTCACTGTGCATCGGGCACAGACTTGCATTCTGTTACAGATTTAAGGTTATGGATTCTAACATATTGAACTTTAAAATTCCAAGAGTTCATAGTAACAGTCACAGAAGAGACACAGAAAAGAGAGGGAAAAGAAGAGTTTTTGTCTTTACTGAATGCCAGCTAGTAAATGTAGAAGGAATGATAAAATAGAAAATCACTGCTTTGTAACTTCCAATGTGATATCAATGGATGCTAAAGCCATCAAGCAAAAAGTTGAGAAACAGGATTTATTTGGCTTCAAGGATACACCCCCCAGATTATATTAACACACAGGAAAAAATGTGTGTTTTGATAGACTGCTTGGACATGGCCACTGCAAGTCCCCTGTGTGTATTCAGTTCCATCGGCTATGTGACTCACTTTGTCTTCCCCCCCCCCATTTTTAAAACTGAAATATAGTAAAGTTTACAATGTTGGGTCAATTTCTGGTGTACAGTGTAATAGTTCAGTCATACATGAACATACACACATTCCTTTTCATATTCTTTTTCATTATAGGTTATTACAAGATATTGAATGTAGTTCCCAGTAGAAACTTGTTGGTTTATCTGTTTTATATATGGTAGTGTGCATCTGTTAATCAGATCCTCCCAATTTATCCCTCCCCCCTTCTCCTTTGGTAACCATGAGTTTGTTTTCTGTGAGTCTGTTTCTCTTTTGTAAATAAGTTCATTTGTCTTTTTGTTTGTTTGTTTCCACATATAACTGATATCATGTGGTATTTTTCTTTTTCTGGCTTATTTCACTTAGTATGACAATTTCCAGGTCCATCCATGTTGCTGCAAATAGCAATATTTCATTCTTTTTTATGGCTGTGTAGTATCCCAATGTGTAAATATAGCACAACTTATTTATCCAGTCATCTTGATGGACATTTAGGTTGCTTCCATGTTTTGGCTGTTGTAAATAGTGCTTCTATGAATATTGAGGTGCATGTTCTGAAAATAGTATTTCTTGTACCCCTTAAATTATAGGCTGAGAGACATACCTGCTACAAAAATAGAAGAAGAAGAAAAAAGGAAATGACATAAAACAGTTTCAAAAAGAGAACACCAGGATGAAGGAAAAATATACACTGTATTTGATAACCTCTGGTGACAAACAGTAGGTCAAAGATAGAAGAAATGATCTAGCACAGATTCTGCAAGAGAAGCAGAAAAAAGAGGGGGATGGGTTGTTTATTTACCAGGATGGAAATAGAAATGAACTACCAAGTGGAAAATGTCCTGCTCTTAGACAGTAACCCAGAGGTCAGCTGCGGATTCCTGCTCTGCGATTTGAGCTGTGTTTAAAGTATAACTTTAGTTCACATCCTTGCTTACTATCAAAGACTTCCCCAGGACTTCTGCAAATTCCAGGGAGCATGTGTTTTATGGCCACCTGGGCCCACTGGACAACCCACCTCACCAGTGTCTCCCCTTCTAGGACTGTTCTCTCTCTTTGCTTCTTTAGAAGCAAAAGATAAGAGCCAAGGAGCATTTCTTTGTCTCTGATTCATTAACAATGAAATATTTATTCTCTTCCTCCATTCCTCATCTCAAGGGGCCTTCAAGCTGTCGGCATCTCCCAGCTACTGAGACCCATGCCACCTGCCATCTTCCACACCTGGCACCATCTTCCTTGTCTCATTCATGGACTCCTGATTACTGTTCACTTCAACTCCAGACATGGTCCTGGGAGGTTTCATGTAAATATCCCTTCTCACAGGCCAGCCTCTTAGTTCTCCAGCCATTTTTCAGGCTGCAGCCCAGTTTTGGATTGTAAACCTTTGGTCACACCCATCCAGGAGGTATAGGTACTCAGAAGAGTACAAAGCCAATCAGCCACAATTTCAGGGCCATCACGACCACTGTACATCAAAGTCTCATTATCTGTAAAACATCCACGGTTGCCATGTGCCTCAGAGGCGTCAGGTAGAACCATGCCCTGTCTTGACCGATGTGACCATGCCTCACACCCATGGTTCCCACCTCAGCTGCATCTGCGGCACCGCTCAGTCTCCTGCTTCCTGTTCTGCCCAGCTCCCACCTCCATCCTCCTGACCCTCCTCCAGGCTCCTAACCTCTTTGGCCATCTGTCCTCTCAGCCAGAGCAGGTTCTCATTCACAGAGAAAATGGAGTCTCCATCCTCAGTCCATCCCTCTAAAGCTGTTACATCGGGTTTAACTGGCTTATTTCCTCTTAAGCTAAGTCAGAGGCATAGTGGGTGGTCATTACCACCGGCTTCATTACTTTATCCTGTGTGGTAACAATTAGGGGTCAAATACTCTTTTGGTCAAGTTTCATACACATAAATGAAGCTGCATCTCTCTGATCACAGCCAAGAAAGGGTCTCAAGTTTTAAGGGCTCATGGGATTAGATTGGGTTCACTCAGATAATCCAGTTTAATCTCCTATTTTAAGCTCCTTACCCCTAATCGCATCTGCAGGGTCTCTCTATCCATGTAACATGCGCGCAGGTTCTGGGGATGAGCACGAGGACATCTTTGGAGGGTCATGATTCTGTCCGCCACACGCCATAGTTGACATAGCCAGTAACTGACTTGCTCGCCGTAATTCTTTACAAGTGTGAGACGGTAACACAGTGGATCCGGGTCACTGGTGCGAACAGTTACATCAGTGCCCACATGGTGACCCCAGCTAGGGCTAAAGCCAGGAGGACATGTTCCATCTGTTCAAGCTATCATTCCAGAGGTAAAATCTAAAATCTGTGCACTGGGAGGAACCTGGAGAAGTCTTCAAATGTCTGGAGATAAAGAGAAGTACTTAGGAATTGAATCAAGCTGTTTAAATGGTTGAATTTTTCCCTTTTAACTTTTTCCAGCTCTGCGCAGAGATGGGCGGTGATTCCAAACAGCTACTGTTTCGCATCGAAGCTTTGTGTTTTTCCCAGTGTCCATCCAAATTAGGATGAGAAAGTCATTCTGAAAGATATCTCTTATTCTCTGAGTTAACTTGCATGGTTGGATGACTTTGTAATTACAACTGCTCATCCAAACAGCTTGAATTTATTCCTACAAAGCTGAGGTCCACAGGCAAGGCAGAATGTCCATGTGGCCATAAAACTTGTCCCAGGGAGGGGCCCTCTGACTATGGAATGCTTGATTCCTTTTGTTAGTTGAACACATGGGCTTTGAACTCAGCCAAAGATCTTGCGAAGAAAATTTTGAACTAAAAAGAGGCTCAAACAACTTAATAAAAAACAAGGATTCTTGTGTTTTTCCAATCCCCTTGGCAGCCTCAAGTGAGTAAGGAATGTTTTTTTCCATCACTTTGGGTGTCATTACCAAATAACTCGACACAAAGACGATTCTTGGCAATCTCTTCAGATGGTTTCTTTGACTAAAATTTGTTCAACGAAAATCACTTTCATCACTTTTGTTAGGAACTGTCACAAGAGTGAATTATATGTCATCACCTCTCAAACTATGAATGCACGTGAATTAGAATTCTTGGTGGAAGTTTACATCAAAACTGAAACATTCTCATCACTGGAGATCCCCATATGATTTTCTTAAGCTGTGTGAACTTAAGCTGATTTTTTTTTGAAGTGCAGTCAGTTACAATGTGTCAGTTTCTGGTGTACAACATAATGTCTCTGTCATAAAGATATATACACATATTAGTTTTCATAAAAGGTTATTATAAGATATTGAATATAGTTCCCTGTGCTATACAGAAGAAATTTTAAAATCTATTTTTATATATAGTGGTTAACATTTGCAAATCTCAAACTCCCAAATTTATCCCATCTCACCCCCTTTCCCTGGTTAACCATAAGATTCTTTACTTTGTCTGCAAGTATTTTTTTTGTAGATGAGATCATTAGAGTCCTATTTTTTCTTTCTTTCTTTTTTTTTTTAGATTCCACATATGAGTGATATCATATGGTATTTTTCTTTCTCTTTCTGGCTTACTTCAATTAGAATGACGATCTCCAGGTCCATCCATATTGCTACAAATGGCATTATTTTATTCCTTTTTATGGCTGAATAGTACTCCATTATATATATAGATAATAGGATATGTATGTATACATATGTGTATATATACATGTGTGTTTTATATATGTTATATATGTGTGTGTTATATGTGTTATATATGTGTGTGTTATATGTGTTATATACATGTATGTGTCATATATATATGACAATCTTTTTATCCATTCATCTGTCAATGGATATTAAAGTTGCTTCCATGTCTTGGCTGTTGTAAATAGTGCTGCTGTGAACATTGGGGTGCATGTGTCTTTTCGAATTAGAGTTTCCTTTGGATATATGCCTGGGAGTGGAATTGCTGGGTCATAGGGTAAGTCTGTTTTCAGTTTTTTAAAGAATCTCTCTACTGTTTTCCACAGTGGCTGCACCAAAACTGCATTCCCACCAGTAGGAGGGTTCCCTTTTCTCCACAGCCTCTCCAGCATTTATTGTTTGTGGACCTTTGAATGATGCCCATTCTGACTGGTGTGGGATGATACCTCATTGTACTTTTGATGTTCATCTCTCTGATAATTAGCAATATTGAACAGTTTTTAAAGTGTGCCTATTGGCCATTTGTATGTCTTCATTGGAGAAATGTCTATTTAGGTCTTTGGCCCTTTTTTTTTTTTTTTTTGCCCATTTTTTATTGTTTTTTGTGTTGTTGTTGTTGAGTTGCCTGAGCTGTTCATATGTTCTGTCTGGAAATTAAGCCCTTGTCAGTTGCATCATTTGCAAATATTTTCTCCCTGTCTGTAGGTTGTCTTCATTTTATTTAGGGTATTTTTGCTGTGCAAAAGCTTGTAAGTTTAATTAGATCCCATTTGTTAATTTTTGCTCTTGTTTCTGTTGCCTGGGCAGCCTGCCCTGGGAGAGCACTGCTGTGATTTATGTCAGAGAATGTTCTGCCTGTGTTCTCTTCTAGGAGGTTTGTGGTGTTCTGGTTTGTTTGTTTGTTTGTTTTCAATTTTTCCTGCAAAGAAGGTATCAGGCCCACTAGGTTTTTAAAATTTTTGTTCTAATTTTTATGCTTTCTTGGTGGGGGTGGGTAATTCGTGTTTTTTTGTGGGATTTTTTTTCTTTAAACAGCAGTCCTGGGGATTGAGCCCAGGACCTCATGCATGCTAAGCACACAGTCTACCCCTGAGCTATATTCTTACGTTTAAGTCTTTAGTGGCTTTTTGTCTTTGTAAGCCCCTGACTTTTTCTCTTCCCCCAAACACTCTTTTGGGGTTACCCAAATCTGTGTCTCCAAGATGGAATTCTTGAGGCCCCAAATAAACCTCTTATTTGCAGCCTCCTGCATTATATTTTTGGTTGGCATTACAAAGTGCTGTCGGAGCACAGGGAAGTCCCCCTGGGTCTGCCAGGCAGAGCAGACTCTTTAAGGAGCAAAGCAGTTGAGCAGAAATGTGAAGGGTGTGTACAGGGAATGAACTGTATGGACTGGAACAGAGGGAAAGGAGGCATCACACGAGGGCAGAGGCACTGGAGGGGCTGGTAGACCCACCCCAAGAGTTTCAGTGGCCTCGTGGTGGCTAGCTGGGAGCCACTGAGTAACCTTGCTCTGGGAAGTAAAACAGATGTGCGTGTTAGGAAACTCAGGCAGGCAGGAGCGATGTGGGGAAACCACTGGAGGGAACGCGGCTAGAGGCAGGAGAGGCAGGGAGCTGCGTGTCCGCCCGGGTGAGAATGGACGCAGCCAAACCAGGGTGGGGCGACAAGAAGGTGGGCAGAGAGGGCGATGGAGGGGCGGGCTGGTGAGGGCCGGGAGGTGAGGGGCAGGGGCCGGGCCTCTCCAGCTGTCCCCCCGAGCCTCCCAGATTTCTAGAGAAACCTGCGGCCAGCTCCACTTTCCCTTAGTCAAACCAGAGCAGCCTTCTTTGCAGCCACGTTGTGACACTGTCACGCTCAATGACAGGAGCCATTTGGTTTCCAAATCCAGCAACTGTCGATTGCCCAGTCCTGGGAAATCAGTATTCCATTCACAATCCTGCAAATGGCTGCTAATGAATGTGACTCGAACAGATGTTAAAATAATGTTTTGGGTAACGGGTGCTCTGTGAACAAGGTTAGTATCTTCCCGTTCCAGTTTTCCAACACCACACACCTGGCATCTTCGCTAATTGAAACTGCTGGGTATCATTTGCCATGAATCCTCCTCACTGGGCTACTGTGGCATGAAATTATGCCAACAGAAGCAAAACCTAACACGTGATGAACATTGGCAAAACCAGTGACTGTGATAGCGGCTTTGCACATGGGCTAGGAGACCAGGTTTTCTTCTTGGCACATGTGGCCAATTCTTTTTAAGTGGAATGCACAAATCAAAATAAGGAATGTTTACTAGATTTGCACTGTAAAGTAAAAATTCACTGGTTATGGAAACAAGAAGGATTCTACTCAAGATGGATTCTACTCAAGATGTGCTCTGGTCTCTGGAAGGTGGTTTTGACAAACTGGTGCACATCTTCCACACCAAAGACCCAAGACAAGCCTGGCTGTTGAGGACCAGTCACCAGCACACAATTCTCCTGTCCTCTGAAGTGCTTCTCTGTTTCTTTTCACTTAAATTAGGGGTTAGGTAAACCATAATACTAATATAATAGTAACTATGTTTGCTGAGCGCTGTGAGCCCGATGTGGCCTAAGAGGTGTCAATTAATCCTCTTGACAACCCACTGAGGCAAGTACTGTTATTACTCACACTTTACAGCTGAGGAAACCAAGCACAGGGAAGTTTGCTGATTTGCTGGAAGACAGGGAGTGGCAGAGCCAGGACGCAGCTCTCCTGACTCACCGCTGCCTCCTGCTGGCTCTAACTGGGAGGAGCTTGGTGACCGCAGCGCCAGGAGGCATACTTTGGGTCTATACGAAACCCTAAGCAAGAGTCTTCTGTGTGAGAAGCCAGAAGACCTATCACATTCTTTCTATCCATGCAATACAGCTAGAAAGTATAATTAAAAAGTAAGATTTCATTTACTGTGGTGACCCTACCACCACCAAAAGAAGACTCAAAATACTCAGGCATTAATTTAACTTAGGAACCAAGAGAACTAACCTACGAAAATGGCAGAATCAAAGTGGGGACGGACTCACCTGAATCCATCCTCATTGAAGATTCAGAAGTGTTGACTAGTTTTCCCTGTTTCTCTTTTCTGGATAAACCTCAATACAAATGTATAATGTTCTAGAAAACATTCTTTGAGAATTTTAACTAACATGAACACTACAAAGGGAGAGTCGCAGCTATCCCTTGGAATCCAGGGCGACTGGTCCCAGGGCCCGTCAGAGATGCCGAAATCCGTGGGCGCTCAGGTGCGTACTTGGACCGGTGCGCGTCCGCACACAGCCTCCACACACGCTCCTTTCACTTTAAATCTCCTCTGGATTACTACAGTTACCTAACAGGACGTAAATACTGTGTGAATTGTTGCCAGTGCACAGCAAACTCAAGTTTCGATCTTTTGGAAATTCCTGGATTTTTTTTCTGAATATTTTTGATGTACAGTTAATTGAATCTGTGGATATTGGACCTGCAAGTAAGAGGGGCTGACTGTCCTTTAAAATCACAGTTAAAAACTTAATGTCTCTCCAGAAATTAAATTCAATCATTGTATAAATTTAACTTATAAACCAGGAGCACTACAGCAGAGGGGAAAAGGAAACTGTCATAGATGCTGTTTGAACATGTCTACAGTTGGGTCGCCGATGGACAAATCTGTTTGACTCCCCAAATGGCCAACTATTAAAAAATTAAACCATATAAAAATCTATAAAGCACTAGCTCATCCAGCCAGGAAAGAGAAGTAAACCTAAGAATGAAGAAGTCAAAGACATTATCAGTTCTAAGATGTTTGGGTATTTAAAAAACTTTTAATCTCATAATGGAACATATTTTGTACATGTCAAAAAGAAAACAGCAGTCAAGAAATTACATCTGTGACAATACAAGGGACAAAAGCTGTCTGCTAAGTACATGCCAAAAATGGAAACAAAATTGGCTACTAAATGCCCATGGTTCAGTCCAGGAGTGATTCATAGTAGGTGAATTAGGAGTGTACAAGGTCGGGGCAGGTATAGCTCAGAGGCACAGCGTGTGCTTAGCACGTAGATGGTTCTGGGTTCAATCCCTGGTACCTCCATTAAAAAAAAAAAGTGTGCAAGGACAAAAACAGAAAGAGAAAATACACAAAAGTACTTAGCGTCTCTAACAATTAAAGGAAAGGCATTTTAAGTAACTGAAGGTACTGTTACCATAAACAATAAACACGAACTTCTTAGTTGTCTTTGTAACCCTCGTCCAACCACAAGATAACAAATGCTGGCAAAACATGGAAACAGAAACAGGCGAAGATTGCCAAGTGCTCCTTCCGGGTGGCACTGGGCCTGCAGCTCTGACTGATGTCGTAGTGACTGGGCTGTCTTACAGCCATTTGATGACTCCACGGGGTGGGCCCGCTTGGGGATTTTTCTCCGGTAGAGATGCAAATAATTTCTGTCTAGTGCAAAAGGTAACACCAAAGCTTACAGTCTATGGCCTTGGATACTGAGCTTGTGAATCCCCAGTGCCTCAAATGCTCTTTGAGTTGATTCTGACGTCTTACTGGTTCCCTCATCAATGAATGGATTTGATGACATTTGGCATGTGCTTGTTTTATATTTGCATGAGAGTCACGAATTTAACTTGCTGAAAATTTGCTTTAGCACTTCCAGAGGGCATCCCATTGAGATGGCCAGTGGCCCCAGAGCCAGTTCAACAGCCTGACCTGAAAAGTGCGCCTACAGGTGGCTTAAGCCCAGACAATCCTTTCTTGACTTCCAGAGAGACTCTGAAGCAGTGATGAAACAACCTGTGCTGACTATGGTGTGTTTCTGCTTCTGCTTGTGTGTTTCTGGGTTTGCGGTTCTGCTTTGTCTCTGACCCCCACGAGTGCCAGCAGTGGCTGGGAGCTTGCTGGTGTGGCCCCATGACTGGGTGTCTTTGCTGAATGGCCGTGGAGATTTGCTCTCTCGGATAGAGATGACACACATTGTCTTTGTCTGTATATCTGTGATCTCAATTCAATCAATCACATTTTTTTAAGTGAAAGTAAGTTTATTTATAGATATACACGCTCCACAGACAGAGTGGGGTCCGTCTCACTCAGAAGGGAAAATGGCTTAGGAGAGACACTCTGTGGGCAGGATGTGGGCCATCTCAGAAAGGTGAGAGTGAGAGAGACCAAGAATTGTGGGGTGTTTAGTTTAAAGTAAAGTAGACACACACTCCATAGACAGAGCGAGGGCTCAAAAGGCAAGAGAGAGAGCTACCAATCAACCAGACATTTGACGCCCACTGTGCAGGGCTCCCTGGGATCAGGACAGGTGAGATTTTGTGTTTCTCTGTTTACCCTCTGATTGTGGCTGAACCTGTAGACCTAAGCGCTAAGCTGTAAGCTCTCTGTGTGTTAATGCACCTGTGTGTCTATGATTTAGAACAGCCTTCACCTCTAATTGTGCAAGTGTGAAACAGTTCCTTCCATCCAGAGGTTAATAATAATTACCCCTCTTCAGTTAAAGGAACTCTGTTCTGATTGTTCATAGGGATAAGAGCGAGCCTACACACAATGAATATTCACAAAATGTACAGAAAATAAACAAGCTGTACCTTTAATATTTTGAAAGTGCTAAGCTTTTGGTGAGGGGTAATCATCCTTACATAAACTGCTAGCTCAGAAACACTTTAAAAGTCCAAGTTTATAAAAATAAGGCATATTTTTGGACAAATCAGACTGGTTTGACAATTTGGGGTTAAGAAAGAAAATAAACAATTTTATGTTTCTTCTCTGATTTATCAGTACTAAGTGAACTACAAGCACACATTTAATTTTTCATAAGATTGATTTATTTTGTCTTAAAGAGATTAGTTAACTTGAACTTCATAAATTTCTTATGTTGGTTACTCATCAAATAAGCTAACATTACTCCTGTATACACCTTAAGGTTATTAAAATGTGTATTTGTGTTCAACTAAACTGATCACAATGTCAACAAATGTTTTTATAACAGTAATTAAGTTTTGTAGTATGTCAGTTTAAACATAATGTCCAAAATCCTGAGATAACTCCAAAACTTGGATTAATAATAAATCAATTTAATTAATGAATAATTTTTTGATACTGGAGTAATTTCTAAGTAAGACTTAATATGGAACACCAATTACTAAGCATGATTTTCAGTTTTTGGTTTTTACTTTGGGGTGGTTTTTTTTCAGTACACAATAAGTGATTATATCTTTGGGTCACATTAAAAAAAAGTGTTCATTTTGCCACTTTAAGAGGGTGTGTGTGTGTGTGATGAAGAGAGTTGTGTTATGCATATCCTTGAGCTTTGCTAGTCACTGAAATGCTTATTTGTAACAAACAGTCCTCAGTTACCTGGCTCCCACTTTTCTGTTTGAAATACACTTTAGTTACTTTGGTTACAAGTTATAGTATTCATGCCTAAAACTATACCAGCAGCAATAGTGACAGAAAATTACAACTGTGTATGCAAAGTAATGGGGCGAGTTTTTGTTTTCAGAGAAAAAAGAGTAGTTTTGTCTTAAAAATAAAATGTTTGTTTCAGAATGGGAGACTATGATGAAAGATACAATTTGAGTGAGTAACTAGTTGTCGAGGGTGTAAGACAAGCTGATTTTACTTGCTTTCATTTCTACTCCTTGAGTGTGAACAGAAACCATGAGACGTGCTAAATTTTGACTCTTTGCCAGCTTTGGTGGCTTATTCACTAAGGAATTGTTTGTGGGGGGGACTAGCTCAGCGGTAGAGCGTGTGCTTAGCAGGCACGAGGTCCTGGGTTCGATCCTGAGTACCTCCATTAAAATAACTGACTAAATAAGTAAACCTAATAACCTCTACCCCCAAACAAAACAAAAACAAACAAAAAGAAATTGTTGGGGGGAGGGTATAGCCCAAGTGGTAGGGCGCATGCTTAGCACCCCAGAGGTTCTGGGGTCAATTCTCAGTATCTCCTCTAAAAATAAATAAACCTAATTACCTCCCTCCACCCTGCCAAAATAAAATAATTGTATAATACAACAAAAAATAAATAAAAAATTTTAAAAGAAATTGTTTAAAAATAGGGGATCATCAGAAAACATGTACTTCCGTGTATTCTATTAACGCAAACTGGGACTTGGCTTCCTCCCTGTTACGTGAGAGACTGGTCCCAGGGCTCATGCCAAGGGGCTGCAGGGGCTCACTGCCTAAGAAAGCTACTCAGGCAGCCTGGATTCCACAGTTTCCTAAAATCGTGTCCTTGGTTACTCAAAATGCAAAACGTTCCTCTCTTGCGAAAGAGCTAAGGCTCCTTACAAGACTGTGCTTTCTTCCACGTTTATTTTTAAGTATTTTCACGCCAGTTAAATAAGTAACTGAGCAACAATTCTTAGGCTCCCTGTGATCCTATCTTAATAAAGTACCCAGACATCCTCTGATATTCTTTTGATTTTGTCTTTCTAAAATCAAGCCTTAACATTTTAAAAAGGGGAGGGGCTCTCTTTTACACTTAAACTATTTTTGAAATTTCCCAGATGACCCTTGGAAATCACAAATATGTATTCTTTTCACCTTAGAAGAGGAGAGAGGCTAGAAATAATTGGGTTTGCTTGGTACGCTCCATATTTCAGTATTAGCCCAACAAAAGGACTGCGCAGAATAAACTGTCAAACCAGAAGAGACAGCCAGCCAGCCTTCCCTAAGTTACGTTCGTGTTGGTGAAATGTTATTAACAGCGATATTCCAAAACTTGCATGTTTTGTGGGAAGGTCTTGGAGATTTTTAGTGCCCTTAGTACCTCTGGTATGTTCTTACTTTCAGGGGAAACATTGGTTAAATCTTTACGAAGGAGTTAAGCACTGGCCCCCACAGAGAATTCCGGTTTCCTCCATCCTGACCCTGCTCTTTGCTGTGACATATTAACCACAGCTATTCCGTCTCCTGGCCGCACAGGCGTCTGCTGCCCTCAGATGCTTGTCTGAAGGCTCAGAGATAAGGCAGGATGTGACCTTCATGCAATGACAGTCTCAGAACCCTGTGGAAAGGTGTGTCAGAGGCACTTTAAATGACTGATGCTTCAAAGAATAGACACCTGTGTGCAGGCTTGTGAGCTGACGCTGCTTAGGTAACACTCATACTGTCCAGGGAGCCAAATGGGGACTTCCTGCTCTCTCTTTAATCCAGATGCAGGCAGACCTCAGGAGAGCACGTGGCTGCCCCAAGATAGAGCTGCAGGGGAATCGATTCCATAGGACTGAACTGAGGGAAACTTCACCGTGGGATTTTGTTCAGAACACTGCTGGAATTATTTTTAATACTCAGGTTTCCGTGCCAATAGTAGGAAGCCCTTGCTCTGCCTTTTTAAGCATAGCTCTCAGTGTAGTACCCTCTGCTTTTGTAAACAGAAATGTTTGTACATTTTTAATGTATAAACCTTTTGAAACTTTTGTACATTTTTAATGGCGTCTGATTCTCACACTTCAGAATTCAGAAAACAAAGACTTCTACTGAATCACCTCTCTTTTCATATGAACATCATTATTTGCATAGTTGAATAGTAATTCACCCTCCTTTTTGCCAGGAAATCATGGAGAAGTCACTTGTGCAATCGAGACCTTACCCCGAGTGCTGCATCTGAGAACGGTTCTGAGGGCTAAACAGGCGTCACGGGTGGCATCTGGTCAGCAGGGCATCTTGGGCTTCGGAGTCCCTCAACATCGTGTGGTTCTGTTTGCAGAGTAAACCCAGGTTGGTCTAACGAGTAATTAATTTTCTCGCCACACTCATGTAAATGATTAGGCCAACCAAATCTAAGGAGACCAGCCTTTCTGTATGTAAAATAATCTTTGGGGATTATTTCTGACTGCAAGTGAGGGAAACTGTCAGGATAATTATGCAAAACTTGGAAACAGACAAAAGAGATTTCTGGGTGTTCTTTTCGCTCAGGGCTAGGTTTGCCCTTTGACTTTCTTCCTATCAACTGGGCCATTTTACAACTCTTTAAAGGTTAACCTAAAGAGGTCTGGGAGTGAGGCAAGTAATCTGTCTGGTGGAAAAGAGAACCACGAGGGTTGCAGTCTATTGCCCTGTAGGGATGTTAAACAGTTTTTATCTAACCTGGCAACCTTACCCTAACAATCCTTTATTAAATTGCCTCTAAGTGCTTTCAGCTCTGCAAGGGCTCTTTGTGCTAACATCTTCCTGGATTTCTTGTTGATTGATGAGTTGAATAAAAATCTCTGAAATGCATTTTTTATATTTGTGTCAAGGTTATAACTTTACCTGTTTTAGCAGAGGTTCAAAATGTTTGTTAAAGAAATACAGAGCCCCACAGATGAAGATTCGGACCATGCACTTAAAGATGGGAGAGAGGGGCTGAAATCTAGTCCACTCTCCTCCACTAATCCTCTTCCCTGTCCTGGGGCTGCGTCCATCCACAGGAGGGACATGTTTCTCTTCATACAAACATGTGCCTACAGGCTGCTTTCTCCTAATTTGCACCAAGGCACTGATAGGCGAGTGGTAGCCCTAAGTGTATCTATCAGGGTGAAAAAAAAAGTTTGAAAGTATAAAACCCAGTGAAGCAGGTACTGCATGAAAACTGGTATGAATATTTTGTGGGTAACACGGAAATTCTTTCATTCTCTGAAAGGAAATCCGTCAATATGTAACAAGCTATGAAACTCACCGTAATTTAACTCAATGATCCTATTTTAGGGTGCATAGCTGAGAAGACAGATTCTCCCCCACCCCCTTCTCCTCCAAAAATAGCTGTGTGCCTAACAGCTCATTGATAACATGGAAACATTTCCAACACCATACATAGTTGCACAGTGGACTACACAATGCCTTTGAGTGTTCCTACAAATGATACATGAGAGAGAGTAGACTGAAAAATTACTTGGTGGCAGGATCACGCATCCCCAGCCCCCCAGCCCCTGGCAGGCATGGCGCTCACTGCACGTGTGGATACGTTTGTACAGAATACACTTGTACAAGGCACGCACACTTAGACACTATAAGGCATGTATGGCCATCCAATTCCGACGAGGCTGGGAAGGATTCCAGGTGTGCAGCGAAGTCTGAACTTCACAGCGTGGCTGAGGACAGCTGTAGAGCATGCAGGCTGAAAACAGTCTAAGGGGAAGTGTTGTGACCGTGTGGACAAAGGTTAATGCGGGGTGAGGATGGCCCCGGCGTTCCCGGTCTCGAAGACTGGCAGGTAAGAGTGGAAGAGTCTCCATTTATTCGATAAAGGGGAGTTTGAGGCGATGGAAATAGCAGCCAGCTTGACATTGGTTCTTCCTCTGTAAAGCTGATACATTTCTAATTAATCTGGCGTTAAAAGTCTTAATTTTTAAAAAATCTTAATGGGCCCGATTCTCTGTTCAAGCAGAAACACCTTGGATTTCCCGGGACTATCACTAGAGGGCCACCTAACCGTGTGCACTGACGTCTCGGAGCCCGACCTCGCCAGTGCAGCCCCGGGACCAGCCCCGTCAGGGGGCTTATTAGAAATGCAGGCTCGGGGTCGCCCGGAGACCCACAGAATCATAATCTGCGCCTTTGACGCGCTCCCCAGTGGCGGGGTGCACACCGAAGTGCGAGAAGCCCTGCCCGGGGCGCACAGGGCTCTCCCACCCTCCTGTTAGCGACGTGTCAGCCTCGTGGCTCGTTTGCTGCGTTCATCACGCCCACCCTGTTCCTCCACATCTCCCTGTGGCCGTCGTCGCTTTTGTCCCTCTGGACGTGGAAAAGCAGGACAGGAGGAAGTTTTAACGCTGACCCCGCCGACCCCACAGCTGCCCGGCACTTTCCAGGGCCAGCGCTTTTCCCGGCCGGCACAGAGCAGCTGTTAACACTCTCCTGCGTTTCTGCGGGAGAAGAAGAAACCTTGTTTCTGATTTACCAAGACAGAAGTAGAGGCTTTTTAAAGTGTGTTTACCATGGAGGCCACATTTTAAAGTACGATTCAGCCCTTGAAATCAGTCTGTCCGGAACCAAACACAGCCAGCCCCTCTCCCGCCGCCCCAGACACACACACACACGCTAACAGCAGGAAGGGAGGAACAGAGGAAGTGGTCCTACGGAAGGCCGGGCTGGATCCCGGTGGACAGGAGCGTCATGTGATGTAACCAAGCAGGACCCTCGGGGCCCTTCCCGGGACAGACCCCTCCCCCAGATCCTCTGCGGCAGCTCCTC
This sequence comes from Camelus ferus, assembly GCF_009834535.1. NCBI lineage: Eukaryota > Metazoa > Chordata > Mammalia > Artiodactyla > Camelidae > Camelus > Camelus ferus. Next base: position 27,020,383 of record NC_045730.1, read on the forward strand.
TCTCTTGAGGACCCACATAATAGTATCTCACGCAGATTTCCCAAGTTTCTCAGATGCTGAAAACCACCACCAAACAGAAGAAATTAACTACTTGATGATCAGGAGTCTGTGGCCCTCAGGCCTTCTGGGGCCGGAGGACTGGTCACCATCAACCAGAGAGCTGCACACAGCTGACCACAGACCCTGGGCTGCTTCTCCCTCAGCTGGACTTTAAAAAGGCTCAGCTGAAGCCCCTCGGGGAGTTCAGGGTTTGGGGGGCACCAGCCACCCATTCTCCTTTCTCAGCCCAGCAGTAAACCTTTCTCTGCTCCAAACTCTGACATTTAGGCATTGTTTGGTGAACTTGGCTCGGTACAGTGGGACTGGCTCAAGGCATCTCTGCCGTGGGTCCTCTCCACCAGGCGCTGGCACGTTTGGGGCAGTAAGGCAAACCATAGGCTCCATCTCTTCCTTTCATGCTAGTGGAATCCTACCAACCAACTTCTCTGTTTCCCGGCATCTTACTGCTCTCGAGGATGCAGCCTGGGCTCGCCCTCAGCACGGGGAGGCAGGGCTGCAGGGGCTGGAAACACTCCCAGGGCAGCAACCAGAGCCTTGACCTGTCTCCTGAATTACAGCTCAGATATGTTTTAAAAATCTAATGCAGTGGCTCTCAAACTTCCCAGGGCATCAGGAACCCCTAGAGGGCCTTTTAAAACACAGATTGCTGGGCCCCACCTGCAAAGTATCTGACCCCGTGGGTGTGAGGTGGGACCTGAGAGTTCACGCTTCTACCGTGTTCCTGATGGTGTCGGTGCGGGTTGGTGACCACATGCTGAACACCGCTGAGATGTTCTAAAGCATCTTTTAAAAAAATTGAAGTATAGTTGGTTTATGATGTTACTTTCTCATGTACAGCATAGTGATTTATAGTTTTATATACATATTTTTTCATTATAAATTGTTATAAAACATTGAATACAGTTCCCTGTGCTATACAGCAGGACCTTGTTGTTTATCTATTTTATATATAGTAGTTTGTATCTGCTAATCCTGAACTCCTAATTTATCCCTGCCCCACTTCCCCTTTGGTAACCATAATATTTTTTTTCATTTTTCAGATTTATTAAGTAGAATTGTTACAGTTTGACTGCACATACCCAGTATGTTGCATGTAAATATGTATACACAATATACTGCACATATTTTTTAAAAATTTACATATATATACTGTTTATTGTTTCTAAGAATGTTTAAAACTTTAGCTTTTCAAACTTACATAGTTATCAAAGGAATAAAGCCAACCACAAAATAAGAATTAATTCAAAAAGATACACACACCCTACTATTAACAGCAACATCATTTATAACTGCCAAGATATGGAAGCACCCTAAGTGCACATCAGTAGATGAACGGATGAAGACGATGCAGCACATACACGTAATGGAACACAACTCACTCATAAGAAAGAAGGATATTCTGCCACTTGTGGTCCTTCATTCACTTTTCTTTTCACTTCAAAACCAGAATTTAATAGCTGGCATAAACATTTCCATTGCATCAAAAACAACATAATACCTAGATATAAACTTAACCAAGGAGGTGGTAACCATAAATTTATTTTCTATGTCTGTGAGTCTCTTTCTGTTTTATAAATAAGTTACTTTGTGTCATTTTTTTTAAGATTCCACATATGGGTGATATCATATGGTACTTGTCTTGCTCTGTCTGACTTCACTTAGGATGGTGACCTCCAGGTCCAACCATGTTGCTGCAAATGGCAGTATTTTATTCTCTTTTATGGCTGAGTAGTAGTCCATTGTATAAATATACCACACCTTCTTTGTGGACATTCAGGTTGCTTCCATGCCTTGGCTGTTGTAAATAGTGTTGCTATGAGCACTGGGGTGCGTGTATCTTTTTGAATTAGAGTTTTCTCCAGATAGATGCCCAGGAGTGGGCTTGCTGGATCATATTCATTACTAAAGATTTTTAAAGAATAATGTTTAAAGAACAGGCTTTTTGCAGAGACCTTTATCAGATTACAGAAGCCTCCTTCTAGTCACAGTTTGTTACGATTTTTTACTTTGAATGGGTGTTGAATTTTGTCAGACTTTTCTGCACTGTTCAGAAAATGATATAATTTTCCTCCTTATTCACTTAGTAAAGAAAATTGCACTTGCACCAGTTTTTCAAACGTTGAACTGAATTTGCAGTTGTGGAGCAAACATCATTCAGTTGGGAAAAAAACAATAGCACTCACTTATTGGGTTACTGTGAACAGCCTGAGCGTAGTAACTGGTATGTCACAGTGCTCAGTAAACGTCTTCAGCCATTGCTTATTACAAACTTTGGGGAAAGACTGAGCTGTGAGTCTCAGTCCCCCCACAAAACCTTGCTAATGTTTTTGCCCTTTGAATTCCTGGGGGAAGGTAACTGAGTGATCTGTAGCCAGTGAACTCCCCAACATAATTATTTCAAAGAATATATTCCTACAAATACAGTTAGCTCTTAAACATGAAATAAGCATTGTCACCAATGAATGCCGAGGACATTGTGAGATAAACGGACATTTAACACTTAATGCATTTAAGCAGCATACACAGTGATTATTACTAACACGCCAAGTGCTGGCCGGGGCACAGCTTTAGACAATTTTCCCGCCTAACAGCTCTTTACTGCCACGTATTTACATTGGCCATCGTTTGGGATCCAAACAGATAGATTTCTATTACTTTGACACAAAAGCCACCAAGTAATATGGGTAGGTAGGTAGACCCCAAGAAATCTTTTAAGGTATGAATGTCAGAGTTCGGTTTTTTGTTTGTTTATTTAGACCACAAGACTGCCACCTAGTGACACGAATGATTAGTGCAGACACAGCCAAACAGGTTGTAAGGAAAAAGAGGGAACTAAAATTTATTAAGGGCCTACTGTGTGCCAAGCATTGCAGTAAGTAATTTATTTCTTTACATCTTTCCGTCTCCTCCAAGATTCTTCTCCTATGTGAGAGCACCCTTTCCCATGACGATGTAAAGTAAATGAATTAACAGATACAGTGTCCGGAACATAAGAACTAGGGGGTAGCTCTGACGATGATGGTGATGGTGAAATTTAGATCACAAGCTTCCTGGGGACAGAGATCGCATCATATATTATTGCGTCCTCTAAAGTCCCTTGCAGTGGTCCACACTCAGCGATCATGTGCTAGGTGATAGATAAACCCACCCTTGAGAGCAGGAATGCAGTCACTTGGGGCAGGGGTCATCAGTCAGGACACTCTCTCCTCCTCGTGTTTGAAAGTTGAAGCCTAATACTCAGGCAGAATCTAAAACAAACAAACAAAAAAAGACAAATGAACTTATATATAAAACAGAAACAGACTCACAGACATAGAATACAAACTTGTAGTTGCCAGGGAGGTGGGGTGGGAAGGGATAAACTGGGAATTCGAGATTTGCAGATACTGACAGGTATATAGAAAACAGATAACCAAGTTTATACTGTATAGCACAGGGAACTATATTCAATATCTTATAGTAGCTCGTGAGAAAGAACATGAAAATGAATATATGTGTATTCATGTATGACTGAAGAATTGTGCTGTACACCAGAAATTGACACAACGTTGTAAACTGACTATACTCAATTAAAAAAAGAAGAAAGTTGAAGCCTCGGATTTGAGATGAGAGACAACATGAGATCTCTGGGTGGGAGTTCTAGAAGGGACTGTGTATGGACGTCTGGAAGGGCGTTCTTCCTGGCATGTGGAAGATGAGCTTCAAATAAGGTAAGAATAGTGTTGGCACACCAGTTAGGATGCATCCTAACTGCGTGAAGTTGAAAAATCTCACTAATACAGACTTTTTATTCCCTCTTGATAAGGTGTCTGGATGCAGGTGACTCAGGGAGTCCAGTGCCCTGGGTGAACATCCATTTCCTCATGTTCACCAAATGGCTGCTGCTCTCCAGGAATCACATTCTCACACAACTGCATTCCAGGCAGGGAAAGCTGGAGCGGGTAGAAAACTTACCTTCGTCTTTGGGTGTTGTTCTCCCTTTCTTCATGAAGAAGATCGGTGTCTGCCCAGAGTGGCTGCACCCCTCCACCCAAGGCAGAACTTTATGCAACAACTTGTCTGTCTTGTGAGTACAGTGATTTCAGATTGATTTGTTTCTTAGAGGGAAAAATGAGCAGTCAAAGCAGAAAGCAAATTAGGCATCTCAACTACTTTCCACCCAGAGTAGATCCTCCTTATCCTCGGGGGGTTACGTTCCAATACCCCCAGTGGATGCCTGAAACCACGGACCGTAACAAACCCCATATGTACTGCATTTTCCCCCATACATGCATACATATGATAACATTTAACTTATAAATTAGGCACAGTAAGAGACCGACAACAATAAGTCGTAATAAAACAGAACAGTTAAATATAACAATAAACTGTAATGACAGTTATGTGAATGCGGTCTCTCTCTCTCCACATGCTCTCCCGTCTTGCAGTGATGTGAAAACAGCCACATGAGGTGATGAGGTCAGGTGAATGATGTAGGTACTGAGCTGGGGTGCTGGCTACAACTGACTTTCGGACAACACATCACCATCCTCTTCAGGTGGCCCCAAATCATGGAGCCAAGGTTGGTTGTCAGGAGCAGATGATGTCAGTGGTTGGGGAACCTGGACGGGACACAGCATGACAGTAGATTTCATCCCATTACTCAGAACAACATGCGATAAAAATTATGAATTGTTTATTTCTGGAATTTTCCACTTAATGGTTTCAGACCTCAGGTGACCAAGGGTAACGAACTTCGGAAAGTGAAACCGCAGATATGGGGAGATGACTGTAACTTTTTAGGCTAGAAATTGTGGGCGCCCGTGATTCATAGACGCAGCTAGGCCCTAACTGTGAAGGAAATTATGGTCTGTTTGAGGGCCAGACATGAAAACGCATACATCTAATATCATTTAGCATAGTGTGCTGTGGGGCCCGCCGTTCACAGGCAATTAGCCCCGCGGCCAATGTGGCGCACTTGTTCATTTGCTCCTGAAGGAGGGAGGGAGGGAGAGAAAGGAAAGGAGAGAAGACAAGAGAAAAAAAAAGTGCAAATCTGCACCCAAAGGATGCCCTCAGGCAGCGTGGTTTTAACCAAATCACAGTCCCGCGTATTGGGTGTGGACTGTGTGTGATAACTCGGGTGGATGAGAAACACAACACTTTTCATATTACACTTTTAAGCCTCTTTGCTTATAGAACTTGAATTCCTGCCTGGGCCCCTGGACACCCTCTCTGTTCTGGGTCCCTCCAGAGCCTGAACTCCTGCACCCTGAGTGCTGAGCATTTGAAACCCTGAAGCAAGATTGTTACCCTCCGGGGTCTGGTGAGGCCTGCGGACTGCTCCTCAGAGAACAGTGTAACTGCGGAAACACAAGCTGAATACATGCAAATATATTTACCAAAATATTTAAGTGGTTACACAATGCTTCTTTTTTAACCCATAAAAAATCAGACCAACAGGCCTAATGAGCGAGCACACGATTTCCAGTGCGTTCTGCTAACCAGGGCTATCTGCAGCTGCTGCCCTGCGACATGAAAACACGTGGTTTCCACTGGTAATGGGGCACAGACACGGCCGCCACCACTGCGGCTGCAGCATTCGCAATTGAAGGACATGCTAAATTTCAGTTAGAAGCTATTGAAAACAAAGATGAGACATTTCTCCCATTCAACTGCACGCACGTTCTGACCACAGATGTCCAGCCGGTCACCAGGTGGACACCAGGTGAAGAAAGTGTCAGTCAAAGGCTTTCTCTGCCTTTCTGTGGTGTCATCTTTGCCAAAACCCCTGAATGCGGCTGACCTAAGAAGGGAAGGCCTAAAAGATAAAAGAAATTGCAGAAGCAAAATTTTGTCTTGTCTCAGTTGGGAGGATAAGCCATCCAACCCACCGGGCTGAGCGGACTCCCCACCCGGAAGCAGAGGCTCCCCTGCCCGGTCCCTCCTGGCACCAGTGCTGGTGAAATTTCTTCAGCAAGACTGCCAGGTCTAAGACTCCTGGGTAAAGGTGGTGAGTGAGCCACATGCATGCATCCCGTTCCCCTTCAAAGTGGAAAACACACAAACCCACCAGGGCAAAGACTCTGGTAGAGGAGTCATCAGAAGACAGAAGAGCTGAACATGTCTCCGAGAGCTCACAGGGGGAGGGCCAGCTAATTTGGGGAGTGAAAGAAGACACTTGGGTGAGCAGTTTGGTTTGCAGAGGCGATGATGAAGAAAACACTGGTTCTTTCCAAGGGACCCCAAAAGGCTCAGAACTGAGGACAGGGAGGTGGGGAGGAGTCTACTCCCCCCAAATGCCAAGAGACAGAAGGAGATGGAGAGAAAGCTGGGTGAGCCCCAGGTCTGAACACAGGGTTATTAAGTGAAATTCCTCAAGTTGACTCCCTTCCTTCCCAATCTGCTTCCGGAATTCCAGCGGGATGCTCTCAGCCCCCTGGGAAGAGATCACAGGGTTCTCCTCATTGAGCACGCCGACTTCGGGTCCAGTGAAAAGGCCACCTGACCATCCAACACAGAAGCCCCTGAGCTGGCGAGAGAGCTTCCAAAGGACATTCTGAGCCCTCCCTCTGGAACACAAACGCTGGGCGAGGGGCAGGTGGCCCTGGGGAAAGCTCTGCACAGACTCGGGTTTAACTCCCACACATGCTTTCTCAAGAATGAAGGCTCTTCCCTCCAAATCAAGGGCATAAATAGGGAAGAAAAGCCACTCAGGAAGTGGACTCGGCGGCAGAGGGCAGCAGCACAGCCCTGCCCTGGGTGACGTGGATGGAACTGGAGGGGCCCAGCGGGCTGGGGCAGGAAGGGCAGGGGCACGGAGCTGACCAACTCACAGGTTTATTCGCCATTTGGAAAATAATACTAAAATGTTTATAGTATCTAAAGTGAAGCTTGTGGATCAAATTAAGTTTACAAAAAAGCAAAAAAAGAAAAAAAAAAGGCAAAACATTGATGATTCATTCCAGGAAAAAGGGCAATACTGTGTAAGAAAGGAAACATAATTATAGCACAGTGTATGGCTCAGCAGTGAAGAGTATTCAAAAGGTCCCAATAACGCTGACACTGTTAACACAGCCAATAGGACACAGAGACTGCCCAGGGAGAGGGGCAAATTACAGTGAGGTGCTCAGCCAGTAGAATCAGAAGGTGACAGAACAGCAGCTCTACTTACAACACCCAAGGCACAGGAACAGCCTAAATGTCCACGACAGATGACAGGATAAAGACGCTGTTGTATATTTACACAATGGAATATTACTCAGTCATAAAAAAGAATAAAATAATGCCTTTTGCAATAATGTGGGTGGACCTGGAGATAGTCATTCTAAGTGAAGTAAGCCAGACAAAAAAAGGAAAATACCACATGATGTCACTCATATGTGGAATCTAAAAAATTGACACAAGTGAACTTATTTACAAAACAGAAACAGACTCAAAGACTTAGAGAACTAACTTATAATTACCAGGAGGGGAAGGGGTTGGGAAGGGATAAATTGGGAGTTTGAGATTTGCAGACACTACTGTATATAAAAGAGATAAACAACAAGGACCTACTGTCCAGCACAGGGAACTCTATTCAATGTCCTTTAGCAAACTGTAATGAAAAAGAATACAGCAAACATATGTACATGTATGGCTGAACTATTGTGCTGCATACCAGAGATCGACACAACACTGTAAACTGACTATTCTTCAATGAAAAAAAATTCTCACTTTAAAAAAACTCAACGGAAAATGTAAACTTGATGAACTGAAAAGTGGTGGAGCATGTGCGCTGTTGAGAGATGGGAAGGGAAATACTAGGAGAAAGAGCGGGAAGAGGCTGAAGTGTCTGCCCCAGGGAGGGGGCAGCAGGGGCCAGGGCCACCAGGACAGGGGTGTGGCGGTGGCAGCATGCGGGCAGGTCTGGGAGGATGTTCCGGGCAGTCTTATCTCGTAAAGGTGTGAGGAGATTTGAGCAGGAGGAGACGAGGAAATGAAACTGAAATGAAGAAGGATGCTGTGGCGGGGAGGTGGGTAGGAAAGCACAGAGAAGGACAGAGAATGTTCGCAACACGGAACTTCCGTGGCTTTACCCTAAGGGGCAACGCAGGTGTCTGAGAAACCATTTCCTTCTCGTGATGCTGAGAACCGGCAAATGCCCCTCCGCAGGAGCTGGGTTTAGGATTCCTCCTACCAGGCTCACGTGCAGATGGAAAAGTCAAGGAAATTGCAGAATTAGGAGAAAACTGCCTCCAGTTTGCCGGAGGAGAGACGTGATCTGAGGGACACCCTGCTGTCACAGCCCCGCGGTGGTAGAGCCGCGGGCAGCAAAGCTCGCGCGACCCCGACACTGCGCGCCTGGCCTTGGAGCGCGCTTTTGGTTGTGGTGTCACCTGCTTCTTAAAACGTGCCCGTATCTCCCGCGGGTGCGCGGCCGCGGAAGGCAGCAGGCTCAGAACGTCAGGTTCCGTTTCCCCCGCCGAGCAGATGGGAGGAACGAAGGCCGACCTCGCCACGATTTGGGAAGATTTCTTCCTGGAGAACCACCACGTGCCCAGCTGGATGGGTTTCCGCGTCCCTGTTCCACACAGTCGGTTTGTCCCCTCTCCCCTGGGGGTGGCATCCTCTGAAGGAAGAGCGTGGAGGTGAGCGCTGCGGCGGCCAGCGGAGGTCCGTACACGACCCATCAGCCTAAAGGACTCTGCAAGTCAGACGTCAGCCCGCCCAGTTCACGGCTGAGCCACCGGGAGCTCAGAGAAACGCAGCAGCTCAAACCCGGCGCGCGGACACCGGCTTCAACCCGAGCACCTCCCTCCCCGGACGCCTGCGCAGACGCCGAGGTGGAGAGGAAGCTTCGCGATGAACAAAATGTGAAACAGCCTTTTCGTCTGGTTTCCTTCTGGCATCAGCAAAGAGAAACAACCCAAACCCTCAGCCCTCTGTGTCCGGCTCCGTCCTGTGGACAGGTCTGTGCAAATACCATGTGCAAACACCTCAGGTCTTCTGATGAACAGGACGGCGAGGGCGGGGGCACCGGCCGTAGTCATTAAAGCTCTTTCCTGTCCCAGGAACGTGACATACAGCACAGAGTCCCCATCAAGGTGGGCATTATTATGTTCATTGTACAAACAATGACCCTTTTAGATGCTGTGCACTGCTGAGCCGTATAGTGTGCTATAATTCCATTTCCTTTCGAACCCAACATGCCCCTTCCTCCTGGAATTTATTTATAAACTTGTAAATAATTCATTACTTCCCTAAGGTCGCAGCCCTACAAGTCACTGAACCTGGAGCTGGGTCTGTGTGAATCCAAGGGTGGGCTTCTCCATTAGTTTCAGTGTCCCGGCGTGAGTGTTCCGATTTCATGACTTGAGAAACATTCTGTGTCAAGTCAGAGTGCACCCCTTGAGAAAGGAAGGGAACATTACAGAAGAAAGGCGATGACAAGACAAGAGACCGAATTCTCAGTGTCAAACCTCAGACCCACCGTGGGCAGCTCTGCTGCCACCACCACCCGTGCTGGGGTGGCCCAGAAACCCGAGGCCCATCAGCCCGATGCCACCAGGCAGAGCCCAGACCCTCCCCAGACCCTCCCCGGACCCCAGGGCTGGATGGCTGCCCCCACCCCACCTGTGTCAGCCAACGTCTCAGCAGATGAACCACAGATTCAGACAGAGCTCCTATAAAGCCGAGGGCCACTCAGAGACTGCAAATTGCTAACAGATGCCTTTTTGGTTACGGTGCAGCCACGTTCCCACAGACGATAAAAACGAGAGGTTAGAGAACAGATCATTTTATTGTCACATAGAGAAAACCAGCCAACTGAGAAATCGCGGTTTTTAGGTACATGTGAAGTGAACTTTGAAATCTGGAAAGGGCCATATTTTTATAGCTAAAGAAGGCCTTGGCTGTTACAGATGGAGCCCTGTGCGTCTAAATCTTATTCATTAAGAAACAGAGTAAAATATAAAAAGAAACAGAGTAAAATAGAGTGTGTGTGTCTGCACTGCTTATGTGCCGGGGCAGGGAAGAGCTTCTTCTAAAGCTGACTTATACATGGTACAGGCCATTCCAACACATCTGACTGCTAAGATTTCATCAGAGCCTAAACTACTTCCTTATTTGTCCCTAATCTATATCATACACAAGAAATAATAGGATTTCAGCTAAAAGGAGATGTGTACATATATCTGTGTACATGAATAGGCTGTAACTTCTCCCTCTGTGGCTGATGGCTGGGCCTGCATGGCATATTTCCACTTATCAGGCTTAGAGCGTGATTATCAGAAGGTTTCTATTTAAGAATACTTATTAGCCTGGTTAAACCCTCCTAAAATGTCAGTTGTCTAAAACCTTTAAAATTAATCAGCTGAGCTTGACTGGGGCCAGCTTAATTTAGCAATTCGTCTGACCACATTGTCTTTTACTATATAAGAGGAGTTTATAATAATTCCTCTATATAATTATTTTTGCCAGGCACAGTTAAGTTCAAAAGTCAAAAAACTGTACACTTACGGAGTCAGCTCCAAGCGTGAGGATGACAGCTAACAATGTCCCTGACTTACAAGGAAATTCAGAGCCTCAGTGTCCCACGTGAAACCTACAGACAAAGATAAACATCACAGTCTCAGAATCCCCGAGGAGCCGGGCTTTCTCTGCTGCGTCCAGACGGCCCCCGTTGCTGGTCCCTTGCAGCTGGGACCCTGACGCTCAGAGCAGGAAACTGACCATGTTTCTGACACGCTCATTCAGCCAGGAGCCAGCGGGCTCCAGAACTTGCTTTTGTTTGGTTGCCGAGGGCCCTGAGCCAGAGAGGAAAGCAGCCCCACTGGCCAGATAAACTCCTCCCTCCACGACTTTGCTGGCCTGAGGCCTGGGGGCTTTGATGCGCCTCTGATTTAATTGTGCGCACGGGAGCCTCTAGGCTGGACATCCTGGAGGAAGAGGTTTCCAAGGCTAAGCCAGCTGCAGCCCAGCCCAGGTCTCAGATGCATGTTCCCAGCACCCCATCCTTAGGGGGTGCATTGCCATGACCTAAGCCAGGAGCAGGGAGCCCTGATCAGTCAACCAGTCAATCAGTCATCTGCCAAGTGCCCAACTCTGCTCTCTACACCTGGTGTCTGGAGGTAAAAAACGAGTGAGCAGAGAAGAGGGCTTACAGTGTCTCCATGAAACAAAAAAGCAGCATTTGCTGACTCAGCATTCACAGCCTAATTCAAAAACAACACCAAACGATGCAACGTGAGGAAGACGTCTGGGGCAGGCAGAATGTTCAGAGGGGAGAGGCAGCGTGGGGATGCACCCCCGAGGCAGCGGATTTGGGGTGAGAGCCGCCGTCCTGGTCCCGGCAGAGCGAGGAGCCCCCCGCCCCGGCCCCCACCCCTGCCAGCCGGGCAGCCTCTCCAGCCCTGCTCTCACTGCCAGAGGCGCCAGCCCCTCTCCAGGCCGGTCCCAGCCAGAAGGGACCCTCCAGGCTCTGCCCCTGCCCCCAGGTAGTGGGATCCACACAATTCCTACAGGTGAACCCTGGCGAGAAGCATCACAACGGTGCTTCCGGGAAGGTGACCATTGAGAAGACTGTCTTGGTGGGTCAACTTCCAAGATTCATTCCAGCTCCCAGCCAAGGCTGTGTGGCTGACAATGAACTAACTCCTCGGAGTGGACTCAGAGGGGCAGTGGCAGGCACTGTCACGGCTCACCACCATCTGCGCTCTGGGCTGCTACGTCAGGGCAGCCTCCTCCCGACGGCCGAGCCCCTGGCCTCCACGTGAGGGGCTGGCTCGTGGGATGCTCTGGACTTGGGGAAGGGCTCCTCACGCCCCGTGCTGGTGAAACATGATCACCTCGGAGTTTTGTCTTAATGTGTCTTCAGGTGAGCCTCCATATGTCCAGTTACTCTGACATAATAAAGAAACACGCATGGAAAACATGACCTGGCCTCCTAAGAAATCAACTTTGTTTACCCTTTGAGTAGATGACCAAGCAGTTCAAATGGTGACCGCTTCCTCGAGCATCTCTGCAGTAGAGTCACAGGGAAATAATTCTCAAATTTTCCGAAAGTCACCTGAGTGATGTCTCCTTGCCTGTTTGTGGCAGACTGAAAACTCGTTTCACTGCTCCTGCTGGAGAACAAGCAGGAGAGTCTCCTTCGTGCCCTAACAGAGTGTCCTCACCCCGCCTGCCATCAACCCTGAGGTACAGATGACTCTGTCCCAGAGAAAGGCAAAGCTCACTGACCATAGGTACTTTTTGAAGAAGTCAAGATTATGACTACACACTCCTTTCCATTCCCAAAATTGCTATTCGTGGAAACAGGGTATAACTGGTCCTTAGGGAATACTAAACAGGTCAGTGTGGAAAACTGTCTAATAAAATGTGGATAATGATGGAGGCAAAAGTTGAGCCCCAAGTAACTCACATGAAAAGCAATTATAAAACCAGAAAAAACCCTCAGAATTTCCAGGCTGTTCTATCTGCTCTAAGCGAAAAGCGAAGGTGGGTCCTGGATGGTGAGTTCATTTCTACATCCATGTTTGACCCCCTACAAGGGGAGAAGGACCCAGAAGAAATACCTTTTGAAGAAAACAGAAATTCAGAAGGCAAAGAAGTGAGTTTCCTCTGCCCCCACTGAGTGCCAGGCTTCCCACAGACAGCGGAAGAGCCCCGCTCAGCAGACGGACTGTGAACTGTGCTGGGATCCCCACAGACAGAGCCTGAACTTCAGCTTGTCAGCCGGGCAGCTCTTCCCTCGTGCAGCCCAGGTAGAACAGAGGTAGTGCCGATGGCAAGGGGAGGTACCGCCCAGAAGCCACCGCATCCACAGAACTAGTGGCGTTTTCAATTTTTCTTCAAATCTGAGTTCTGTTAAGCTTGGCCCAGTTCTGTTCAGGCCCTGAAATTTTTTAGCCAAAATCAATTTTTTGAGCAGACTTGCATGTTCTGAGTGCTGAGACGGTTCCGTAAGAAAGAAAACAGGGGCGGGTGGACCGAGCTTCTGAGCTCACGAGCTGCACGTCATGTGTGACTGAAGATGGCACAGTGTCTGAGTGACACCGTGTTGATGTTGCTGCATGTTTAGTTTCTTGATCTCACTAACAGCTTGGATTCTTTTTCAGTGTTTCTGACTCACGCACGTGGTGCTGACGTGAGCTCACGCTCCGTTTGCTCACAGACACCTCGAAGACCTAGCGCGCTTGGAGCCTTGTCCTGAAAACCCTGGGCCCGGACTACCAGGAAGCTACTCCGGCAACTCCGGCGTCTAGAAACCTCCTCACCTCTCAGCTCGTGGTCCCAGACGGTGTGCTGCCACGGAATCCTCCCTCGCAAACGTGCCAGCGGCGCAGGCCAGGTGCCGTGTTGACCCGGTGAACCTGAGTTGAAGTTAGGGGTGCTTTTCTTACTGAGGCCTGAGGTGAGGTCCTGGGGGGCTTAGGGGGACGGTTAGCCCAAGGTCTTCTTTGGCCCCCAAAGCCAGCGCTTTAAAAAGAAGAAAGGCTTTATTATTTAGAGCAGTTTTAGATTCACAGCACAACTGAGCAGAAAGCAGAGATTCCCCGTTTACCCCACCCCCCTGCACTGCCCCCCCGCCAGCAGCACCTGCACCAGATGGCATGCTTGTCACAGCTGACGCCCCTGCACGGACACCCCGTCATCGCCCGAGGGCCGCAGCACACACCTGGGTTCGCCCTTGGCCCTCGGCATCCGGGTGCGGAAGAGGCGCACGGGTCTCTTCGCCGCCTGCAGCAGTGAGCATCGAGTCGTGGGCATCACACAGTGTGCAGCCCTTTCAGACCGGCCGCTTTCACTTTCGGATGCCTCCGTGTCTTTTCACGATTCCCGAGCTCACCTCTCTCCAGCACCGAATTGCACCCCGTTGTCGGGAACGTACCACAGCGTCCGCGCCCGTTCACCTAAGGACAAACGTGACTGCTTCCACGCCGGCACCTGGGAATAAGGCTCCTATTCTTGTGCAGGCTTTTGTGGACAACAGTTTTCAGTTTACTTGGATAAACATCAAGGGGTGCAATTTGCTGGCTGGTAGGGTAAGGGTATGCTTAGTTTCATAAGAAACCACCAAGCTGTCTTCCAAAGTGGCTGCACCATTTTGCACCCCCACCAGCAACGGATGGAAGTTCCTGTTGCTCCACACCCTCACAGCTTGTGGTGCTGTCGGTGTTTGGGGTTTTAGCCATCTGAAGCAGTGTGTAGTGGTATCTCGGTGTTTTCATTTGCGATTCCCTGAGGCGTGATGTTCAGCACATTTTCCCGTGCTTCTTTGCCATCTGTTTCTCTTCTTTGGTGAGATGTCTGTTCAGGCCCTTGGCCCATTTTTCACTAAGACAGTCTTTTGAAATCCAGTCCTTATCCGAGTAGATTACAGGCCCCGAGAGAAGCCAGGTGCAGGGAGATTATGTGGACTCTGGAGGCAGACTGCATGGATTTGAAACCCAGATCTGCCCCTTTCTAGCTGTGTGTCTTTGGGCTAGTTACCTCTCCTCTCTGTGCCTCCATTTCCTCATCTGTAGAATGGAAATAGTCATAACAGCATCTACCTGGGAGGGTTGTGATGAGAGCCGTGCACATTAACACACAGCAGCCACTTTGATCAGCGCTGGGCATGTGGGGTGCACTGAGCATTCAGCAGGCCTTCCAGAGGAAGGAGGGCACGACACCTAAGAGCTGCTCCATTACTAACACATCAGTTCTCAGGACCGATCTGTAAATACCCAGCAGGCATCAGAAGCATTGCTCTGGGCCGTGAATGTCAGTCACCACACCATACTCCTCGGGCAGGTGTTATTATCTCCACCTGACAACCGAGGGAGACAGTGACCCACGCTGGTCAGTCAGTGGGGCAGCACCGGGGTTTGACCTCAGGACTATCCACCTCCTGCGTCTGGGTTCTGAGCACGTCTAAGCTCCCGTGGCTAATGAGAACACTTTATCTGTATCTTTCAGTCTGACATCTACCAGGGGAACTCTGTGAGATGGCTGGTATTTGACCACTGCTGCCCTAAATTCTTAACGCTCATCCTAGGAATGAGAAGCTACTTCATGTAGTGTACAACCACGGGGGATCTGAAGCGAGATGGCTGTGCCCAGCTCCCCAGGGAAGAAAGGGCTTTGTGTACACGCAGCAGCGGGGGTTCCGGTGAGCAGCAGGCACTCTCTCCCTGGTGGAGGCCTTCTGAGAGCCAGATCTGGGTGGGAGAGACCAGCACTGCCCACACCCCCGCTTTTCCAACCGCAGTCCCTGTGGGCCCACCCAGCTGGAAGCCCACTGCAGCCTGGGCGGGGTCAGCTGTTCCAAGTCAGAAAACAAATTTCTTTACCAACTAAAAAACTTTGATTACTGTGCTTTTGAAATTCACTCTGAGTGCAAGAACCATCTTATTAGATGTCCTATAAATAGTACTTGGCTCATTGTGAAAGCTTAATAGCTGTTTTAGAATTAGAAGAAAAGTCATAATAAGTCCTTTGTTTCTGGAAACAAGAGCTCTCTGGCTTCTGCTGGCCCCACTCCCCAGCCCCGAAGGGCTCTGCAGACACCCAGCCGCAGAGCACACGCTGGGCTGGCCAGTGCCGGAAGGACCCACCTCCCCTGGGTCCCTGCTCTCTGCATCTGCCAGCCTGGGGTCCTCCTCCGTCTGTCCAGAGGACAGCAGTCCTACCACCTTATCAAAGGGAGTCACTTCAATTCCAACCTGGGTAAGACTAACGGGAAACCACGCAAAACTGTTACATGATGTCAACACTGCCTTCTCTATCCTGTGACCAGAAGAGCCGGTGCTCAGGTGCCCTGAGCTTCCCCACTGGCTGCTTTGACCAGACAAGCAGATGGAGTGGTTTATCCACTCAGGGGGGTGGACTGACGCACCAGGCAGTTAGAGATGGGGGTACTGTCACTCCTGAGTGTAAAAATCAGAGGAAATCAGCAACACCTCTACCCAAGGTGCGGCTGCAGCTAAAACTCAACAAGAGTTGGCTCTGGAAGGTGGCCAGGAGAGGGGAGAGGAAGAGAAGGCAGGAAGGTCTGGGGGAGGTGGGAGAATGCCCGGGAGCACCGGCCTGGGTGGGAGCAGGACGCCCCGGGAGCCTGGCGTCCCCAGCACCTGGACGCCTGTGGTTGGTGCTGCACCAACAGCTCACCTGCCTCGCCCGCCTAGTTCACATACCCTCCCACTTGACCTCAAGCGACCATCTGAGGTGCGTGCTGTCCCCGTCTGTAGGTGGGGACACTGAGCCTGGGGCTAGCCACAACCACACAGTTTGCAAGAGGCAGAATCTGGACACAGCTCAGGTTTAGCCCCACATGCTGTGTTCCGTGCACTGAGAGCCACTGCATAAAGGGCAACCCTTCCCCACGTGTCATCCAGGAGTGACACCCACAGCCTCGGATGAGCACAGCTGTCACTTACACGCAACTTACGCATTACAGTGGGGGCCCCGGAGGCCCCCTTTCAGCTGCTCGCCTTCTGTGCAAGCAGTTGTTCACCCCCGAGAGGACGTCACAGCTGCCCCCCGGCACTTTCTTCTCACTCCATCTTCCTGAGAAGTCAGGTCTGCCTGCAATCACTGCAAATCAGCCTTATCAAGAGACTAATGAATTTAAAAGGCCAAGAAGGCCCCCTAGATGTCACTGAACGTCCTCGCCTGGGGGACAGCTGTGTCCTCCGAGCACCCCCGCTGCCCGGTCAGTCCCGGACGTGACGGACGTGTGGGAGCTCCCCTTCGCCCGGCGCAGCTGCCCCTGGGCACCACACCTCCGAGTGGGGGCCCTTCCACCTGCACCTCCCCGGCGCACAGTGACCGGCGTTTGAGGGCGTTTGACGGACTGGTTTGAGTAAGCACGTGCATTTAATGAGATTCACCCTTCATCTGTTCCACTCGCTGCAAGACGGTTTTGCATTAACAGAATTAGCACGCCACAATGCCCCGCTTAAGTCACGGCCAGCGGCAGCTGCCACCCCAGTCCACGGCTCCCACATTTGTCAGTGACATGCAACTCGCATGCGTTTGTTCCCACCTGGAGCCGGGAGCGTGGTGAGCAGTGGCCACGCCCTTCTGACCTACACTCCGGGAGGGCCCAGTGCTCATGATCTGTTAACTTTTGCTGCTTCCCAGGTCCCGAGAGCCTCACAGTTTCCTAAAGCCCACGGCAACTCCTGGAGCCTGATCACCTGAGTTCGGTCCTAATGTTTTTCTAAACAGGCTCCTTAGACTCACAGCAGCAGCTTTGTAATAAAATTAGGCCACAGCAGGGGACTTACAGGTAGAAAGCACATCATGAAATTTCATTCCTTGGTTTGATCGGACAGGAAACAAAAAGAAGCAAATGTGCAGAATGTCAGAAGGTGAGAGTCATGAAGCGGGGAGGACACAGCTCAGGGGTAGAGCGCGTGCTCGGCATGCACGAGGTCCTGGGTTCAATCCCCAGAACCTCCACTTAAAAATAAATGAGTTAATTAATAAATTAACAAATCTAATCACCGCCCCCCCCCAAAAAGCATGAAGACAATAAGTCTGGACGAGGGGCTAGAGGCTGCTGGACTGAGGGTGGGGTTTGCTGTTCCATGTTACTTTGGGGGAGGCCTGCTGGGAAGAGTGGCATGGAGGAGCCCCAGGAGACGTGCGTGAGCCACACTGACATCTGGAGGGGAGGGTGTTTGGGGAAATAGGATGGTCACAAGGGTCCTAAGACAGGAACGTGCTTGGCAGGTCTGGGATGGGCAAAGAGGCCATGTGGTCAGAGTCACGTGAGGAAAGGGGAGACTTAGGAGAGGGGGTCCAAGAGCGAGTAGGGGTCAAACAAGACCAGACTGTGGCCAGCGTGGGGACATGGGCGGTGGCTCCAGCCGCATGAGAAACCAGTGGGGTGCCCAGCAGAGGAGAGGCAAGCCATGATCACGTCTCAGCAGGCCCTTACTGCTGCAAGCAGACCGCTGGGGCAGGGGCGGGGGCACCAGTCAGCAGGTGTTTCCATTTGCTCGGGCTGCGAGGGACTGGGGGGTTCACACAGCAGAAAGCGATCTTCTCACGGTTCCGGAGGCTGGAAGTCCAAGATCAAATTGGCAAGCCTGGTTTCTCCGGAGCCTCTCTCTTTGGCGGGCGGAGAGCTGCCTCCTGTGTCCCCAGGGCTTTTCTCCAGCGTGATCACGTGTCTGATATCTGTTCCTCTTCCTACCAGGTCGCCAGTCACTGGATTAGGGTCCTGCCCATGTGATCTCTCTTAACCTTGAGTTAACCTTTTGAAAAGCCCTGTCTCCAACTACAGTCCCACGGGGTTGGGGCTCATGCATTTTGGGAGGATACAATTTAGTCCACAGCAGGAAGTGAGGGAGACCACGCCTGGACCGTGGTCGGACTCGGTAAAGTGTGAGGAAGCTGCGCGTGGGCTCTTTCCTGAAGGTTGAATGAGATGGAATCGTGCTTGCACAGTTTTCATGAGCATCAGAACGAAGGAAGGCAGTAAACTGCCAACACTGGGAAGAGGATAAAGGATCAGCGGGATGGTGACGTTCCTTTTTGAACTCCTCCGGT
Organism: Camelus ferus; assembly: GCF_009834535.1. NCBI lineage: Eukaryota > Metazoa > Chordata > Mammalia > Artiodactyla > Camelidae > Camelus > Camelus ferus. Next base: position 27,038,947 of record NC_045730.1, read on the forward strand.
TTTGAGCTTCTTAGAATAGACTGTAGATTTTGGAATTTGAAAGTATAATTAAGAAATAAAGGTATCTTGTTAGCTTTTTATTGAAGTATAACATACTTCCAATGAAGTGCACAAATCTTCAGTGTGCGTACAGTACAGATCAGTGACGTACTAACACCTTTATTGTGGTGTGACTCCTGTACAGTCAAACATCTGTACTTCAAATGTACAATTTGATGATTTTTGATAGTTGTATACACCTATGAAACCACTACCAAAATCAAGACATCTAACATTTCCATCACTCCCCAAGAAGTGCAGATTTCAAACTCCCAATTTATCCCTTCCCACCCCCTTCCCCCCAGGTAACCATAAGTTTGTTCTCTATGTCTGTAAGTCTGTTTTTGTTTTGTAGATAAGTTCATTTGTGTCCTTTTTTTCTTTTCTTTTCTTTTGTAGATTCCACATATAAGCAATATCATATGGCATTTTTCTTTTTCTTTCTGGATTATTTCACTTAGAATGATGATCTCCAGGTCCATCCATGTTGCTGCAAGTGTCATTATTTTATTCTTTTTTATGGATGAGTAGTATTCCATTGTGTAAATATACCACAGCTTCTTTATCCAGTCATCTGTTGATGGACATTTGGGTTGTTTCCATGTCCTGGCTATTGTGAACAGTGCTGCTGTGAACACTGGGGTGTATGTATCTTTTTAAATTATATTCTTCTCTGGATATGTGCCCAGGAGTGGGATTGCTGGATCATTAGTTCAATCAATTTTTACAAATATACACACTCAAGTAACCACCACCCAGGTAAAAAAACAGACTATTTCTGGTAAACCAGAAGATTCCCTCATGTCATCTCCCAATCAGCAGCTCCCCAAAGGTAACCACTATCCTGATTCTAATACCATGGATTAGTTTTGTCTGTTCTTGAACTGCAGATAAATGGAATCAAAAAGTATGTAATTTTTTGTATGTCTTGCTCATTTCACTGGAGATTATGTATGTGAGGTTTGTCAAGTCACCACAAGCAGCTGGAGTTCCTCTTACAGCTGGGTTAGCATTCCATTGTACAGATATTCCACAATTTAGTTATCGACTGCTCCAGATGGAGATTTGGGTTGTTTCCACTTTCTAACCATTATAAATGTAAATACATTTGCAATAACCTGTACATGGCTTTTGCTGAGTACCTATAAACTCCTTGGGAAAAGCATTTCTTCTGAGAAAATAAGAGATAGCTCTCTCTCACTTAAAATTACTCTGTTTCCCTTTTTCTATGCAGGATCTTGTTAAAAACAAAAGCAAACACTTTAAGACACTTCAGGTGTGATCAGGCCCAGGGAGGTGCTCAGGAGAGCCCATTGTTAAGTATTCAGGAATTTTGCAAATGGATTTCTAAAAATAAACATTATTGAAAGTTAATTTATAGAAAGTATAATTAATTCCAAAAAACTGAAGAGGAAGAGACACTTCCAAATTTTCTGTGAGGTCAGCACTACCTTGAAATTCAAACACACTACAAGAAAAGAAAAACACAGACCAATTTCCCATGAATATAGATGCAAAAATCCTCAACAAGGTATGAGCAACCAAAGTCAATAGCACACTAAAAGGGACATATACCATGACCCAGTGGAATTTGTTCCTGGAATGCAAGGATGGTTCAACCATCAATTGCTGTATTAACAGAATGAAGGGAGAAAACTATGTGATCATCTAAATTGATGCAAAACAAGTCTTTGACAAAATTCAATACCCTTCCATGATAAAAACACTCAATAAAAGGAAATGACCTCAACAAAAATGAAGGCCATTTATGAAGAGCCCATAGCAGACATCATACTTAATGGTGAGAGACCAAAACCTTTTCCTGTAAAATCAGAGACAAGACATGGATTTCTACTTTTACCACTTCCATTCAATATGGTGCTGGAAGTCGTAGAGCAATCAGGCAGGAGAAAGAGCTAATGGTATCCAAATTGGAAAGGACAAAATAAAATTATCTCTGTCCACCCCCACCCCCCACACACAACCTGTTAGAACAATAAATGAATTCAGCAAAGTTTCAGGATACAAATCAAAACACAAAAATCAGTTGCATTTCTATATACTAACCATCAATAATCAAAAAAAGTTAAGAAAACAATTCCACTTCCAATAGCATCAGAAAGAACAAACTATGTAGGAATAAATCTACCCAAGGAGGTAGAAGACTTGACCCTCACCCTAACCACCCACCATGAGCACACACCGCTGGTGCACCTGTGCAGTCCTTTCACGTCTGGACACCACACACGTGGATGAGAGAGAATGGCCACTGGGAGCTACGTATGGGGACCCATTCAGCCCTTGCAAGCCCAGGGCCGGCTGCCGGGACAGCGCTGAGCTGGGCTGGCCCTGGGGCATCACCCTCCACAGGAAGATGGGCACTTTCACTGCAAAAGTCCTTTTACAATAATTTTTAAATGATACAAATTCTATTTACAGACCAAAAACAGACTCACAAACATAGAAAACAAACTATGGTCACCAAAGGGGAAAGAGTAGGGAGGGACAACTTAGGGGTTGGGGATTAACAGACACACACTACTGTATATAAAATAGATAAACAACAAGGATCTACTGTAGAGCACAGGGAACTGTATTTAGTATCTTGTAATAGCCTATAATGGAAAAGAAACTGAGAAAGAATGTACATACACATATGTTTGTGTCTATAACTGAATCACCTTGCTGTACACCTGAAACTAACACGACATTGTAAATCAACTATACATCAAAATAAATTAAATTAAAATAAAAGTGGAGCCGGAGCCAGAGCCAGCAGAGGGGACCCCACGGTGGAGGCCCTATGGCCCTTTGCTCTGGACATACTGACCGCTGAGTGCCTGGCATTAGGGGAAGGAGGTCAAGCAGCTGACCGAGGCCAAAGCCCATAGCTCCCTTCAACTGTCTGCAGTGGCCACAAAACATGTGAGTAAGAACAAATGTTTTACTAAAACACCAGGTCGAGCAGACCAATTTCTATTTCTAAGAAACTGGGCCTCAAACTTTCAACATGCTCTTCCTCTGATTCAGATATAGGGGTGACCATGACCCTGCGGAAGGACGGGAGCAGATGTGGGATGTCAGTGCACCGGGTGGTCAGTGGCCACACAGAGGGCCCGTCAGTGGGGAGAGAAACACCAGACACCCGGGGCATCTGGGGACAGGCGAGGCTGACTGGACTCCAGTTAGATCTGTGAGCTACCGAGGCACTGCCAAAGGTCTTGCTGTGTGCTGTTACTCATTTTCAGGGCTTTGGAAAGGAACTCAGAATTTTATAGAAAGCAGACAAGACTCCTGCCTACAAGAGAGACCACGCCGGGAGCTCACCCCCAGCGTCCTCCCCAGGGCTTTGGGGTTTGTCCTGGACGACGCATTAAATGTGACTTACTTCCCATCACTCACACCCTGGAGTCGTTATCAACATGTAATTCGAGAGTAATTTCTCATCTAATTTAAACCATTATTTGTTTAAGTAATAAACACTTTATGAAGAGGTTTTGAGCAGGTAGCAACAACAGCGTGATGTGGAACGACTTCTCTGTAGCTGAGCTGACGAGGGCTTACTTAGGGCCGCGAGCGACGGTGAACCTGTGACGGTCACCTGGGCATGAAGGACACCGGCTGCTGCTCATAACAGCAGTTGTAATAATACACTATGATTTCATAATTGCTTCTCTCTTCATAAAGACGTTTAAGTTAGACCACCTTAACGGTTGTGTTAAATATCTCTGTGTCTCTGTGTGCGTGTACAGATAGACAACAGACAAAAGTAAATCTGATCTTTAACATCGCGTTCTCACTCACTGCTTTGTTCTGAGTTAATATAACCAATAGATTGAGGACATTTTTATTTGAGAGAAAAAATGTTAATTCTATATCCACAGGAAGGAACACAAAGTTTTACTCATTGCAGACAAGGCTTTTTAAGAATATGCTTCTGTTAACAGTGGTTACCTCTGGGGATGAGTTATGGAGGAAATTCCATGTTTTTCTTTATATGGCTCTCCATACACTTCTATAGTTTGAATTTTTTGCCCCAAGCAAGTATTTGAAAATGGCATTGTATATTTTGAAATTAAAATGGTATTTTGATGATGGCATCGTGTGTTTCTCTTGTCAGCTGTGGTCATACAGCAGTGGAAGACAGAATGGGAAGAGAAGTGAGAGGAAAAGAGAGAAAATATGGAGCAAACATAAGGTTGACAGTGGGTTGTTGGAACAACCTTTCAAGCGTCCTAAAACAATTCGGAAATATTCAGCTAATTGTCCTTGGCAATTATTTAGAGTTTTAAAAAAAGAGGGAAAAAAAGGAAATTAAATTTATTTCTGCTTTTATTGAAGTATGTAGTGTCCTCTCTCTCTTTTTTCTTAAGAGTTAATTTCTACAGAGCCACTCCTGGGCTACTTTTGTTTTAGTCATTTTGTGCACATGCCTAAAAAATTTATAGCTCATACTGTTCTTTTGCTTAAGGGAACTGAAAAGCACAGTGGGCCTGTGCAGACCTCTGGCTGCCTTGAACGTGAACCACTGTCTGGAGGGTGGGCGAGTGCTGCGGGGCCACGTGGGGCCACCAGGGTCCGAGGGGGGAGGGGTGTGGCTTCACCTCTGCTGACATCACTGCAGACCAGGCGTCACCTCAGGACGGATATCCCCATTATTTTAGGCAGTTACCACCACTCCCCCTTTTTGTGTGCACTTAAATAAACAGTTCAGTTAGCCCAGTGCCAAAAAAAAAATCCTTCATCGCATCCTCCAGATGAATAGTTGCACATTATTTTGAGTTACATTCACGTTGCTCTTTGTAAAAACAGGATTTTTTGGCCAGTGTCCACCCACCCTGCAGGCACTACCTCCCTCTGCCTGGCAGGGAGGACCTGACGCCGGCGTCCTGCTCTCTCCGGGGCGCCGCTACCTGCCTCGGCTCTCAGGTCCTGGACCCCGGGCCCCCCAGCTTTCTTCTCAGACACAGCAGGAGCTGCAATGTCCTGAGACCGTCATGAAAAGATGGTGAACATGCCACACGCGTCACCCCGGCCTGTGCTGGTGCAGGCATCGCTCATACATCACAGCTTTCCTCTGCCCCAGACCTGGCAATTCTCAGTTCAGGGCCCCAAGAAGCCACTACCCAGTGACTGCAGGAACATGGACACTCAGCCAAGCTCCATGTGCCACCCCGTGGCCAGGCCTATGATCTTGCCCCAGCTGCCCAGCACCTGGGGGTCTCCGCCAGAGCCGGGGAATGCGGGAGGATGCGCTGGCCAAGATGGGAATGGGGTGGAGCCACGTGAGGGACAGGCTGGGGGAGAGATCCGCAGCACTGGAGCTGACCGGGGGTGTCTGTGCCTGCTTTCCTCCCGGTGCCCCTTTCAGCCACCTAATCTAATCCCCCGCCCAAACCCCCTTTCTGCTTAAACCACCACAGAACTGGCCGGGCGCCGGTACAGTCATGGGATGCCTCCCAGTTGTCTTCCGGTGGCTTCTTCCATCTGACCTGGCCCCACTCTCAGGTCGTTGAGCTGCACACTGGTTACAACAACCAGGACCTGGAAGCAACCTAAGTGTTGTCTACAGACGACTGGATAACGAAGTTGTGGTACATTTATACAGTGGAATACTATTCAGCCACAAAAAAAGAGTAAGATAATGCCATTTGCAGCAACATGGATGGAACTGGAGGTTGTCATTCTAAATGAAGTAAGCCCGAAAGAGAAAGATAAATATCAATTGATATTACTTATATGTAGGATCTTTAAAAAATGACACAAATGAACTTATTTACAAAACAGAAACAGACTCACAGACATAGAAAACAAACTTACAGTTACCAAAGGGGGAAGTGGGAGGAAGGAGAAATTAGGAATTTGGGGTTAGCAGATACAAACTACTATATATAAAATAAACAGCAAAGTCCTACTGTAGAGCACAGGGAACTATACTCAATATCTCGTAGTAACCGATAAGGATGAAGACTATGAGAAAGAATACGTATGTATAACTGAATCACTGTGCTGTGCACCAGAAACTAACACAGCACTGTAAATCAACTCTACTTCAATTTTAAAAACATTAAAAAGAAAAGAAAAGAAAGAAGGTGGGGAGGGTATAGCTCAAGCGCTAGAGCACCTGCTTAGCATGCACGAGGTCCTGGGTTCCATCCCCAGTACCTCCTCCAAAAATAAATAAATAAACCAAATACCTTCCTCTTTTTTTTTTTTTAATTAAAGAAAGAAAGAAAGAAACTGTTGAACTGCAAAGAGTAAAAATGTTCGGCCACCCCAGAGAATTTAGTGACCACAGGTAAGAAAGGAGACACGGTGAAGTGTTCAGCCATTAGCCAGAAAATACATTTAATAGAGAAGAACACATTACAGCAGATAGTTAAGTTCTTTTTAAGAATGGGAGAACTCATTTGCAGCACAGGCAGAAAATTATGAAGGTAAGTGTAACCTTAAGGAGCTGCAGGCGTACCTTCCATATTTGCTGGATATTTATCCCTTGAAGGCAAGGGTCTTTGATCTGTTCATTGATGCATCCCCCAAACTCTAGAATGGTACCCGGCCCTCGGGTGGTGCTTGGTAAGTACCTGTCAGCAGCATCCGCGTCAGGCCCCAGACTACCTAACAGGGCAGCAGAACACAGCTGCGCTGGGGAAGGCCTGCGGGGCTGCTGGTCGCCCTCCCTGCCTGCGCTTCGGCTCAGTCACGTCTCACCTGGGAAAGGACGGGGGCCCAGGCTCCTCTTAGCTGATTCTGCCATCTCCTAGGTGTGTCCATGGTGTGCCTGTTAGGGTTTTGTTTTTCTCTTCCTTTCTAGCACCTTTAATTATCCTGAAAAACAATCTGAGAGTGATGGTAAATGAGATCATTTCTCTAGCATGGGTAATTTATTCTGATGTATGTGATTTTCCGGGTTTTCGAGCAGGGACAGACCACACACGGGGTCTGTGCAGTTGGAAGGGTCTGAGGAAGGCCAGCTTGCCCCCATATCTCTTCCTTCTGGTGGTGTGGCTCAACAGGAGGTGAGCCAGGAGTGAGGGGACACATACTGAAGCTTGTGACGGCTCCCACCGGGAGGAGGAAAGTGTTGACTGTTCACTTTGTTAGCTAAGTCCTGAATGGTGAGAAACAGTATGGAACACATTAGAGAATGAGTGGGGGGGTGTGTGTAGCTCACTGGTAGAGCGCGTGCTTAACACGCACAAGGTCCTGGTGGAATGTTCTAGGCAGAGGAAGTGGTGGCCTGGCACCTGGAGTGAAGCAGGTGTGGAAGGTCTGAAGGTCAGAAGCTCAGGCGGGGTCCTGAGCACCCAGGGGAGACAGCAGCGAAAGCGCTGTGGAACCCTCTAGAACAGTCTGTCTCATATAACCTTCTAGAAACTCACAATTCAGGCCATCCAAGGTGGTGGATACCACATGTGGCTAGTGCGTGCTCGAAATGAGGCTAATGTCACTGAGGAACTGAACATTTAACTGTATTAAATTTTTAATAATTTTAAGTTGCCACATTTGCTAGTAGCTCGCATATTAACAAAGCAGCTCCGGATCCTAACATTCTGATTTAATCCAAAATCACAGTTTTGTCCATCAATTCAACTTTTTCCTGCACCAAGTCCTTTGCTAGATTTATCTCCTGTCAGGGCGCCAAGCGAACCGGAGCTCTGCCTGCCGTCCAGGTTAGCAGGCTCTCCCAGACAGCGCCAAGGCCCAGAGCTGGCGGACAGAGGCGGAGCCCCGGCTTAGCTCAGAAATGGAGTTCACATGTATTAAATGTCTACAGCAACCCCGACACACATTACCATTCTTTGAAATACACACTGTTACTTTTAATTTAAGAAAACAAATGCAAATATGCACCAACAGTGGGAAAGACCCTCGCCTCTGGGGACTGAGGAACAGAGGTCAGGAGGTCAGGGGGCAGAGAGTTTCTTTTCACAAAATGCCCTTTTCTACCGTTAGATTTAATAGGAGCGCACACTAACATTAGAAGCGAACCAAACCCCCAAAACAATGGCTGTTAGTGGTAAACAGTGGCTACTAGAGACCGAAGGAAATTAGAGTTCTTATCTGCTCTGGGTGCCAGCCAAGCAAGGTCCAAAGCCAGCGAGATTTACTAGGTGCACACACTGTGGGTGAGATTTCAAACGCTCACCATTTCCCAGAGGCACTTCCCACTGCTGTCTGGAGAGGTGCGAGGAGGCTCGCCAGATTCCACTGAGAAGCAGGCAACCTACAACACGCCCAGTTCCAAACAAGCATGAGTTGTGACACGTGTACTGTAACTGGGAGAGAGAGAGTGAATCACAACGGAGCAAATGCGGTCCCGAGAAGGAGTCAGGAGAAGGGTCTGCCGGGCGACTCCGGGGATGAGTCGGCGGCGGCCGCCCCAGCGTGCTGACCTGGCCCTCCAGCGGCGGCAGCTCAGCCCCCTCCACCCGGGGCGAGGACCTCAGCGGGGTATCCTCGAAGGATACTGGGTCTCCTTCGCATTTCCAAGTGCATCTTCCCTTTGGGGAGAGGCAGTGCTGACCAGTAAAAATGAACGCTGTCATGATGCCAGGCTCCCCCGGGAGTGACTGCCGCGACGTCGGCGGTGCCACAGCCGTCCTGCGCATCTGGACTTCTGGAGCCAGCGCCACCTGTGGCGCGAGCACAGGCTTGGACTGAGAGGAACCAGCTCCCAGCCGCAGCTCCCCTGCGCACTCCTGTGTGACCCTGACCTTGTCCCTGCACCTCTGAGGCCCCGCCTCCCGCAGTGTAAGGTGGACAGGAGCTTGGGTGGAAACGGGAAGTCCAGGCAACGCAGCTGAGTCACTGGACGGATCCTGAGAGATGGCTGTCTCTCGCCCATCTATAAATGACCACACCAACCATGCACACGGGACACGCCCCCCCCCCCCGGGAGCTGGACGTGACCCCAGCCCCGCACACAACCGCTGAGCCCCCAGGGTGGGTCGCCAGCTCCACCAGTCTGTCCGGGTTTGGGACAGGAGCCGGAGTCTCGGCGGGTCAGGCTCGGTGACAGCAAGTGACTCGACCTGCCCGGCCTCAGAGTCCTCACCTGTCACCCGAGGCGTGGTTGAGCTGCCACTAAACTGAATCTCCTTCTCGGGCGTCCTTCACTGTGGCCCGCTCCGTGGGAGGCGGCGTCTGAGCTCCCTGGGCCCCCGCGGACCGCAGAGCCGTGCGGCCGCGGGCGGAAGGGGAAGCGCGCATGCGCCATGCCCAGCGCATGCGCGCCCACGGGGGAGGCGCTGCCGGGTGGGGGTGGGGAGTGAACTTCTCCGCCTCTGCGCTTCCTTCTTCCCCGACCCCCTCGCTTTCCTCGCCTCTGTTGCTGGAGACGTGGAACCCAGCAGGGCCAGCCCTTGTCTTACCTGTCCTTGGGCGTTTCCTGGATTCCCCGTCCTCGGTCTCCCACGTGCATCAGAATCCCCCAGGAGCCTTTTAGGATCCAGGTTCGGGTCCGGCCCCCTTCCTGTTCTGAGTCCATCGGCTGGGGTGGGGCCCGGGGATAGGGTCAGGGGTCACCCTGGCCCGACGCCTGTCCCTCTCTCCAGCTGTGCGCGCTGCTCCGCACCCCGGGTCTGGTCCTGGTCCGTCGCGGCAAGACGAGCAGGAGGCCCGCCCTAAGGATGAGTGAGACCTCGCTACTCATGGCGTCTCAGTTCAGGAAATGACAACTTCATGCTTCCGTTGCTGCTTTGGACTGAATTGTGTCCCCCAGATTCATATACTGAAACCCTAAACCCACATGCGCCTGTACTGGAGAGAGGGTCTTAAGGTGCATTAAGGTTAAAAGGGTGGAAAAGGTGGAGCCCTGAGCTGACAGAACCTCTGTCCTTACAAGAGGAGGAGACATGGGACGTCGCCAGCACGTCCTGTCTTCGGAATGCTGAATGCATCAAGACTTCACCTGCTTGCTGCCCATCACAGCGGGGTCAGGCCACTGGATTATCGCAGTAACCTCTTAGCTCATCTTCCTACCTTGGATTGTCACACCCCACCTCAGTCTATTATATAAAAAAAAAAAAAAAAAAAGCAGACAGAGCAATGCTTTTGTTAGTTAACTATTGAAGTGTAGTTGATTTACAATGTAGTGTTAGTTTCAGGTGTACAGCCTAGTGATTCAGTTATACACATATATGCATATTTTTCAGATTCTTTTTCATTATAGACTATTACAAGATACTGTCTGTCAGACCTTGTTGTTCACCTATTTTATATGTAGTAGTTAGTGTTTACTGGTCTCAAACTCCCCCACCCTACCCCTTTGGTAACCACCAGTTTGTTTTCTCTGTCTGTGAGTTTGTTTTTGTTCTATAAATAGATTCATTAGGATCATTTTCCAGGTCCCACGTGCAGGTGGTATCACATACTGCCTGTCTTTGTCTGACTCTCTGCACTCAGTATGGTCATCTCTAGGTCCATCGTGTTGCTGCACACGACATTACCACCAGAGCTATGCTTTCATTGCTAAAACAGTGTGTCACTTCTGCATTCCAGCACCTTCCACTGGCTTCTCCTCTTGCTCCGAGAAAAGCCTTTCTCTTTAAGACCAGCCTCCAGGCCCTTACAAGGTCGGTACCCCCTTCAGCCTTACCCCTCCCCAATTCCTTTCTGACCTCAGGGTCCCTCCTCTGGTGGCCTGGGCTTCCCAGACTTTCCTTACTGGGGTCTGCACAGGCCTGTGTCCCCCCTCCCTCCACGAGGCCTTCCCTGCCTCCCTACTGGGAGTGCAGCCCTCCTTCACCACACTCCTCTCCCTTGCCCGGCTCTGTTTTCTCCGCAGCACTGACACCATGTAACACTGTGCTGTTTGCTTGTTTGCTGGGTCACTGTAGGTTTATACCACTAGAATATTCTTCGGGACGGTAGGAATTGTTCTCTGTGTTGTTCATTCCTATGCCCCAGACTGAGAACACACCTGCCATGCAGTGCCGCCCACCCCACAAAGATGCCTGGAATAAATGGATGGATGTAGTAAGTGTCTGTTTCTTTCCATTTTTTTCCCCAGAAAACGCAATCTTTTGAAATAAAGCGGTCTTTAACATTGGTTTACATAACTGATCTTGTACTTTTTAAAGAGTAACCCCACCGCTACTGAGCGCCACAGCCGGGGGAGTCCAGGCAGCCGGGGGCGCAAGTCACCTGGTGTTACTACGTGCTTCACTGCAGGCAAAGGAAGAGAACCTCGCGGTGCCTGCGTTTATAAACCTGAAAGAAAAACAATGTTCTAGCAGAACTGTTTTTAATGTAAAGGCTGAGTTTTAAAGGATACTTTTAAAGACAAATTACCCAGGGCACTTAGTTCATGTGGAAAAGACTCAACCTTTCTACCGTTCACCTGCAAATTCTTCCTTAGGAACGTGGTGGGGCGGGTTCCATTTTTCTAAGGCTGGAATAACCCTTGGATTAACAATATGTAGGGTTCACACAGTCCCAGTGGTCTCCTTGTAGGAAAAAGGGAAATTACCCAGGAAAGCAGTGGGTCCGATGTCCCGCCAGCGTCCACGTGGGCCTCTTGCCAAGTCCAAGTCCATACTGCTCGCCGCATGACAGGCCAATAAGTTGAAGGATGAGTTGTTGGGACAAGGAATAGTGACTTTATTCGGAAAGCCCTGCGACCAAGAAGCTGGGAACTAGTGCTCCCAAGAACTTGCCTGAGTCAGAATTCAGGCTTCCTTTATACTAAAAGGGGAGGGAGGAACATCAAGCACTGCCTGCTTCCGGTCAGCCATTCACAGGCGGGCCTGGTCAGGACGCCTCCTACGAGCACGCAAGGGGGTTTTGGCTGAACGCTCCTCACCTCGGAGGCAGGGTTCCCAGCAATGGGCCATGATGTATCATTTAAGCTACAGGCAACATCCCTTTAGTGATTAACTTGTAGCAAAAGCAACAGAATCAAAGGTTAAAGTAAAAGCAACAGATCCCATGTGGAGTCAGGTTTGTTCTTCCCTCATTACAGGCCTGCTGAGAGCCCTGGCCTGGGATGCGCGTCCCAGGCAGCCTGTCCTCGGGCCCTTCACTGTCTGCCAAGCCTGCTCTGACCCCGGGGGGATGGCTGACACTCGAGCAGCACCTGGAACATGCTGGAACAGCACGTCCTGAGAGCTCCTGCAGAGATCACCGACACGGTTTGCTTCAGAATCTCCCCTTCCAGGAAAAGCCTTCTCCAAAGCAGACTGAAGAATCATGCAAAGCCACAAAAAATATTCTCTCTGACAAAGGGTCAGGAGGATCCAGGGCCCGCCTGCCCTTCAGCGGGGGCTCAGCCTGGGGCTGCCCGCACCTGATTGCCCCAGTGCAGGAATTTATCCTCCTCGGAGGCCGGGAAGCCCAGAACAGCAGGTGTGATAAGCAGCAGGTATTCCTGGAGCTGGCTGGGGGGAGGCAGGGGGGTTCTGAGCTCGGCCCCCGCCGGCCTGGTTCACCCCCTCAGAGCACCTCCCCTGTTGAATGTCTGTGCTCCTCCCTTAAAACCTGAAGCAGGCTGTAGTTACTGGTGACTTCAGTGTGCAAGGGGTTAGGCAAGCACAGTGGATGGATGTCTGTGCAGCATCTGTCTTCAGAAACGAAGCCCTCCACACCAGGGCAAGTCTTGAAATACGGCCCCCAGACTCCGAAGGCCCAGACTGCCTTCCGTCCCTTGCCGTGGATGCTGGGGAGACTTAAATGATTTGTTTCACATCCTTAATAACTTACTTAAAATGATCACAGTGCTACGTGCAGCTGGTTAAAAAGTTCCAGTGGCGCAAAGGCTCGGTGAAGAGCCAGGGGCTTTGCTCCCCCTGCCCCCTCCCCCTCCGCTCCCTCCCCTCCGGGCCTTTGTCAGGGGACTTTCAGTTTCATGGTCATAGTTAACATCCAAGTCCTCTCCTGGAAGCACAATGAAATCTGGCGCTCCACTGTGGTTTTATTCCAAATGATGCAAACACAGAAACAGTGTTTGATGTGCGAACGTCAAGGTCTTTTAAGATCTTTAGGGTCTAACTCTCTGAGGGCTGCGTCCGTGTGTCCTCGCTGAACGAGACTCTGGCACGGCCATCCAGTTATCTCCCCGTTACCCCTTGGGGTGGCGGGGCCCTGCAGGCAGTGGCAGATTCCATCCTGTCGTCTCTGCGTTCTGCATGTACCTGCACGCTCCAGACCAGGTCTGCAGGCCCCCGGCAGCCCTTGTGCAATTCCCTGGGCGGTAATCACTGCCCAGTCTTGCCTGCTGCCTTGCAGGAGAACTCAGGGAGCAGCGCTCCACAGCTCAACCACGTCAGGTCCCCAGAAGGCCCAGTATCTCCTTCTGAGCCAGTTTAGGAAGGAGAGCTGGCGAGGGTGGAAATGTGTAGCCGCAGAGGTGAACTGCTCTCAGCCCCCAGGTGCCTTGTCACTTCCAGGAAACAGAGCCAAAGGCAAAGTTTCACCATTGTTGTCAGCATTGAGGGCAGCAGCCCTGGGAACGGGGGCCTTCCCACCTGATCTGGAAAAGTGGCAGAAGTCAGCATGGCTCGGTCCAGCCGTGCTCGGCCCAGGAGGAAAGTCAGCCCGGAGCTGCCTTCCCTTCCTTCTACGTGTGAGTGTTTTATTGAAGTCTAGTCAGCTGCAGAGTGTCCATTTCTGGTGTGCAGCACAATGCTTCAGTCATGCATATACATACATGTATTTGTTTTCATTTTCCTTTTCATTAGAGTTTACTACAAGATATTGAATATAGTTCCCTGTGCTGTCCACTATACACTTGTTTATTTTATATACAGTAGTTAGTATCTGCAAATCTTGAACTTCCAATTTAACCCTTCCTACCCCCTTCCCCCCTGCTAACCATAAGCTTGTTCACTGTAAGTCTATTTCTGTTTTGTAGAGTTCATTGGTGTCCTTTTTTTTTTATTTAAAGATTCCACATATGAGTGATATCATATGGCATTTCTCTTTCTCATTCTGGCTTACTTCACTTGGAATGACAATCTCCAGGTCCATCCATGCTGCTGCAAATGACCTTATTTCATTCTTTTTGATGGCTGAGTAGTATTCCATTGTGTAAATTTACCACAGCTTCCTTATCAAGTTCTCTGTCGATGGACATTCCCTTCCTCCTCTTTGATGGTGACCTGGTGCCCCTCACTGCTCTGTCTGCCTCCTTGGACCATGCTCCTGCCGCCTGTGGCCTGGGCCACCAGGCTTTTTCCAAATAGCACCCCCACCAGCTGACAAACTGCAGCTTCACAGCTGAACTACTGCACAGCGATACCTTTGTGCCAGAGGAAGGACTTGTCTGTTTCTACCTCTAGTGCAGTGTGGAGGCTTCAACAGTCATCTTTATATTAATTCACACGTTTAGTCACTAACCCTAGAATCAGAAAGTGTTCTCAAAGCTGCAAAGCATTACCCAAATCCAAAGCGATATTTTGCTTGCTGTGGCCGGCCTGTTGGAATCTGACTGTTGTCGCATTCCACAATCTCTTTCCCTCTAAAAGTGTGTGCTTTCAGAGAGCACAATGTAGGAGCTTATTTTAAGGGGCAGGGACTTAAAATCATATTATTTTGAGAATTTCACAATCGCTCTTGGAATAGAGACACCTGGGGGTGTCCTAAAACCAGGGCTGGGAATCTGTGATTTAACCACTTGGAAAGCAGCATATAAACAGGGCTGGGTACCCAGGCAGACTTGAAAATCTAGTTCGGATTTTTTCACAAGGCTCTCTGTCTGTGAGTTAGACACTCCTGTGTTGGTTTTTGCTTTGGGGCCTGGGAGGGTGGGGTGGTAGGGAGAGGGGAGGACGCAGGAGGTCTGACACACAAAACGCCCCTCCAGTCAGGTCTCTGGTCAACCTGAGGGGGGGGCACCTGTTGCCTTCTTTCCTTTGAGCACCTACGGGCACCCATGGGCATCAAGCTTCTGTATTTTTTTAAGGCTCAGAATTGCAACTGCCCAACTCCTGGGCAAATCCTGACCCCATGGCCCTGCCATGGTGAGTAACCAAGCCAGCCGCCTGTGCAGGACGCAGGGAACCAGGCACACGTCCACCCACACCCAGGTCTCCTGTTGCTGTGCTTCCTTCCAGCTCTTTCTCTCTTGAAAAAAAAGATCCCTCTTTTGATTTCACACGTGGGTCGCCCTGGGCGCCCCTTGGTCAGCGCTCATCCCTGTGCAGTCTGCCCTCCTCGGTCCCACCCGCCTTCCGGGGCGAGGCTCAATCCCTGGATGGTGGGTGGAGGTGGGCGGTACCCGGGGCGGGCGTGTGTCCCCGAGTCCAGGCCTGCAATGGGGTCCCCACGGGCTGCACCTGCGTCCCTGGCCTCGCGGGGGGCCCACTCCGCGCTGGGCCCACCCAGGTGGGCAGAGGCCTCGCCCTGAGTCTCTCCAGCCTTTCTCTTTCTTCAGAAAGTGGTTTTGATCATTTGCAACAGTGTTTTCACTACAAAAGCAGTTTTCTCCAACATTCCACCTCTTTCTAGAAGTGCATGTCAACAGATGAAACACAAATGACATTGGTGACGAAGTTGCCAATGAGTCGGTGTGCAGATGAAGAAAAGGCGCGAGGGGCCGGCGGCTAGCTGACCACAGCGCGTATCCCGCAGTCCGTACACGCACATCGAGTCCCGTGCTGCCCACCCAAAACCAAGAGAGGCGCTGTGTCAGCTGCATCTCGGTAAAACTGGGCGGGGGTGGGGTGGGGTGGACACCGCAATGACAGGTGAGGCTGCTTTGGAAGGGCCTTTCCTGCCTGCAGATTTCACAGACGCCGTCCTGCAGCCCCTCTGGTCCCCAGCGACATTCCGCCATCTGAGCTCCAGCCTCTGAGGAC
The DNA here is from genome assembly GCF_009834535.1 of Camelus ferus. NCBI lineage: Eukaryota > Metazoa > Chordata > Mammalia > Artiodactyla > Camelidae > Camelus > Camelus ferus. The sequence continues at coordinate 27,054,783 of NC_045730.1, forward strand.
GCCGGACCTGGAACAGACCCCGGGCTGCGGCAGCCGGTTTCCTCTCGTGGCCCGTGCTCCTGGTAACACAGACCCCTGGGCTTTCTATGGGGAGGGGCCTTCTCCTCGGCACCGTCCCAGGGGTCCCCCAACCGCTGCATCTGCCCCAAGCTTTAAGACTAGGCTGGTTGGATTCTTTTAAGTTGAAGCATAGTTGAATTACACTGTGGTATTAGTTTCAGGTGTGCAGCAGAGTGATTCAGTTATACACACACACGGATATACTCTTTCTAAACTCCAAATGCTATAAATACTCACCTTAGCATGTCCACTCCTTCCCTCCTTCATGGACACCTGTCCCTGGCAAGACTCAGCCAGCCATCTGAGCAGACATGACGTGATTTCAGATGACGGCTTTCAGGACAATCAAGTTTCAAATATGGATCTTCAGGGACCTGGGAGAGGGGGAGGTCAGGGTCTCGTAGCAAGGCCCGGGGTAAAGGCACTGGCTTCGCAAGCACCCTTCTTCCTTGGGTAAAGACAAGGCTCATTGACCGTCCAGCAAGAGGGCTGCACTGCATCCCTTAAGGTGAAGTCAGATACAAGCCCACCTTCAAATAACTCTCCACCCACCCCACGTGAAAATGGCAACTCCTTCTCTGAAACAAGAGTACCTGACAGGTTGAAGCTGGCTCTCCAGACAGATCACAAAGCCCTTTTCTTTTTTTATTCTTCTTTTCATCAAAGGAATACGTACACTTGGCTTTGAACAAGAAAATCCATTTCAACATTTCTGCGTCATGAAAACCCTCCTTCCCGGCAGCAGTGAAGCATCTGGTCCCAGCGGGGCCCAGGGCCGGGTGAGTGGGTTCTGCCTACCGCCTGACCTCCCCATCTGCACCCACGAGCGGGGCCAGCCAGGCCTCCGTTTGCTCTGTTGGTGGGGCAGTGGGCGGCCTGGTGGCCCCTGGACAGTGCAGTCCAGTGTGGGAGCCACTATAGAAGCATGGCCTCATCACACCTCCCCGTAATTCTTGGAGCTCAAGCTAGTCCTTAAATGTCCGTCTCCTTAAGGAAAAAAGCTGGGGGAGGGTGTAGCTCAAGTGGTAGAGCACATGCTTAGGATGCATGAGGTCCTTGGTTCAACCACCAGTACCTCCATTAAAAAAAAAACCCTAAATAAATAGACCTAATGACCCCATTGCCAAAAAAAAGGAAAATAAAAAATAAACTAGATTTTTAAAAAATTACATATATTAAAAAAAGAAAAGAAAAAGGCTCGGGTGGATTCTGTTGCCTCAACTAAGAACCCCGACAACACAGACTCACAGGTTCACAATGAGGAACAGCAGCCCGGCCGAAGCCCCGCTCCCGGCGACGAGCCTGGAACAACTGCAGGCGACGCTTCTGGTGCGTGGTAACCCAGAGCCAACGTTGTAACAGGATTTTGTGAACTTAGCACAACTACCTACTTCTGTTTTCCCTTTTTCATTCTCCAAATATATTTACACTTCGTCCATTTTATATTAGCTATGTAAATATTTACTGTTGAGTTAAGCAGTGTGCTATGCGCTTCTCTTCTCAGGGAACATTGATTTCTTAACTGTTTTCCAGTTGCTCAGTTTTCTAAGCCAAAAAAGATCTATTGGTCTGATTTCCAAATGTCCCAACAGACCCAGGATGAGGATGTTCGCGCGCTTCGCCCAAGATGCCCCAGAAGAGAGAGGGTAGAAGACAGCCCGTGTTCCGAAGGGGCTAGTCCTCCTCCGTGGACGTGGATTTATAAAATACACCCCCAAAGTCACACACAGGAGGCAACATCCAGAACTGGGTTCTGCAGCTAAGCCAACACCACAGACTCTCCACATCTACTGATTAACAACTGCTCTCGAAAGATTATCAAAGTCAATGACACAGAATAGTGCCATTTTGCTAAGCCTCCATTTCTTTTTGTTTTTTAAAAGTTATGCTTCATTTATAGTTATTATAAAATACTGGCTGTGTTCCCCATGTTGTTCATCCTTGTAGCTTATTTTATACCTAATAATTTGTACCTCTTAATCTTCACCTCCATCTTGCCCCCCTTCCGTCTCTGCATCTGTGAGTCTGTTTCTTGTCTGTTACATTCACCAGTTTGTTGTGTAGTTTTAGACTCCACATGTAAGTGATATCTTACCATATTTGTCTCTATTTCACTCAGCATAAAGCCCTCCAAGTCCATCCATGCTGTACACCAGAAACTAATACATTTAAAATCAACTGTGCTTCAATTAAAAAGCAAACAAACAGCCCATTTAAAATATGGCCAGAAGAACTGAACAGACATCTCTTGAAAAGAGGAAATGCAGACGGCCAACAGGAGCATGAAAGCTGCTCAACCCATCACCGACATCAGGGAAACACATCAAAGCCACCGTGAGACCCCACCTCACACCTGTCAGAACGGCCGTCATGGAAAAGAGCACAATGACAAGGGCTGGCGAGACGTGGAGAGAAGGGAGCCCCTGTGCGCCTCCATTTCTTTGATTTTCTCTTAGGCTTCAGATATTTATTTGTATTGATTGATTTTAATATTTTATTGCTTCTTAAATTACCAAGGTAACATACTGGCCCTGGACCACAGTCCAATAATACATGAACAAATAAAGCAAAAGGCGTGTCTTCTTAACTCCCTCCCCAGCCTGCCCACCCCTTCCTCATGGGAGAGTTTCCTCCCAGACTCCCCTGAGGGGGGAGGCGTGTGGCGGCGGGTCACCCGACCAGGAGGCTGGAAGGATCGTTCGGAAACCTGACTGCCAGGTCTTGCTCAGCCCCTCGGTAGCTGAGTGACCGTGGGCTCTGGGCCCCGGCCGCCCCCTCTCCAGCCCCGGGACAACAGCGCTGTGGGCCTCCTCGCAGGGCTGTCTGGGTGCGTGTCACACACTGTGGACCCAGAACCTTGGGGCCCCCAGTGACACCCCCCCACCTTGCTGACCTCCCAGCAGCTGAAACCCAGCTCACTCTTCTCATCCCGACACTCAGGAGGGAAGTAACCTTTAGCCTGAGTATGTGCGGGACTTAGATTACTTTTAAAAGATAAGTAGCTTTGTAAGAAGATCAGCGGCTGCCAGGGGTTTCAGGGCAGCAGGGACGACCAGAGGGGCACAGGCAGGGAAAATACTCCGTATGAAACTACAGTGATGTACACTGTATGTCATTAAACATCAGTCCAGGGTGGGGTGCAGCTCAGGGGTAGAGTGCTTGCCTAGCATGCACAAGGTCCCGGGTTCAATCCCCAGTACCTCCATTAAAAATAAACTAATAAATAAATAAACCTAGTTACTCCCTCCCCAAAACAAACCAAAAAATAAAACAACAAAACCCCAAAACATTTGTCCAAACCCACAGAATGTACAACATCGAGTGAACCCCATGTGAAGTACGGGCTCTGGGTGATGGTGGCGTGTCAGCGTGGGCTCTTCCCTGGGAGCAGACGTACCACCCCGTGGAGGGTGTTCAGTTCATAACGGGGACAGCTGTGCATCTGTGGGGACGGGGGTACTTGGGCAACCTCTGTGCCTTCTCCTCCTCAGCTTTGCTGTGAACCTAAAACTGCTTTTTAAAATGAAGTCTATTAAAAAAAATAAAGAAGACATAACTACAAACATGAAAGGAAGGAAGGAAGAAAGGAATAAAGGAAGGATGGAAGGAAGACAGACAGACAGACTAGTAGCTTTGTAGAAAATAGCCCTTAAAAAAGCCAAATGCTGTGTGTCAGTGGTGGAAGTTTTTCAAAAATTAGGAACGTGATGGTTCTGAACCAGGAAGATCCAAATTGGGGGTAAACAAAGGAGGGGAATTCAAGCTACAGTGCTGCCCTGGAACAAGGGTGTGTTGATCAAGTGACTGCCCCCCCAGCTCTAGAGACAGAAAGGTGACAGAGGGCGGACAGCCACGGTGGAACACACTTAGACAAAAACAATGAGTAACTTTTCATGTGTGTCCCAGATGTTGCATGGGATGTACTATAGTAAAAATAGTCATTGTGTATCTGGAATTTTGACTTAACTGGTATTAAATCTGTCTTTTTTTTAAGCTGTATTTTTATCTGCCAGATCTGGCAGCCCTGTCCGTAGCAACACTGCAGGTGTCTTCCTCAACATCAGACTTCTCACCAACACGCACACCCACAAGCAAGATCCACAGGGCCACAGAGACACGCAGGCAGATGTGAAGGGTCAAAAACATTGTGAATTATGCTCCTCTTCCTGCCTTGAACAGCCCGAAGGTCGTGGTGATGACAGCCCTTTAGAAACTCAACCCAAACAGTCCTTTCTTCCAGACCAAATCCTAGGAAGTTGCCAGAGATTTTGACTTTTGATTCTCCCAGAGACACCATCCTGAATGTCGCTGGCCATGCCAGGAATGTGGTTTGGGCCGGGCCCAGCACAGCTTTTCCCAGCGCTGTTCTAAGGAAGCAGTCATGAAGCAAAACCAATCTGTGTAGTTGAAAACTGCAGGGCTGGCTGCTTCGCGATGCCCAGACCCTCCAGGTGCGGCTTCCCCTCCACGCTGTTGGCTGTGCTCCCAAGGCCGCTGAGGCTGGGGGGCGCTGGCAGCCACGGCTGGAGGCCGAGCAGGGGAGCGGGGGCCGGAGCGCTGGGCCGCAGCGGGCCAGGGCCGGCCTGCCTCCAGGTGGCACCGCCCACCCCTGCACCCACCTCTGATGGTGGATCTGCTTCCTCCACTTCACAGCAGTGAGGCTCCCTCAGTCTCCGCAGGGCTAGAGGTCAAACTCAGCTTTTTTCTTTTAATGGAAGTACTGAGGACTGAACCAGGACCTCACGCCTGCTAAGCACACACTCCATCCCTGAGCTATATCCACCCGCCTCCCAAGCTCGGCTCTTTTGGATCACTACTCTTCTGCACAAGGTTCAAAATCCAAAACATACTTGGAAATCGGTGAAGAGTCTGCTTCCCCAGCCTCTTGCGCCCCTCCCTGGAGGTGACTGACACCGTGGAGAGAGATTTGTACAAATACATGTTTTTCTTGCTCTTTTTCTTCTAGACAGATGACATCTTGCTATTCTGCCTGAAACCAAGCGCTTTCAGTCTCGGTCTAGCGCTCTAACTAAAAAACAAAAAAGAAAAGGAAGTATTTTCTTACTACAAAATATAGCACTATAAGAAATTTAAGAGAATGGAAAGAATCCGCGGTCACGTCCTCCCTGCTCCCCAGAGGCCACCGCTGCCACCGCTGCCACCGCTGCACAGCCCGAGTCTTCCCATAGATGATGCCTCTGAACAACTTGTGTGTCCTCTTCCTCCTGCGCCAGGAAGCTCCTCGGACAGGAAGACGTGGAGGAGGAGGAACAGGAGCAGACAGTTTGTGGAGGGCCCCAGAGGGTGCGGGGCGTTCGGGCGGGAGAGCTCCATCCGTCCAGGGAGCAGGTGAACTGACTCATCCTTCTGAGAACACTTTTTTGAGCCCCAAGCACCTGCTCTGTGGGAACACAGATCCGAGGATAAATCGAAGCAGGGAAAATAATGAAACCAACAGGCCATTTCAACACCGTGTGATGAGAGTTAAAACAACAGGAAGCCTGGGGGGCAGATGCCAGAGGAGGCAGAGCTTGCCGGGGAGGGCGGCACTGGAGCTGAACCCTGACCCGGTGACCTGCAGGTCAAGCCAGGTGACGAGTGGGGGGCATTCCCATGCAGAAAGGGCAGTAGGAGGAGAGATGGCTCAGCAAGGCGGCAGGAAGGGAAGGTGAGTCACGTGAAAGGAATGCTGGCTTGACCCCGAGAAGGGACACTCTCACAGGTCCCGAGGCAGGAAACTGACACAGCGGACTTGCACTTGGACAGCGACCCAGGTCGGCAGCAGGGGAGAAACACCTGAGGGTGGATGTGGTGGAGGCAGTCTGGGGACTGGAAAACCGGTCAGGGCAGTGCTGTGTGAAGCCGGGAGAGAGGATGGCAACCTGAACACAGGCCGTGGGGGCCCTATGGATGGAGACTTGGCTGGATTCTAAAGCAGTAATTTTGGATACAGATTTGGTGACTGGCTGGGGGAAGAATGGCTTCCAGGTTGAGTCCTGGGCATTTCTTGATTCAAAATTCTCCTTTGGTTTCCCTTTTTCTACAAAAATTTACAAGCTTCTGGCCTTGACCTGAAGACCCTCACTGACATCATTTCAACCTCCCTCTGTAGTCTCTCTCTCTCTCTCTGTCTCTGTGTCTCTCACCTTGCACTTGGCCACAGTGGAATGCTGGTAATTCCCCAAGCACACCCTCCCTTTGCCCAAGGTCCTCCTCCACCCACCTGGACTTCCTGAAGCGTGCCCCATCCCTCAAGCCCAGCTCAAGGCCACCTCCTCCAAGAAGCCCTCCCAGCCCTGCCTTCCCTTCTTCCCTCTGCTCATTTGGAGCTAATCTCCTCCAGGCTCCAGCAGCACTTTTGCTTCTCTATCTGCTGAAACACTCACCACATCCTACATTTTGCTTTTTGTGGAAGTGGGAGGCCAGTGGAGGCCAGCGTTTGCACTCCCCCTGGAAGGCTGCCCCCACGCTGCCCAGCCACTCAGCCACCTCTTCTGACTCAGCAAATGCTTTCTGGGCAAAAGCAGCCCCCATGCTGGTCTCCAATTGCTGGATTCCTGTCTCTGCCAGGTCTTCTCCTTGTAACTATTCACTGTCTTTTTAGTTCTCTGATGCTTTTAGGAAGACTATTTTTTTAAAAAAACACATGGCATTTTTTGTTGGCTTCAGCAAGAGGACCGGGGTATCAGGAAGTGGAAGGGAGGTGCTGTTCATTCTTTACTGAAAGCACAGCCTTGACCCCGTACTGCGGACCATGTGCAGGCTTCGCTCCTTCCCTGGAGCACCACTCCCCCCAGGAAGCTGTCTCTGAACACCCACCCTCACCACGCACAATACCTGGTGAATATTCAGCTTCAGCTGGATACTGCCAGACTGTGAGTCACCTGAGGGCGAGAACTGCTCCGTGTTTAGTGTCCACCATGGGACCCTGCATGTGGGGGCCATTCAATGACAGCTGCATAAGTCAATGTCTGATTAATAACAGCTTTGTTCTGATTTCTTAGATTTTTGACATTTCCTCTGAAAAGTGGGTCTTATCTTTAGGAGCAAGAGTTCAATCTGTTCTTCAGGGACTGAGTCTTAAAGGAGAGGCTGAAGGAATGTGCCCAGGCTCGCTGTCTGTTTCCTCGTTCTCATGGAGCTGATCTCTGCTCCACTGAGAACCTCCTTTCCAGGCAGTCATGTTCCAGCAAGTCAGGAGGTGACGGAGAGGCATGAGCGTGCCGTCAGCAAGAAGTCAGCCTGGGGTCCCAAAACAGAGTTTCAAAAATCCACACACACAGAATTAATTTGTTGTAAAATGCTGCCATTTTCTCAAAAGTGTTCTGGCGAGGACAGGACGATGTAAATGTGTGTGTGTGTGTGTGTGTGTGTTCATTTAAAATGCACTTAAGAAGTCAGTTTCTTTAATCAGAAACTTGCCTTCCGAGAGCGGTCGGCTAGTACGTGACCTAGAAGCCGCACAGCACAGCCAGCTCCTACAACGGCTTCGCGAGATGGATCGACCGATCAATAGGAGAGCCCTTTCTACTAGAAAAATAACTGTCAGAAACAGGTTTTCATTTTGAAAAACAGTGACCTGCTAAGCATGACGGATGTCAGAAATGGGCTCTTTCCCCAGAAAGAGAACAAGAAGCCCAGTTTGTTTTGCAGGCAAGTCGGCCCCGCTGAGGAACAGAGCACCCTCATCTCATAAAGCCTTTCCTGGAGGCTAAAGGGGAGACACTGGCCCTTGGCTTGTTTCAGGACGCGAGTGTAGCTCTGGTTTTTAAAGAGCAGCAGGAACACTGTCCTTTCAAGTCAGAAAGACGACAGTGTCCCTGTTACCACGTCCACATAGCACGTCCCAGTCAGCACAGCAGCACAAGACAAAGAAGCTCGAGCTGCCAGGGCTGAACGGGAGGAGACAGAGTTACAACATTTTATGATGGTATGACTGCCTTCACAGGAAACTAGAAGGAATTAACAGACAAATGACTAGATACAAAAAGGAGACAGTCTGGCCTGATGCCAGATAGAAACACATACATGGCAGTTTCACCCTATTCGCTAACAACAACTGATCAGAAAATTTTATTTTTAAAAGACACCATTTAATAGAAACAAAAATCTTAATGAACCTAGAAATAAATCTAATAAAAGATATGCGAGCCCTATACATAGTAAGGTGCACACCTTCACCGAAAAGCATTGAAGAAGCCCCGAATGAAGGGAAGGACATTGTAAGCTGATGGGTAGGAAGGTGTCACCTGAAAGTGTCAGAGTTCACATGCTGCTCCACAGAGCGAATGCAACTCCCTTCCAAGTTCCCAACAGCGTTTCTGTGTTTGTTTTTGTGAAACATGACACATGTATGAGGAATAACAAAGAACATCCAAGATACTTTGAAAAAAAGGACCACGGAGAAGAGACCAGCTCTGCCAGATGCAACGACAGGATGAAGCTGGAGTGATTAAGGCAGTTGTGTTACTGGCTCACAGACAAAGTGACCAACGGAATGAAACAGCCCAGAGGCAGGACTATGCAAATGAGGACCATATGACCAAGGGCCATGGCAAATCCTTGCGGAAAAGACAAACTGCTCAATGAGAAAAACAGGTTATCATTATGGAAAAAAAAATGAACATGGGTCCTCAGTATAAAAGTAAACCTGAGAAGAGGGTGTAGCTCAGTGGTGGAGCACATGCTTAGCATGCACGAGGTCCTGGGTTCAATCCCCAGCACCTCCATTAAATAAATAAATAAACCTAATTACCCACTCTCCAAAAAAGAAAGAAAAACAGTAAATCCTGAATAGATTAAGAACTTGGATGTCAAAAGAAAAAATTTTACCTTTTAGAAGAAAACATAGGTGACTTCCATCTTGAGAGTAAGGAATAATTTTAAAATAAGGTCGAATCTACAGAATACTTGGCCAGTTCTCCTCAAAACTGTCATGGCATGAAAAGCCAAGAAAGATTAGGAACAGATTAGGGAGACGTGACAAGCAGACAGACTGCGGTTTCCTGCGGGAGGTCCTGGAACAGAAAAGGACATGAATGGAAAATCGACAAAATCCAATCGGGACTGGGGTTTCCTCAACAGAAATGCTGCTGGTGTCTTAGTTCTAAAAATGTCCTGTGGTAACGCAGGGGGGCGTTAGGGGAAAGGAAACTGGTGGGGGAGGACTTACCCTCCTTGCAACTCGGCCATAAACCTAAAATTACCCCCAAAGGAAAACTTAACTTCAAAAATAAATAAGACCTGGGGGGAGGGTATAGCTCAAGTGGTTAGAGTGCATGTGCACTAGGTCCTGAGTTCAATCCCCAGGACCTCCTCTAAAAATAAATAAACCTAATTACCTCCCTCCACACAAAAAACTAATCAATCAATCAATCAATCAATCAATCAATCAAGTCACCTAGAAAATGTGAAGAAAAAATAAATATTCGAAGCAATTTGAAAAAAAAAACAATTTAAAAAATAAAATAAAAATAAAAAAGACCCAAGAATCTCTAATGATAAAATATTGATAAACTTGACTACCTAAAATTAATAACCTTTTCTCATCAAAATACCTTAAGTCACCCATTGATCATTGTTAGAAACAGATGCGTGGTTAAGACCTGGTTAAAATCTGGGGAATTCATCAAATTATACTGCACTCCAGATTCGCAGACAAGAATGGAGGAAGAAAGGTCCCCTCTCCAGGGACAACCAGGGACTTAACTGGAGGTGGTGACAGGTCAGGGGTCACTGTGCTTGGACTGGGGTGGCTCCGGGGTGGATGGGGGGCTCTCCCCACCCATTCTAGCCACTCAGGCCTGTGTCTGGGGAGCTGGGTGGGAAAGGGGGACGTAAGGATTTCCAGCTGAGAGTTTGCAGCGTTTCCCCTCTTCAACCGGCTGCCCTTCGACCCGCTCCGGCCCCACCTCCCCCCGGGCCGGTCCAAGGGGAACCACCCCTGGAAAGGCCCCTGTCGGAGAAGGGCCCGCATGCTCCCGGCGCAGCCCCTCCAGGAGACCTGACAGTGGTGCACCTCGTCTCCTCCTCGCCCACAGGGGAGACGACGCCACAAACACTGCTTCCAGGTGCTGGGATCTCCAGAATACAGACCAGACACCAAACTGTAAGCAATGTTCTCTTAAAATTATTTTGCTATCTGTCTATGTGGCCATGATTCTCTCTCCTTTTTCAACTTGTGATCAGGCTCAGAGGCAGTTTTCCATCCCGAGTTATTTGAAATGGGTAAGTTAGACTTCATCAAAATGTTAAACTTTCGTGTCAAGGGACCCTATCAAGAAAATGAAGAACAGGGGGAAATATGTGCAAATCACATATCTGAGAAGAGTCTACTACCCTGAACATGTAAAGAACTCTTACAACTCAGTAACAAAGACTATCAGCCCAAATTCAAAATGCGCAAAGTATTTGAACAGGCATTTCTTCAAAGGAGAAATACAAACGGCCCACGAGTGCCTGGAAAAGATGGTCAGTACCATTCGTCACCAGGGAAATGCAAATCAAACTGCGACGAGCTTCCTTCCCACCAGGACGGCAGTAAGAGTAAGTGTCGGTGACAATGTGGAGAAATGGGAACCCCTTGCTGGTGAGAATATAATAAAGTGGTGCAGCTGCTCTGGAAAGTGCAGGTCCTCAAAAATTTAGACACAGAATTACCATAAGACCCAGCAGTTCCTTCCTGGCTTGTACACCCAGGAGACGTGAAAACTTACACTCATACAAAAACCTGTACACAAAGGTTTGCAGCCGCATCAGTCACAATACCAAAAAAATGGGTCAACAACCCAAATACCCGTCAGCTGAAGCGTGGATAAATAAGAAGTGGTATACTCTTATTTATTACTGAATGAGTATTATTCAGCCACAAAAAGGAATGAAATTCTGACGCATGCTACATACCACATGGATGAACCCTGAAAACATTACGTGAAGTGAATGGAGCCGGTCACACATGAAAACAAAGCCTGCAATTCTGTTTATGGGAAATGTGCAGAATGTAAAAACCAGTTTGCACAACCAAACCCAAAGGAGCCCTGGATAGAGACATTTTAGACACTGAGGTCAGGGTTATGTTTGGAAGGTGGTTTTGGTCTGAGAGTTTTGCAGACCCCTCCCTTCACCGCAGCCGGGCGGCCTGCAGGCTGTGGGTATGCCCAGGGAAGATGCCCTCAGTCTCCTTCCTTCCAGAAAAAGAGCAGCTGGCCTTCACCATCCCTCAGCGCTGGGAGGTTCCTATCCCTTGGCTCCCAGGGAGCATCTAGAACACTGTCAACACTCTGACCAGAGAACTGAGGTGTCCCTTGGGCATCGCTGCTGCACGTGAAGGAAATACACTCACCCCCAAAACATAACTAGGGGCTGGATTCAATAGCAAACCTTTCTCTTAAACAAATTCCTCCTTTGCCTGAAGTCTTCAGAGGCAGGTCCTCCCCAGGGAGCACTCAGTAAGGAACTCCACACCATGCGGGCAGCCCAGGACCAGGTGCTCCAGCCCACAGGGGCCCCGACAGCCAGGGACGCTAGGCAGCATCTCCACGACCCTTCCCCAGAGGGTCATGAGAGCTGGGGGGGGGGACGGGACGAGCACAGCGCCTCATCACCAGCCGGGCTCTGCACCAGGCCTCGTCTTGGGGGAACCTGGGGGAAGAAGGGGGACCTGCCCTTGGCTGAAGCCCAGCCTGACAGCCTCGCCAGTGGACCGGGAAGGAGCAGAGGAGCAGCGGTTTGAGGCCGCTTCTTGGGGCCCATGGTGGGCCAGCTGTGGGGGGTCTGGGGATGGAACACAGCACGTGGAAGGCTCGGGAAGCCGGGAAGGGGGCAGGGGGAGACAAAGCAGGGGCCGACGGAGGACACGGTCATGACCTTCCACACTTTCAGTGTGAGAGGTTCACCCATGTGACCTTTAGAGCCTGGTCCAACTCCAACCATCGATCCTACCGGGGCCCTAAGGCAAGAGGCCTGGGAACTGCTGTCTCCAGGCCCTTGGTGCCACCATCTGTCCTCGTCCACATTTCAGAAACGGCCCCACGGCATCCCCGTTGGAATGGTGCCCAGCCAGCTTGACCTCCACCGCTTACTTGCCGTCTCTCCACACTGGGGCCTCCCGCCCTCCTTTGTGGCCCCATTCTGGCCTCCAGCCAGGGCCCTGCAGTGGGAAGAGGGTATCTCGTCCAGCTCTGCAGTCCATGCATATCTGGCATCCACTCCTGGTGAGTGGACATCCTCCTGTCTGGGACTCCCAGGCTCCACCCAGGGTGACGAGTCTGGCTTTGGCCCTACTCTGATCTCTGTCGAGGAACGCTGGCCATGCCTGGCTTGGTGGCCGTGCCCGGACGTCCACTCACTCCTCTCCTGATGGCACCCCAATCATCCCTCTGCTGAGTGTCCCCTCCTCCAGCCACCCTGGCAACTGGAATGCAGCCTGCTCCGCACTGCCCTGCTGTCACCGCCTCTGGTGCGGCTCACCGGCCAGACTCCGAACCGGTTCTGAACGTAGAGCCAACATACATAGGGGAGGTGGAAGACAGGTGAGTAAAGAAAACGCAAAGGTTTTGACCTGAGAAATGGGAAGGAAGGACTTGCCCTCAACCGAGATGGGCAAGGCTGTGACAGCACACCTGTGGCTGCTGGGGGAGGCTTGGGTGCGCCCGGTTACAGACACCCACCGGCCACCCGGGCGTGGAGACTGTGGGGCCACTGGCCCCCCTGCATTGAGGGGAGTGGCCTGGGCTGGGCATTGTTACTTTGAATGCTGTTGGCACGTGGATGGCATTGAAGCCTTCGCACTCGATGAGGTCACTGAGGAGCTGACGTAGACGCGAAAAAAAGTCCAAGACACTCGTATGTTAAGAGACTGGGGAGAAGAGGAAGAATCCAGCAGGCGCCTCCCAGCAGATGATCAGTAAGCGTGGCCATGGAGTCCCTCCTCCTTGGGAGTTTCTGTCCCGCGTGTCCTGGCCCCATGTGCAGACTCTCACCACCAGCACAGGGCTTCTCAAGGAGCTCCCCCCGCAGCCCTGGCCTTGCTCCGTGTCTCCCCCACTTCCTCCAGGGACATGCGGGCCTGCTGGTGCACAGCCGCACGAAGCTTCTTCAGCTGGTAAATGGTGATTCTTTGCAGACCATTTCTCAAATTCCTCTTAAGGAAAAATCAGAAAATTTTGTGTTTAGTTGATTTTTATACCAAAGTGTAATCGCCTCATTGAAATATAAAATATATAAAAGCCTACAAAAATTGTAAGTCCACCCATTTTAAAAATGTGTAACTGACGCAACATGGTAAGCCGACCACACGTCAATAAAAAAGAACGACAACAAAAAAAAGAATGTATAAAGGGAACTGTATTAGTTTTCTAGGACTGCCCGTAACAAGGTACCATAATTTAGTGGCTTGAAGCCACAGAACGCAGCCTCTCACAGCTCTGGAGGCTGGAAGTCCAGAACCGAGTGTCAGCAGGACCCCACTCCTGCCTAAGGCTCCAGGAGGCTTCCTTGCCTCTTCCTGGCCCCTGCTGGCTGTTTCTGACGTGCACTCACTGTCTCCACCCATCTCCACATGGCCGTCTCTCCTCCATGTGTGTGTCCAAATTTCCCTTTTCTTATAAGGACCCCATCACTGCATTAGGGCCACACTGACCCAGGATGACCTCATCTTAACTTGACTACAATGGCAAAAGGTCCTGTTTCCAAACAGAGTCACACTCACGGGTCCTGGGTGGACACGATTCTAGAGGGGACCCTCTCCACCGCAGTGCAGTAATTAAGAGAGGCCAACACCAACACCTCACTAAGACAGGACAGTGGCGATTCACATGGAAATGAACACACACACACCCCTGCAAGACAAAGCAGGTCTGAAGTAAACCCTTCGGGCAAAAAAGGACTCACCCTAGCCCTGAGCTCACGTCACCCTGCTGTCTCCCCTGTGTTCAGAAACCGCAGCGCTGGCCCTGAGGCCCCGAGCTTCCTGGGTGGGCCCTGCACTCACCCCGAGGCTCTCATGCCGGGACGGATGGTCTGGCTGTGGCAGAGACGCACTGTTACTGCCTGGTCCTTCCCTTCCTTTACCTCCGCTTCCCAGAGAATCCCGAGGCATCGCTTCTAGGACTTCCACTTGGTCTCAGCGCATCTGAGTCAAATCAGCTGGGATTTAAATTACCAGGTCAGAAGTGAGCCTGATTTTCCACAGCGAGGCTGGCTTCCTGAAGGTGCAGCTCCAAGGGCGTGCAAACTGGCCCCTTCATGTGGACAGACACCCGTGTGGAAGAGGGCAGAGGTGGTGGGGGTGAGGCTGCGATGCCTGTTCCTCAGCCTGAGTGCCTCTCCCTGCTTCATGGAGCGGTGCCCAGGTGGCCCCACTGGATGGAGCACATGGTGTGCAGGTGGACAGGGCGTGGCCCTCCTGGTCCTTCTCTACCGCGTATTTGCAGGTCACCATTCAACCAGAGGGCTGGAGGGCCGCATCTTCCTCAGCTGCCAACAGGGGGAGACGGTTATTTTAAAACGTGCAGTCTAAACAAGGCGTCTCAGAAATTTCCTCTGTGCACAGCACCGATCTGAACTGAGTCACCTCAGCATTATATAAACTAAATCGCTAACACAGCTTTCTTTCCCCTCTCTTCCCAGCATCCCGCGTTTCCTGAGAGACCTGCTGCTGCTGCACCCCCGATCTCCTGGGTCAGCCTGTCAGGTGCAGTTCACGCCAGAGCAGCCGATTTCTGCTAAAAGTGGGTCCCTGCCTACCCTGCCCATCCTTTCTTCCCCAGAAGACAAACTACCAAAGCCCAGCCACTTGCAGAAGTGCAGTGCTCGGCATGGAGCACCGCACGCTGTGCCGGGGACTCCTGCACAGGGCGGGTGACCAAAGTCACAGAGCCTTCCCATCTTTTTCCTGCAGCACCAAAGTTCTTTCAGGGAGCAGATCAATCTGGCCACACGGGATAAAATTAGCAACCCACGAACTTCACCCCCGATTTTTATCCTGAAGAGTCAGGAAATACTATTCTTTACGTATGAAGTGAAGTGATTTCCTCCTAACTTACCGGCTAAACTATGTAAGTGGACTATGAGGTCCCCTGTTTTGACTGGGTTTTAAATTCAGGCTCTACATTTTCTGGCGATGACTCCTGGGAAAAGCTCCATATTTCGTTTCCTCATCCGTGAAAATAGAGGAACGTTTCCCATTTAACAGGATTGTCTGAAGATGAACAAATACCAAATACCACGTGGAAGCACCTCCAGTCTGCATTCAAAAAAGGTTTAAAGGGTCACAGATTTGACAGCACTGTAGCATCTACAGTAAGAAAGCGGAACACTTTCAAGGTAGTAAGTTATAAAGTAAAACATTTATGCTAAACACCAGAAACTGATACATTGTAACTGACTGCACTTCAATTAAAATAATAATAAAGAAAGACACAACGACCCCCCGAGTGTCTACTCGTTTGTTAGTATTAAAGGAAACTGTCAGGAAACACTGGACGAGACCCCAGACGAAACCTGCACCCACAGCAGCCCTGGAAACACCTGGTTTCAAAGGAAAAGGGCCAAGCGGACACTGCCTGGCTGTGCAACAGACGTTAACCTCCTCAGTATTCGCAACCATCTCTTCTAAACTCCTGACAGCTTCGGCCACATTCCTGCTTTCCGGAGTAAGCGCTGAGCGCCCTGCCCTCCCCGCCGGGGCTCCGACCCCTCCGCCCGCACCAGCGGCTGCCGCGCGCGGGCCGGGCCGCGTTCTGGGCCGAGAGTCCCCGCCTGACCCGGCCCGACAGCTCAGCCTCCCGGCGTCTCTGCAGCGTGTCCGCTCCGCTCCAATCCTCTCGCGAGGGGACGTCAGGGGGCGCTCCAGCCTCTTCCTGTTTCCTTTCAGGTGAAAAGGGGAAAGATGGGGCAAAACTCGTCAGTCACAGCTGCCAGCCTCAGCACAAGCTTTTTGTCCATTTTCCATTATATTTTCTTGACAATTAGTAAGATAAGACTTAATTGAACATTTATACATAAATATTTAAGAAAAAAATTAATTTGGAAAAACTTTATCAACAATTCATCAAAACAAAGGTCTGCTTTTGACAGTGGACACATAATATTACTTAGTTTGCCATCATTTCCTCTCTGGGAATAAAGGGAAAATGCAAAGTATGGCACAGAAGTCATTAAAAAACCCAGCAGATTTTTTAAAACACTTAAGAGACATGAGTTAGAAAAAGCACAAACAAACCAACTGAAAAAACCATTTTTGCAGCAATAAGAGAAATCTGAACATGGACCACGTATTAGATGATATTAAGTAATTACTGTTTATTTAAGTGTAACAATGTCACTGTGGTTATGGTTTTTGTTTAAAGGCCTTTTTAAAAATATCCCAGCTTAAAAAAAATGTACGGGGGCTGTTGACACATTCAGTAAACAGAGTTAACAGACCTTCATGTGTATGTAAGTGGCCCGCGGCGTGAGTCACTACACGGATAAGAACCGTGAAAGGTACTCAGGCCACGCACTGCTAAGGACGCCTGTGACGCGGAGCCAGAACCCGGCGTGGGCACGCGGGTGGGAGGGTGGAGGGCAGGCAGGTACCCCAGGCGCCCCTACAACCCAGAGAGGCGAAGGGAAGGCAGCGGAGGCAGGGTGAGCCTGCCCCAGGGCTGACGGACTGTGAAAACAGAAGCCAGACAGCCTCAGAACCACTCTTCCTGAGCCAGACGCAGGCCGGAGGCGCTCTCGTCCCTCGTTTCCGGGGCGCAGCAGGGGACCCCCAGGAACTCTTGATGGAATGAAACCCTCGCTATTCAAATTGCTCGCATACAAGGTACCCCAATCCATAAAAACAGAACATTCTTCCTGCTGAACCCCCTTTTGGGCACTCGAGAACAGTAATCTAGACATTTTTCACGCAGGATTAGGCAGGCGCGCAGCGAGTCAAACCGCCCAGGCACAAACACAAAACGGCTGCGTCTGTGCCTGACGCCTCACGAGCGCTTACACGTGGTGCTTCGTGTGATACTCCAGCCACATGGGAACGGCTTTCTACTTCTTTCTTTCTTTTTTTATTTGACAAGCAGCAATATCATGTTTGTCATTTTAATGTAGATACAATTATTAGGCTATCTGTCATATTAGAATATTTAAGTTTTTATCGTATGTCCTTTAAGATACATTAAAAAAAAAAAAAAAAACACATCAACTGCAAACGTGAAGGCGAGAAAAAGCATGGTACCCAACCAAATTTCCACGTTTCAGCAATACTTCACTCTTTCTTTTTTTAATAAAGTTTTAAGAAATGTCATAATGACATGAGCTTGAAATATCTGTAGACATTTTCTCTGAAGCTCGGGACGTGGCACTGGTGATGTTGTAAACAGCAGAAAAACAGGGGCTGCCAAATGACCAAATTACGGAGGCACAGGCCTGCTCTCTCCCCCGGGGACGCCCGGAGGGCGACGCGACGAGACCGCACACGGCGCCGGCGGTGCGGACGTCACGCCACGTAGCTGTACTCGTCCGCCGACGCCTGGCTGCGCTCCACGTACTGCTTGTCTATCAGGACCTCGATGCACTTCTTGATCATGCTGATGCTTGGGTTAAACCTGGCCCTAGACTGGCTGATCACCTGTGGGAGGGAGACACGCCCGTTACACTGCTGTCCTCACGCGGGGGCGCCGAGCAGTCAGCTCGCTTTGGGTGTAATGACCGAAAACAACTTAATGCAAACTAACATTTATGAGCTGAAGGAATTAAAATGCAGAACACAGATACAGCAAAATCAAGTAATACTGATATGTAACTAAACTACAAACCAACCTATCTAAACACTCACACACCCGCAAGCTTCCTTTGGCCCCTCCTCGACTTCCATCTCCCGACGGAAGTAACACTTGCTCAAGAAAGCGTCCCTAGCGTCCTCAGGGCAAGACTCCTACATACGATCTTAGGTCCCTACACCTTTTCTTCACTGCATGTTAATGCAATTTTACATTTACTTGTGTATTATCTCAATAATGCATTTCTTTCCTGTTGGACTGTGAACTCCAGAAGGGTAGCAGCCCCATCCTGAGCTGCTCTGCACCCCAACTCCAGCTCCATCCTGAGCCGCTCTGCACCCCAACTCCATCCTGAGCTGCTCTGCACCCCTACTCTAGCCCCATCCTGAGCCACATATTGGGCACCTCAGCTCCTAGAACCCAACACTAAAATGACGAGTCCCCGTAGCTGCTTGGAAAACCAATGGGACTTAACAGAGGGTTGTAAAAAAACAAGACTCCACTCCCGATGAATGTGAGCACACACTTGGTAACTCCCCAGAACAAGGCAGAAGAGAAGGCTGAGAAACCTATACTTTGAAAACTATAAAATACTGATGAAGGAAAATGAAAATGATACAAAGAAATAGAAAGATATCCTTTGTTCCTGGATTGGGGTAATTAATATTGTTAAAATGCCCATATGTCCAAAGCATTCTTACAGACTGTATGTAACCCCTATAAAAATACCCATAACAATTTTCACTGAATTAGAACAAACAATTTTAAAATTTGTATAAAACCACAGAAGACCCTGAATAGCCAAAGCAATCTTGAGAAAAAAGGACAATGCTGGAGGTAGCATGTGCCCCAGCTTCAGATTATACTACAAAGCTGCAGTAATCAGAACAGTATGGTACAGGCACAAAAACAGCCACATATCTCAGTGGAATAGGGTAGAGAGCCCAGAAATTAATCGATGCAGTTACGGTCAATTAGTCTAGGGCACAGGAGGCAAGAACACACAATGGAGAAAAGATAGTCTCTCCATTAAGTGGTGATGGGGAGATGGACAGCTACATGTACAAGAATGAAATTAGGACATTTTCTCATAACACATTAAAACATAAACTCAAAATGGATTACAGACCTGAATGTAAGACTGGAAACCATAAAACTCCTAAAAGAAAACATAGGCAGAACACTCTCTGACATAAACTGTAGCAATATTTTTTTGGATCTGTCTCCTAAGGCAAAGGAAACAAAGGAAAAACATTAACAAATGGGATCTAACTAAACTTAAAAGCTTTGCACTGCAAAGAAAACTATCAACAAAATGAAAAAAACAACCTACTAAATGGGAGAAAATATTTGCAAATGATACATCTGATAAGGGGTTACTATCCAAAATGTATAAAGAGCTGATAAAACTCAACATCTAAATAACAGACAACCAGATTAAAAAATGGGCAGAAGACCTGAATATTTTTCCAAGGAAGACATACAGATGGCCAATAGGCACATGAAAAGATGCTCAGCATTGCTAATGATTAGAGAAATGCCAATCAAAACCACAATGAGCTTATCACCTCACATCTATTGACCACAAATAACAAAATGTTGGAAGGATGTGGAGAAAAGGGGAAAATTCCTACCTGGCACGCTGTTGATGGGAATGTAATTTGGTGCAGCCACTATGGAAAACAGGATTTGGTTTTCCTTGAAAAACTAAAAGTAGAAATACCATATGATCTGGCAACTCCATTCTCAGATACAAAGGAAATAAAACACTAATTTGGAAAGATACATGCATCCCAGTGTTCATAGCACCATTATTTACAATGGCCCAGTTATGGAAGCAACCTAACTGTCCATCAACAGATGACTGGATAGAGAAGATCTGGTATATACAGAGATAAACACACACATACACACATATATACAAACATATACACACACAATAAAAAGTTTTGCCATTTGCAACAACAGAGATCAACCTAGAGGGTATATGTTTAGTGAAATAAGTCAAAGACAAATACCGTATGCTATCACTTATATGTGGATCTAAAAAATGAAACAAACTAGTGAACACAGCAAAACAGAAACAGACTCACAGATACAGAGAACAAGCCAGTAGTTACTGGTGGGGAGAATGAAAGGGGGGGAGGCAGGTACAAATTACTCTGTATATAGAACTAAGCTACAAGGGTACATTATACAGCACAGGGAATATAGCCGATATTTTACAATAATTCTAGATCACATAAAATCTAGAAAAAATACTGAATCACTATGTTGTACACCTGAAATTAATTATAAATCAACAGATGTCAAAAAAGGAAGATGTGGTTATACACAATAAAATATTACTCAGATATTTGTGACAACCTGAATGGACCTAGAGGGTATTATGCTAAATGAAATAAATCAAACAGAGAAAGATAAATATCATATGATTTCACTTATATATGGAATCTAAAATCAGAACAAACATAACAAAAAAGAAACAGACTGATAGATACAGAGAACAAACTGGTGTCTGGCAGAGGGGTAAGCGCTGAGGGGATGAGAGAAGAAAAAGGTGAAGGGGATTAAGAGGTACAGTCTTCCCAGATATAAAATAAATAAGTCATTGTGATGTTACACTACAGCACAGGGAATGCGGTCAATAACATTGTAATAAATGGTGACAGATGGTAACTAGACTTACCATGTGGTAATTCCGTTACACATAAAAACATCAAATCGCTATTTTGTACACCTGAAACTAATAATAGTATTGTAAGTCAACTATACTTCAACTGAAAAACAAAACAAACTGAGAATCTACCAGAGATGCAACTACACATTTGTCTCTTACTCACAGTATGTGCACTGGACAGTGAGTAAAACTCTACATGACCACCACACTCACAGTCTTCCTCTGTATAAAGCAGTCAATGGGTAATTCTTTTTGCTAAGTCACAATGCACTGCGCTGCCTGATGGCTGATGGGGCCAAACTAAGGAGACGTCCAGGCTAAACATGAAGAAAACTAGTAGCCCATGAAGTGACCTAACAGAAGAAGGGGGATCAGATGAGATTTACAATTCTGGTAAAGTGAGGAGGCTAACAAATCCTCTTTCCAAGAATAAACTATAAATTTGGACACACTTGCTACAAGGAAAAAAACAAGTATTTCAGCACTGTGGAAATCAAAGAAAGGCAATCCAACAGCCTGCAAAGGATTTACGCCTAAAAAACTGTTGAACTTTGGGCAAGAAGAGTTAGAGTCTGCGATGTTCTTGTATGAGGCCACACTGACCTCCCCCAGGGCTTGCTCATTGTGGAGGCTGTGCCAGGAAAAGGCAGGTCACAAGGACTGGAGGCACTGGTGGCATGGTCAAAAAGAGGTCACTTGACTTGCAGTGGTGAACAACCAACAGACCCAGAAGTGGGTTCAGTGGAATGATGATCTCAGCCATGGCTGAACAGGGAGGGCCAACAACTCTGCTAGCCTGAGACTGTGGATGTGACTGGGGCAAGCACACTCCTGACTGTAGTGGCACACAAGCACAGTGAACGCAGAAGAACGGAGTTACCTGGATACTCGCAAACAACCCCGAGACCGTGCATTTGTCTAGAAGACATGTGCAAGGGCTCAGAGGGGAGTAAAAGTGTGTCAGGTATGAAAATGAACAGAGCAGTGAAGGCACAATCCTATGCATACAGACATCTATTCATAGAGGACAAAAGCTTTATTTGAGAACTAACTCTGTTCGATTTGGGGATTTTGGCTGACCACTAAGATAAGAAAACATGGTGATACCTAAAAAGCCAGGGTTAAAAATAAAACCAAGAATAATAAGAACAAAAGAAAACTGAGCTGAGACATCAGTGGTCACATAGTTGGGGAGAAACAGATTTAGCCCAAGGAAATTACTTTACAAAAAGCATACAAACATAGAAGAACAACAACCTTCAGGGGAAAAAGAATACACACATAAACACACACACACACAGCTAAAATCCTCAAAATCTTAGACAAATACTGAAATAGGAAAGTGTGCCCTATTCCTGGGGAAAAAATGCAGTCAATAAAAACTGTCACTAAGTGTCAGCAGATGTGGCATGAAGTGCTACAAAAGATGGCATTTTTTATAAGGAAAAACATAAGGAAACATACAGAAAAACATAAAGAAAAATATTTTTTAAAATTCAAGAAAAGTATGGTAACATGAATCAATAATCTCATAAGGAGAAAGAAAATTTAAAAAAGAACCAAGTCAAAATTTAAAGTGGACAAGTAAAATGATTGAAATTTAGTAGAGAAGCTCAATAGCATATTCATGATGGCAGAAGTGAAAAAAATCAATGAACCTAAAAACAGATCAACAGAAATTATCTAACTTGACTAGGGGGAAAAACCAAAAGGAGACCAGTAAAAACAAATCATCCCCAGCTGCCTACGGGAGGGAGAAAGGTGCCCATGCTGAAGAAATGTACTTGGAGACCATATCTAAGCCCACTCAAGTAACATCCAACACCCCCCATTATATACAAACAAAAAGGATGGCTAATGTGGTTAGGATCTTCAGGATCTAGAAAAACAGGCAGGGAGGGAACTTCGGGTCATCGAGGTAGCCAGGGAGGGCAGTCAGGCCAAGAGTTGTCCAGAGCCCAGAGACAGTGGTCTCCCCAGGGTCCAGGTGCTACTCTCACTCCATCTGCCATGAAAAGGTCTGTACCACAAGCCCTTCCTTGTTGGCACAGCAGAGGAGCAGCATCAGCCATCCAACAAGCCCACGCGAAGAGCCTACCGGCAAGGATGGCATCTAGGAAGACAAAGGCGTCATGTCCTTTAATCAAAGCCTAAATAAGCTCTTAGAATTGGGCATAAGTCAGATATCCAAAGACAGCATTCCTTAGAAGCTAGAGCTCCAAGCCTTTAAATCCCCCACTGGCCTGTGGCATTTACTGTAGTGCCCCACCCCACCCCACCAACCCCACTTACAGGGTAGGATAAATACACTTTCTATACCTGTGTGTTCTGCTGACAGGTGAACAAAACTCCAAGATTGGAACAATAGGTGTGTTAATACCACATATTGTCCTTAGAAGTCTTGTGGCATTAACGGAAGGGACAAACTCAGTCGTGCACATGAAGGTACCCTCCCAGGGCCTCCTCTAATCAGCCTGTAGGAGAGCCAGCCCAGGGTCTCTGTACTCCACAACATGCCCCAGAGTGGGGCTCACCTTTGCACCTCCCTCTGCCTGCACAGCATGCTCATCTTTAACCTTTTCTGTAACTCAGAGACATCCCTGGGACTTTCACACAGCTCCTGTCAAAACTGCAAGCCAGTAACTATAAACCTCATTTTGACATCTTGCTTTTTGGGAATAATTACCCTGTACCTGAAATGTTAGCCTGCTTAGTGCTTGTTCAAAAAAGATGATAATAAAGTCGATGTTGCACATTCCTCAAAGTAAAAAGCAAACAAAAAAATTCATCCTGAAAAACAAGAAAAATATACTGAAGAAAAACTGACAGTTTCAGAGACCTGAGGAACATCAAGTGTATGAATGTAAATGTAATAGAAGACTCAAACTCAGAAAAGAGAAGGGAGAAAAGAGCAGAAAAATATTTGAAAAAATGGCTGAAAAATCCCCAAACTGATAAATAACATTAGTACATAATCCAAGCACCTCCACCCAAGCCCAAACAGGATGGATATTGAGACACAAATATCTAGATACATTACAGTCCAATTGTTGAAAACTAAAGAACAAGAAAAGTCCTTAAAAGGAACAAAAGAAAAATGACTCATTACATATAGTGAAAAATCAATATGCTTAAAAGCGATTTTATGTGAAACAATGGGTTCAGAAGGCAGTGCAAAATCACATTCAAATACATGAAAGGAAGTAATAAGCTGTTAACAAAGAACTCTACATCCAGAAAAACTATGTAACAAACATTAAGGGGAAATAAGAACATTCTTTGATTAATAAGGGCTGAGCGAATCCACTGCTAGCAAAGCTGTCTTATGAGTAATAATACTAAAGTCAGTTCTTCAGGTGTTAATTCAAACCCACAGGAAGAAATGAAGGCAATGGATACGACATACAAGTGGGTTAATACGGAAGAGTCTATGGACATATTATTATTCTCATTTTTCCTTTTATGTACTTTAAAAGGCAGTATACTATATAGAGCAATGAATATAACAGTGTATTGCTGGGTTATGATACGTGGAGATGTACATACATGTGAATAGAAAGGAACAGAGGATAGAACTATGTCAAAATAAATTTTCTGTAAATTACCAGAATTAAGTTAAAATATATCTGAGATAGAACGTGATAAATTCAGATGCATAATATAATCTTTTAGAGCCACCATTAAGTAATAAATAGTAAAAAGAACAACAGAGAAAATGAAATGATATGCTAAAATACACATTTAAAACAAAGATGATAAAAGAGAAACAGAGGAACAAAAAATAAGAAACAAATAACACAGCAAATGACCGATTTAGTTAAACTATATCAACATTACATGAATCGTAGATGGTCTAAACACTCCATTTACAAATAAGGGACTGTTAGACTGAAAAACTATACCCATAAAAAGTATATGGAGTAGCTATAAAAAATAACAAATAAAATAGATTTAAGAAATTATGTACTACATATGCATGACTGGGACATTGTGTTCAATACCTGAAATTGACACATTATAACTGCCTATACTTCAAAAACACAAATAAATAAGTAAGAAACCATGTATACAGACAAAAACGGAAGTTTTATAATGATAACAGGGTTAATATTTTAGGAAGCCTTAACAGAGACACATACATATGTATATAACAACAGAGTTTCAAATGTAGGAAGCAAAAATTGATAGAATTTAAAGAAAAAATGGATGACTGAATACAAATACTTGAATATTTCAATACTCTACTTTCAATAAGTGATAGAATAACTAGCAAACTCAGTAAGACTATATAAGAATTGAAGAACAGTATCAACCCACTCAACCTGACATGTGCAGAGCATCATTCAAGTACATACGGAACATTCTCCCAAATAGACCACATGCTAGGACACCAAGTAATTCTTAATGTATTTAAAAGGATTAAAATCATAACAATGTATGTTTCAGACAACAATGGATTTAGATTAAAAAATCAAAAAATAAATCTAAAATTTTCAGATATTTGGAAATTAAACAATACACTTCTAAGTAACCCAGGGGTCAAGAAAGAAATCACAAGAAAATTATAAAATACTGTGCAGTAAATGAAAATAAAAACATCAAAAATTTTGGGAAGCAGTTAAAACAGTGCTTAAATGGAAGTTTATATTATTAAATGCCTATTATGATACAAGAATAAATTTCTCAAATCAATTTCCTAAGTTTTCCCCTTAAGAAACTAGAAAAAATTAGTTGAAACTAAAACAAAATAAGTTTAGAGCACAAATCAATGAAACAGAAAACTGAAAAACAATAGGAAAAATAAATAAATAAAACGAAACGTTGATTCTCTGAATAGATAGCAACCTGATACCACTTTAGTTAGGCTAACCTCAAAAAAGAAAGAAGCCACAAATAAACAAAAGCAGGAATTAAGGAATATTACTATTAACTCTAAATAAATTTAAAAGATTAGGCCATATTATGAACAACTCTATTATATCACCCAAAATCAGACAATTTAGACTCATGGACAACTTTCTAGGATCACACAATTTATTAAAACTGACTAAAAAATAGAAAATTTGAACAGATCTATAACAAAGAAATTGAATTATGACTTTAAAAACTTTCTACTAAAAAAAAGTCCACCAATTCTGCAGGACATCACTGGTGAATTCCATCAAACATTTAAAGAAATAATGCCAACCCTCCACAAACTCTTTCAAAAACAGAGGAGGAGAAAAGACTTCCCGACTCATTCCATGAGGCCAGCATTACCTGATAGGAAAACCAAAGACACTGCCAGAAAAACGTGGACTAAAATCCCTCAAGAACATAGATTAAAAAGATAAAAAAGCAAACTATGTTCAGCATCAATAAAGAGAGGATACATTACAACCAATCAGCATATATATACACCAAAACACAAGATTAGTTTAGCAATTATTTAGGTAAAATTGATTAATTACTGACTGCATTAATAGCATAAAGTAGGGAGAAAACAAACATGATCATCTCAGCAGATTCATCTGAACACTGATAAACCCGAAAGACCTCATGGTAAAAAGTCTCCATAAACTAAGAATAAAGTGGATCTTCCTCAACCTGATGAAGGGCCTCTATAAAAACTCCACAGCTACTATCATACTTAACGGTGAAAGTCTAAATCTTACTTTCAGATGGAAATGGATTCAAAAAATGTCAACCTCATATAAAATATCCATGATAAAACAGGAAAAGAAAAAACAAGACTGTAAACTTTGTCAGGCATTATTATCCTAACTGTATAATGAATATAATCATTTTACACAATAAATATTCTTTATGTATATATCACACAAAATTGAAAAATTAAACATTGGGAAGAAATTTTTAAAAATCAAAATGTTCAAAGTGGTTATCATTGAGTGATTTTTATTTTCTACTCTGTATGTTTCCTGCTTTTCAAATTTCCTTTAACGAGGGCATTATGCTAAGTTAGATAAGTCAGAGAAAGACAAATGCCATATATATCACTTGTGTGGAGAATCTAAAAACATAAAACGCAGAGAAGTACAAGAATGGCAGTTATCAGGGGCTGGGGGTAGGGGAAATGGAGAGAGATTGTTAAAGGGTTCGAACTTGCAACTAGAAGATGAGTGAGACTTGAAGATCTGAAGCACAGCATAGTGATTACCGTCAACTACACTATATTATGTACTTCAAAGTTGCTAAGAAATTAGATCTTACATGTTCTCATCACAGAAAAGAAATGATAATTACATGACCTGATAGAAATATAGCTAACACCACAGTGATAATCATATTGCAATACATAAACATATCAAATCAGTATGTTGTATACTTTAAACTTGTACAATTTTACATGTCAATTATTTCTCAATTTAAAAAATTCCCTTTAATGAGAATGTGTTACTAGCTATCATTTAAAAACCACATGTTTAAGATTTTATGCCAATGTAAATTATATAGTTTATTTTTAAAAGATGAGCAGGAAAAATATAATGGTGTTATTAGATCTGCCATATTAATAGTTGTTTTTAAAATAAGTGTGTGTTAGGGGGGTGAAAATGTGTAACTGATTAACAGGAAATAAAGCAGGGTTCCTTGTCCAGCCTAAGCCACACAACCTAAACAAATGACTGAGTAGGATAGGAGTGGCTACTGCAAAGAGAATAATACCTATCGCAGTTATATATTACATGCTTTTAGGCAGTTCAATAGCTTAATTTCATTCGTAAGACATACATGATGGCATCCAAGAGATTTATTTAATAACAACAACATTAAGAACAAATCTGAAACTCTCTTCTGAACTTTCTCTTTTCCCCAGGGAATCTCATTTTCATACGGTTTAAGAATTAAAATCAAAGACACTGAGTAAAACTGGGGGAAAAAACATCTATTGCAATACTACATCACCATCTTTCAGAACAAGGAAAAATTATGATCATCAAACTATGTTGTTGTTTTTTTAAATCTGTATTGGAACAGTACAGATGAACCACTGAGGTGACCAGAATTACACGGAAAAATAGCCCTTATGTTTTTCATAGATGTTCAACAACTTTCACATCAGTGTCCATCAAAACTAAATCCAACAACAGCAGAATTTTAATTTATAAATGATCGCAATATTTCATCTCTGTCAAAATATTTTACAAAAAATATTTTACAACTCTTTCAAAGAAGGAAAAACAAACCTCTGCTAGACACAGTGTAGAAACCCATCTGCTCAGAGGTGTGAGGTGGATGCAGCAAATTACATCTGTAAGCCTCATTGCAGATGCTCTCTAATGAAACTCAAGATGCTGATTTTGACCCAAACACCCTACACAGATTGGATCTGGCTGTATTAGAGAGCATCTCTCCCTTTCCAGGGCAACTGAAATCAGATGACACAGTTCAACAAACAGTTTCTCATTTTGAACCTTAGAAGTCCAAGTTCAGTAAAGAAGAAGCCTCAAATTTATAATGAGAACCCATTTTGTTCACCCTACTGATCATCTTTGTAATGTTAGAGGGTTTTTTTAAAAAATTTTGTTCATATCATAATGACTAGTTCACTAAACCTTGAATATAAACAACTGGTTTAAAAAATTAAGGATTTAATAGAAATTTAGAACGCCAGAATGATAACCAAGCAAAGCCAAACACAAAGAGCATGAGAAAACTGACTTCACAGGAGCCTTGAGGAGAAGCTTAAAAAAAAAAAAAAAAAAAAAAGCAAAGAAATAAAAAAGTTTTAATTGGAAACATGGTCTTCATAATCACCAGAGTCAAATGATGAAATATCATAATTTTAACTAAAAATTCAAAGTTGTTTTCTATAGTAGAATATAGACAATGTAGTCATTAAGTTCCATTTTGGTTAAATTATCCTGGCTTGGTTTCTGTTGTTTGCAACCAAAGAATATCAAGATATATATATATATATATATATATATACACACAATCTGAACACCGTCCTCTCTCTTGTCTTTCTCAAATAATTTTTTAAGACACTGTAAATCTATTATATCAATTCTTCACTTTCTGCTGACATGCATTAATGCTACTCCTCTGAAAGTACTGTGATAAGAGAAACCAATCACCCCAAACTGTCAAATTCCTCTCACGCCTTTTAGTCCTCATCTTATTGGGCATCTCTGCTACATTTAAAAGACTGAATCATTTGTATTCCATGATACTACTGCCTCGTGGTTTTTTCTGTACTTATGTCACCCTTTATTTGAGTTTCCATCATAGATTATTCTTCTCCTTTTCATCCAACAAACATTAGTGTTCCCCCTTCTTCTATATGGATTCTACTTATTTATCTCTGCACAAGTGACTTTGGGTGACCACATCTTTCTTCATGGTTTTCTCTGCTATCATTATGTATCTTTAACAATGATTCCTCTTTTAAACTCCAGACCCATTTATGCAACAGCTCATTAGACATATTTACAGGAATGCCCCACAAACACTTCACAGTATGCCCCAGTGGAAATTCACCCTTCCTATCTTCCAAAACTAAACCTCTTTCTTTATCTGTAATCATAATAGTAACCATATAAACATGCACACAGACATCCAAGCTAGAAACCATGAAGTTTCTCTACATATTTACTTCTCCTTCTTTACTATCCATAACTAATCTAGTCACAGAGTTTTGCCAATTTTCTGTTAACCTCAAATATTTCTCTATTCTTTCTCATTTTCTCCATTGCTATCACAATTCTAATTCTGAAAGCCATATTTTCAGACAACTCTAATAGCTACCTGCAACATCCAACTCATCTCCCTGCCTCCAGTTTTCTTACCTTCCCCCGCGTCCATGCCCAACCCCAGCCCCCACCACATGTAACCTCTACACTTACCAAAAAACACTTACTGAACAAAGTGAGCTGAACATAGCAACAGTATCACAGAAGCAAAGTAAAAAGGTGTATAATCAGAAGGTGGTAGATATTTAGACACATTTATAATCTGGCTGAACATGAATGACTGAAAATATTTATCGACATTCTGAAATCAGCAAAGTGACAGTGAGAGAAAAAAAGCATTATAAATCAAAATGAATATGAGAACAGGAGAGGACAAAACAGCAGATAAATATTACCACCAAATTTTTAAACATGGAAAGATAATAGATAAACAGCAAATGATGAGGCCTAGAGCAGTAAACTATAAAGGATCAATCTGCTTCATGACATCGAGCCCTCGACAGGTTCTAACATGCAAATATGCTTGAAAAAGAGAATACAGAAGTGGCAGCGAAACCAGGAGGACTGATGGAAACTTGAAAATGAGGAAACCTCCCGATTCTTTCACCATCTATGACTGGCTGTAAAGATAAAGAGTAAACTACATATGCACAAAAGGGTTACACACAAATATTTTCAAAAATGGCCTTTCAAATGAAGAATAAAGATAAATTTATGGTCCTTCATAATAAGTTAATATCTATAGTTTTTTAATGCCTAAAGAAGTCTTAAATATCTTGAAGTAATCTCATTTCCTCAGGACAGGTTTGGCCAATGAGAATAACCAGATGGTTAAAAAAATTGTTTCAACTGTAGGTTTCGATGTTTATTATACAGTCATTCTATATTCTCTTAGGGAGTATGAAAAAGAGACTTCAGAAGTTTCTATTTAACTCTAGTCCTCTCCATCTGGTACATCATTTTTTTAAAGCTGAAAATTAAGATGTTGTCTAACTCAGTTCTAGAAAAAAATCAGAGAATATAATAACACCTTATGCTTTAAAGATGGAGACTTCTGTAGTTCTTAAGTCATTCATAATATATTGGAAAAAACAAGATAAGAATAAAATAATTTACCATAGGAAATGACAGTTGAATTTGGCAGGAGAGTTGCAGGAATAAGAGGGATTTAAAATGAGTACTGAGGAGAAAAAGAATATAGGGTAGTATATATCAGTCCTTTCATGAAATACACTAGAGAAAAGGGGGTACAAAATTGTCATAACATCTTGACATCATTGAAGGGTTCTATTTCCAGAATCATGGTAGATTTGGTGCCCTGAATGACCCTTATGCTAAAAACAAATGAAAATGATGAATATATTTATGAAATATTTATGTGCAACACATATTATTATTAAAACTTATAATTGTTTATATACACACACAATATGTCCTTAAGTTCATTAATGAGTCAAGTAAGGATTATTAAGGCCAAGGGATGAGAGAAGCCAGAAAATCAGAGATAAGCAAAACACACCACTTGAGACGTTTCAAAACTGGTGAAACTGAACATCCTTGTTTACAAGTAAGGTTGATTAAAGATAAAGTTGGAGGCCAATATGCAGTGTAGAATCTAATCATATAATAGGCTTATATGCAAAAGACTTACAATACTAATATTAGGGTAAGCTAGAAATAAAACTGCCCGTTTCTCTGCTCCTTACATGACCCTATTAAAACTCTCCCAGAAAACTGAACCTTAAACAGGGAAAAAAAAAACTCAAAACCACAAGCCAAGCCTCATAAGAGGTTGCAACTTGAATTTTTATTATCTGAGTGGCATAAAAACCTCTAACAAGGAATTTTGTTTCAAGTTGTCTTGAACTGGTAATACTTCCAATGTATCTGAAGTAAATTCAAGCATGCATAAGAAGGAAGCTTTCAGCTAGCCTTCAACAAATATCCAGAGAGAAATTTCCCACAAGGAATCCTAGGCATAGGAGGCAAGAGTCAACAGGAATCAGACAATAATATGAAATAAATGATTCATTTATCAAGAAATAAAAGAAAGCCTTGAAAATAATGAATAAAAAGTGAGGAGTTTTAAAAATCAATAAAAGTATAAAGAATATCATAAGTAAAATTTAAAATTTAATAAAGTGGTATGAAGTTCAAAACCAGGAAAATTAATTGATGGTTTTAGATGTCAAGATGCAGTTTGAATCTGAAGAAATAAAGGTTCGCAAGGGACTAGAGGAGATCTCCTGGGTGCTGACCATATTTTTGATCTTGATTCAGATGCTGGCAACATGAGTAGGTCTTTTTTATGAAATGCATGAGAATTCTATAAAAGTTTATTCATAAAAATTCAATGAATCATGTTAACAGCATATTAGACATAACTTTAAAAAAATAATGAAATGGAAATCATATTAAATTATTCAGAATGCAGGTCAGCAAGTTAAAGAGATAAAATACAAAAAGTACAAAGGAGAGACAAGAAAGATACAGTAAAAAGGGGAAAAACTCTAAACTGCATGTAAGAAAAATAAATAAATAAACTACATGTAAAAGAGAATAAGGCAGAAGCAGTATCTGAAGAGATAATGCCAGAAAACTCGTACAACTCATAAAAGATACCAATATTAAAACTTTTTTGTGTGTGGGGAGAGGGAGGTAAAGAGGTTTCTTTCTTTATTTTTAGAGGAGGCAGTGGGGACTGATCCCAGGACCTCCTGCATGCTAAACATGCACTACCACTTGAGCTGTACCTTCCCCCTCATGCTAAAACTTTAAAACACAAAGATTTTAAAAATTCTTAAACCTGCCAGAGAGAAAGGTCAAAATACCTTCAGGGAAACACAAACTGAAAATGGATCTCAAAATTAAGTTTGCTAACAGCATATCATAACAAAAAGGTAGAAGGAAAACGATCTGAGGACCATAAATAAATAATACAAACATAACATAAATTAAATATACAAAATAAAAATATAAACGGAGGACTGAGCTGTAAGAGGGAATGAGCAGTAAGGCACTAGTATTACGAGTCGGCAAATATGGCCACGACGCAATCTTGGCTACCAGATTTTGTGAACAAAACTTCACAGAAACAAAGCCGCGTTAGTTTACCGACATACTGTCTACAGTTGCTTCTGCGCCGCAGAGCTGATAAAACTGAAGATATGTACAACTGGTACTTTACTAAAGTTTTCCAGCGCCTGCCCTGCTTATAATATATGTAATAAATAGAAGCAATTATTTTTTAAAGTGATAACCAATTACTCCAGAGACAATAATTGAATTAAAGCATTTTAAGACCCGTGTGTTATTCAGGAGCAGAGCAAATAGCTTGACTTACTGCATAATTAATACGTTAAATAGGCAGCTTAACATTTCTCAGACTGGAGCTGACTTTGCAGAGTGATAATTTCTAAGACTGAACAAAAAAAAGAATGGTTAGAAAGTAATTTCCAATATAGCAGGGAAAAATAATTAATATGTATTACAGTATAAAGGAAATAAATTGATAATTAAATAAAACAAATAAGATAGTGAAAAGACAAAGGGAGAAAATATTTGCAAATGATATATGTGATAGGAGTTTAATATCACAATATGAACTCTTACAACTCAACCATAAAGAGACAAATAATTCAACTAACGAGTGGGCAAAGGATGTGAATAGAAGAGGAAAATACAAAACGAGACGCACAAACGGCCAACAAGCACGTGAAAAGACGCTCAACAGCATTAGGCATCAGGGAGATGAAAAGCAAAGCTATGAGACACGACTTTACACCCAGTGGGACGACTGGGGCCAGTGAGACAGACAGTAACAAGCAGTGACACAGATATGAGTAAATTGATGTCATAAATCAACTATACTTCAATAAAAAGATGTGCATAAATCAGAACCTTCACACATTGATGTGGGATTACAAAATGACACAAGTATTTTGTAATTTGTCAATTCCTCAAAAGCTAAGTATAGAGTTACAAAACAACCGAACAATTCTACTCCTAGGTATGTATGTAAGAAAATAAAACACATGTCCATGCGAAAACATATACAAGAATGATCACAGCAGCATTATTCATAATAGTCAAAAAGCAGAAACAACCCAAATGTCCACCAAATAATGAAAAAGGAAACGCACTATCCCCATAAGATGGATGATCGGTCACCCATAAAAAGGAGTAAAGACATGTATGCTATGAGTCAACCTTGAAATTTTACGGTAAGTGAAAGAATCCAGTCTCAAAAGACCACATATTTTGTTATTTCATTCATATGAAATGTCTAAAATAGGCAAACACATAGAGACAGAAAGACAAATAGTTCAGAGGGACTGTGGAGAAGGGAGAATAAGGAGTAATATATCATTTCTTTTTAAGGTGATAACTATAAATGTACTAAAAATCATCTAAATGTATACTTTAAAAGGCTTGATCTCCAGAATATATAAGCAGCTCATACAAATCAATAAGAAAAAAATAAACAACCCTATCCAAAAATGGGCAGAAGACTTAAACAAGCAACTCTCCAAGGAAGACATACAAATGATCAATAGGCACATGAAAAAATGCTCAATATTACTAATTATCAGAGAAATGCAAAGCAAAACTACAATGAGGTATCACCTCACACCAGTCAGAATGGCCGTCATTCAAAAATCCACAAATGACAAATGCTGGAGAGGCTGTGGAGAAAGGGGAACCCTCCTTTACTGCTTGTGGGAATGCAGTTTGGTGCAGCCACTACGGAAAACAGTGTGGAGATTCCTCAAAAGACTAGCAATAGACTTACCGTATGACCCAGCAATCGCACTCCTGGGCTTGTATCCAGAAGGAACCCTACTTCAGGATGACACCTGCACCCCAATGTTCACAGCAGCACTATTTACAATAGCAAAACATGGAAACAGCCTAAATGTCCATCAATAAGTGACTGGATAAAGAAGAAGTGGTATATTTATACAATGGAATACTACTCAGCCATAAAAACCGACAACATAATGCCATTTGCAGCAACGTGGATGCTCCTGGAGAATGTCATTCTAAGTGAAGTAAGCCAGAAAGAGAAAGGAAAATACCATATGAGATCGCTTATATGTGGAATCTAAAAGACAAAAACAAAAATAAACAAACAAACAAAAACAAAGCGTAAATACAGGACAGAAATAGACTCATAGACAGAGAATACAGACTTGTGGTTGCCAGCGGGGTGGAGGGTGGGAAGGGATAGACTGGGATTTCAAAATTGTAGAATAGATAAACAAGATTATACTATATAGCACAGGGAAATATACACAAAATGTTGATAACTCACAGAGAAAAAAATGTGACAATGGGTGTGTATATGTCCATGAATGACTGAAAAATTGTGCTGAACACTGGAATTTGACACAACATTGTAAAATGATTATAAATCAATAAAAAATGTTTAAAAAAAAAAGCCCTTAGGGGGGAAAAAATAAAAGGAAGAATTTTACAATATGCATATTTTAGCAATGAGTTTTAACAAAAAGTCAAGGTATGAATTGTTTTAATTTAACAAAAATTATTCCATAGTTTAAAAAAAGGGGGAGGGGGAGCATGCCCCAGCTAACTTTGAGGCTAGCATATCCTGGATATGACATGCAACAGCTGTTGTGATAAGAAAGAATCCCCTATAACCAAAATGAGTAGCAAAGAACAGATTTGTCAAATATGCTACAGCAATGACCAAGACAAAGAGCACATGAGAAAAGCTCTAAAGAAATTCCTTCTAACTCTTAGAACTCCATGATCTTAAGATAATGTATCCATATTATTAAGTACAAATGTTAATTTGTGGCAGTAAAATCTTGCTTACTTTTGATAAATCTAAGAAAACTAGATTTCAATGGAAATGTCAGTAGAGAAAAGGAGAGAGAAATCAACATCAAGTCAAAGTCAAAAACTGCACAGGCTGTATCTGCTTTTCAGTAACAGTATGTGTGGTAACCTGAATGATATCACGACTCAGATACTTAACATTCTAATAATATGAACAAGGTGTTGACCTATTTAGCACTGTCAAAAATTTGAGGCTTGTTATTAAAATATAGATTCACATTATTTACTTTGTGACTCAGAACTTTCCCAAGTTCACATACTTTTTGAAATGAATATGTCAAAGTTCAAAAGTGTATGAATCTGCAACTAAAAACACTGCAACATCAGAAATCATGTATTTATTGAAGAAAGAGCCATGCCTCCAATCATTGCACAAGTGTCTACTTCATTTAAATAAATGAGTAATCTAGAAATATATTATGCTTGATGTAAATAATATAGTCATTGATTATGTATTTATAACATATCCATTCATAACTCAAGTGGGTTAAATTAAGATCAACCTACTTATAATTCTTAGTTTAGCCTAATGCAAATATCTGAAAACAACTTTCTTCTCGAGTTAATTTTATCTATGGTTAGCATTGACTATACTATACTGCATATGATCTTTTGTAGATAGTCTGTATATGTGTGTGTGATTAAAGGATATGGCTACCAATAAACATCACTTACCTCATTTAATTTGTACAGCTCTCATTTTAAATCTACTTTATAGATCACTTATTTCATTTTCATGTAGTTCTTCCAATGAGAAGACTGATTTACAGATGCACTGGCATATTAAAAAAACAATAAAACTAAAACTATCAGTATAAAATATAATAACCCTAGGAAGACTTTTAAAAAAATGTACCTTCTTCAAGGATGGGTCGTGGGATGACAAATGGAATGTCCTGCAGAGGTTCCATGTTCTTGTGGCCAGCACTAACAATCTTTATTTGCGGCAGAGAACAAGTGTTTCTGGCATGCTGGTTTGTCCATGGTACCAACTTCTTACTGTTCCAGGAATGTCACCAGATACAATTGTGCTTGGGGAAGGCAAGCTGTCATTTGGGATGAACACACAACAAGACTGTACTTCAAGCTAGAAAAAAAAAAAGCAGAACCAAAATATTTGGATCAGATCATATTTGAGAGTAAATGTATCCTCAAAGACCTAATATCTTTACCAGAGTACAGAGGCAAGCCAAAAAAGAAAGTGCCCCATACTTATGTCTTTAGAGTTACTTGTACTAAAGAATACAACAAACACTTGAAAAGGTGTTGTTTCTTGCTATAAAGTTGATCAAAAGAGCACAGTGACATGAAATGAAAACCTATCTGCCTTTCCACAGTTCTTTCCAAGAAACATGATTGAGTAAGAAAATGTGCTGGCAAAAAAGGTGAGAAAATCCTCCTCCTTTTGCAGTTCATTAGGTTTTGTTAACACCAGCTAAGGCCTTAGGACTGACTAGCATTTTATTGCTCTTACTTTAAAAAAAACCCAAAAACCCCACAAACAGCTATTTCTATGTAAATTTGTCCCTTCCTTTTTACTTTATGACTGAAATATGAGAAAAAATGTGTACAACAGTTCAATTATATCTCTAGACAAAAATTAAAGGAGAATATGTCTATGACATACATAGTAATGAAGAAAATTCAAGAGACTTAAAAATCAGTACATTAGTCCTTACTTTTATCATACTTCGACTTATTATCTGAATTGTAATTTCATGTGAAACTTTTATGTTCCCGTATCCCTAGCGTAGTTACTTGCCAGGACCTTGTAGAGTTCAAATAAGACTAAGTAAGATAAAATCAAAACCTGAATACATCATGAGTTCTTAATTCAAAAGCAGTGTAGGTTAAAGCCTATTAGTCTCAGTTAGCTCTTTTACAAGGTAGTATTCTGTACCTGGTTAGTAAACTGCCCAAACAGCCTAGCATGCTTAAATCATTTAAAAAAAATACAAAATATGGTCTGTTCTATAAAACATTTGGCATACAAAAGTATTATCTGTTTTTATCTAATAAAAACTAAAATTTGTTTGATAAATGCTTGCATATACTAGCAAATTAAAATAACAAAGAGACTACATTTTATAAAAGATAACTAAGAATACAGTAATGTCCCTTCTCTTGGAGTTAATATATCCCTTAGCAAGAGCATGATATGTAACAGGTCTGGAATTCCTTGTTAAGATAATTTGCCAGTCTTATAAATAAGCAGACTTACTCATCTTTCCTTCAACATTTCTGTACATGTACAAACTGATGAATTTTGTGAAGAAAAATAGTAATATATTATTTTGCAAAAATAAATACACTGGTTCATGGAGTATGAGAATTTTTCATTCAAGAATTTCATCTTGTAGCTTAAGCGTGTATATGTTAAGTGATTTAAGTGATTTAAGAATACAACATTTTTAACTTCTGAAATAGAAGTGTATATTGTCTCAGATGTATTACATTTATG
This sequence comes from Camelus ferus, assembly GCF_009834535.1. Lineage (NCBI taxonomy): Eukaryota > Metazoa > Chordata > Mammalia > Artiodactyla > Camelidae > Camelus > Camelus ferus. Next base: position 27,092,298 of record NC_045730.1, read on the forward strand.
TACGAAATATGAACTAATTCATTAGTGATGTGCACATAGAAGTGTGCAAGTTAAAGCAGCACACTGAGAGCGTATTCTCCTATACTAATTATGGTTATAAGGTCAAACTATGAAGAGTCAGTATTTAATACTTCATGTTAAGTATTGACCCTATGCTGAAAAATGCTCTCAACAATGTGAGATAATTAGGTTAATATGCCACCATACACGAATATATACATAGATGTTGTGAGAAACAAATCTCAATTGTGCCAAAACTTCCAAAAATCACAATATATTCCAAATTTCCATTAATTCAGAAATAAATTATTTAATTAAATTTAAACAGCCTCAGCAATGCAGGCAGAATCAACAGCATATTAATCTGACGTATGTATACAAGAACTCCAAAAAATTAAAGATTAATGATAAGAAGCAAAACAAATACATTATCCAAATTGCTCAAACTTATGATAAAGTTACATCTATTATATACACTAAAGACATCACATAAATCTTTTTACACTTTAAAAATAACTGTTAAACTGTATGTCTAAAATCGTGGTTTTAATGTAAAATGTTGAGTGATTTATGTAAGTGCATATAAATCTGGAGCAGTAAATTTTGCGTTAATGTAAGGATCTGACAATCCAAGGGAAAGAAAATGAAGTAATCTGCCAGGAAGAAGTCCTCAAACCAGGGGTCAGATCATGTTCACGGAAACGATCTGCTTGGGACCCTCTGAGCCACACCAAACACAAATGATCTTTAAAAAAAAAATCCTGTTCATTAATGCATCACAGCTGCACTGAGTGTCACTTCGTTTTTCCGTGGCAACATCCTTTCTGTTTCACGGATCTTACTTCAGTTTTGGTAGCAACATGTTCTTTTGCCAATATTGAACACATTCATGTGTTAAAGTGAAGGGATTATTACAAATTCTTGAAGTAGAGCCACCTCTATTTTGATTCCTGCTAGGTCAAGGGCTACATACCTAAGTATCATATGCTGAGGATAAACCAATAAAGCAGAAATTATTTGGTATTGTTTTAATAAATGAAATGATTGTCATGCATTCTGAAGTTCCAAGTTCCATTTTTTCTTAAGTTTCAAGTGCTACTTGAAAAGATATATGGCACCGTGTACCCCTACCTTCCAGAAGTTAAGGTTTGGTAAACTTAGATTTTTCTAATTTGTGTGCTACATAACTGCGATCATAACTCAGTTAAAAAGAGGAGATTTTAGGTAGGTTTCACGTATACGTTGAGCTAAACATTTTAATTAGCCCACCGTCCATCACACAGAAGACTTAACATAAATGCTTTACCATATTGTCTAACATTACCTGTCCCTGTGGCTACGTGGAACTCTTGGTCTTGACCTGTGTTGAAAGTGCATAACCCTGGACTATCAAAGGATGAGTCAAAGCCCGGATATCTCAGCTCACTCATTCATCCCTTCGTTCCTTCCTTCATCCATATTTGTTGAGGACCAGCTGTTGGGCCGGTGCTGTGTGAATGGGTAGGTGGGAGGGGGTCACTAGTGAGCAGAGAAATCAACCCAGCAAGCATGTTCATAACAAGTTGTTGCAAAGTGAGATGCACATTCTGAAGAAGGAAAAGAATAAGATTAAAGAGAATTTGTTACAAAGGAGCCACCTGGGCTGGGCCGTCAAGGAAGGTTCTGCAGTGAAGGGCTACTTGAGCAGAGGGGAAGACCAGGTAGGGGCCAGCTCGATGAGGGGGTCGTGCTGGGATTCGATCATTCTGCATGGAAGGAGCCACATGGGCAAAGGCCTGTTTGAGAGCCACTGGGCCCGGGAGGAGGTGCAGGAGGCAGGGTGGGCAGAGCACAGCGACCACGGGCACCTGAAGAGGGGCCTTGGAGGCTTGTTAAAGGATTGGGTTTTATTTGAAGAGCCCTGGCAGGGCTTTAGACCAGGAGAGCTGGGCTCGGCCATGCCTTTTGCAAAGACCATCATAGATGCAGTGTGGGGATCCGACGGGAAGAGAATCCAACTCAATCCAAAGAGGCGGCCCCAAATTGCAGTTGACTGTACTTCAATTAAAAAAAAAAAAGGTACGGGATTTCTTGTTGGGGTGATGAAAATGTTCTAAAATTGACTGTGGTGACTGTGCACAACTTGGTGAATATACTAAAATCTGTTGAATTGTACACTTTAAATGGGTAAATTACGGTGTGTGAATTATATCACAAAAGCTGTTTAAAATATTAGAGGGCATTGCCATAAAATTATATTGAAAAGGTCAATAAAATCTCATAATTAAAAAAAAATCCCAAAACAAAGAGGCGGCCCCCACAGTGGTCCGGGCAGGAGATGAAGGTGGCCTGGCCCAAGGTGGTGGCCACACAGGTGAGGGGGTGGGCGGGCTCAGGGGACACTCGGGAAGTGAGATGCTAGGGGCATGGTGATGTGTTGGTTTGGGTGCTTAGAATAAAGGAAATGGTAAGGATGACAGCTTCCTGGCTTGTGTCACCTCCAGGGAGGAGGTGGGTGTCACTCACTGAGGTAGAACTTCAGAGGGTCCACGGGGGGCTGGGGAGGAACCATGAGTTTACTGTTGCACCATCTGGGCTTGCAGCATCTGAGATCATCTGAGGGGACGTCAGACAGGGAAGTGCCTTGGTGGAGGGGGGGCGGTGGGTGCAGGGAGGCACCTGGACAGGATGTCACAACACGGGCTTGTAGGTCTTCGTGAAGAGGGTGAACCCTGGGAATAAGCCACAGGGGTTTCTCATCCTCCAAATCAACCTTGGCTTGTGGACTGGGACCAGGAGTCACAGACTGATGGGCGGGGCTTCCTAGGCCCTACAGTGGCCCCCACTTCGTCATGTGCCATTTGGTCAAAACCACTGTTTCTGACATCATGGCTGAGGCCCACTGAGGTGGCTGCCAGTTTCAAAGGGGCCTGAAAGGATAAAGCCCTGTATGCAAATACCTCCACTGTGTACTCTCGCAGGATGTAAGGAACCAAGCCTCAGCCACTGTGGATAATTCAGGACAACCCTGAAGGCTGCGGTCCTTATCAGAAAATAGCTGTGACTGTCTTTTCACAAATTCCAGTCTGCACACTTGCTAAATGCCTGGAGAAAGAGCACCTGGCCTCGGCTGAGAAATGCACCGCTGTGCTGTGAAGTCCAGGGAGCACCGAGGGCAGGTCTGCTGCGCTGGGGCTCTGGTGCCTCTCCCCTCGGCTCTGACTCACAGCTCCAAGCTGGGCTAAGTCACAACACCCCAGTGGTTTCAGCATCTTCATCTGTTAAGAAGGGCTGGGTGCTCTATCTTGGCTGTGCCTTAAAATCCCTGGGGAGCTTTTAAGACATCCTGACACACAAGCCCCACCCACCCAAATTGAAAAGCACATCTCCAGGGCTCGACCCCACACATTATTATTTTTTTTTTAAGGCTCCTCCAGTTAAAGCTTCTGATCTGGGAGGTGTTGAAAACCAGTGGGTTAGGTGCCCACTCATCTACTTTCAGAGCTGGGATGATGTCATGACCAAACAGAAATTTTCCATCACACAGATTTTATGCTTCTGTATTTTTTTCTTTTACTATGCCACATAAGAATTCTTTTGAGCCTTAGCTTCAGTCCTTAAAAACATGAATTTTTTCAGCATTAATTTTATGTTTAATGTGCACTTGCTTCAAAATGATTTGAAAACCCTTCACCTAGACTGACATAAGTTTTAACAATTTCTATAAAGACATTTAATAAGAAAATCAATAATTCACTTTTCAAACACGAAATGAGGTAGGAAAGTCAAAATCTGTATACTAGTTCAATGGAAAATATTAAAAAGCAGTTTTAATGTGCCGCTTGGTGGCACATCAATTTCTAACCTACTATGTGGCATACATAATCAAAGCAGTTCTCTTTTTCTGGTAATTAAGAAAAAAAACAACAATCCTTTGCATGTAAGAATTTTTTTTCTCATGACCGTATTTCTGAGAGTTTGTGCATATTCTGCTGACTTACCAAAATTGAAGTGGGAGGAAAGGGGGCAGGGCACAACCACTGAAGGAGTGACACAGCACATGAGGACAGGACAGACTGGTCAGAACCAAGATGGTAGAAGATTCGACTTCCAGTGACCTTGAGCCTCACAGTGCAGCCCCAGGCACCATGACAGTTCCCCGGCTGACCATAAAAGGTCAAGAAGTGGGGAGGGGGTGCATTTCCTGGAAATCCTTGCCCCTTCCCCAAAGTAGTCAGAATAGTCTTCCTACCCACTAGCAGGTGAGATTACCCATAACACCCAACAACCCCACACCTCGTGGTGGCTCTCACCTGCTCTGTCACTCTCTCTCTGCATGCTCACCTTCTGAGGTGGCCTGCATGCTGTCTGTGGGGTGTGTGTCTACTTTTACTTTAAACCCCCCACACCTCCTGGCTTCTCTCCCTCTCACCTTTCTGAGATGGCCCACATCCTGCCTACGGAGTGCGCATCTCCTAAGCCATTTTCCCTTCTGAGAGACAGACTGCACTCTGTCTACAGAACATGTGTCTCTCTAAATAAACTTGCCTTCACTGTACCACGCCCTGCTCTTGAATTCTTTCCTCTGCGAGGCAAGAACGTATCCTCCCCTCAACAAAATTACTTGGAAAAGTCCAGTAGACTGTAGGAAGTGTTACAACTACAGTCGTTATTTCAATACCATTTCTTCCCTCCGACCCTCCCCAAAAAGCCATAAGCATCACCTACTGCCAAATACATGGAAGACCCTAGAACTGAAGGGCTGTGTTGGGAAAGTGTACGTCAAATCAGGAAGAGATGCATTGCTTCTATGCATTTAGATCAATGGCTGAATTCCAGAGCTTGGGGAGCTTTTTAGATCAGCCTGTCATTATTTAAATGATTGCTGTTCATCTGCCACAAGAGCACCCGGGATGGTGCAGGTGGCAACAATTTGTTTATTTTGGGAAATGAAACAGACACAGACATCTTCCAAAGGGCTACACCCTCCGCGTTTCTGTGTGTGTTAGGTAGAAGCTACAGCACTGTTCCTTCTGTGAACATTCATGGTACTGCACTGCAATCATTTATGAAAACGAACGCCTGTGAAGGGTGATGGAGCTGAGGCTGCTGTGAGCCACGTGGTACCTGGGGATGACTGGGTTGCACTCTCTGGGATCCAGTGGGTTGATGTCACAGTTCTTGTAGTTAAAGGTTCCGTTCCATAAGTGCTTTGCCAGCTGAAATGCTATCTTCCGTTGTGCGAGTGTGACTTCTCTTCCATGCCAGACGTAAACTTCACTCCCCAAATCAAACACCAGTACCTGGGAAAACGGCCCTGGAACATCTGTTAATGTCCAGGACAGGTTCTAGTGGAATCAGGGTCCCTAGGGACAGGGAGTCCAGTGGGTGATGGCGCCAATCCTAAGGGAGCATTTAATACCAACACAGGAAGGTCTGGCTGCCCAGCACTGTGCACCAAGCCAGCCTCTGCCCTGTGGTGTGATTTCTGTCTTGTTGTCCTAAATGCCCAAGTTAATGTCACCCCCCTGAACACTCAAGCCACCTCAGACTTCAGACTCACAAGAGTTATTTAAGCACATTTTCCTTCTTCCCCTCCCTCCCATCCCTCCTTCCTTCTTTTCTCTCTCCCTCCCTCTCTCCTTTGTCATTCATTCACTTAGCTTATAAGGCCATTTCATACAGCCTCAAGGACCGAGTGATGCCTTCTCTCTCCAATTCCAAGTCCATACTGGACACACTGAGTAGGCCACCTCTGGTCCAGCTGGCTGTGCCTGTCTTAGGTTGTCCTCCTCTGAGGATCTTACCCGTTGTTGGCTATCCAGCCATCCATACTGGACACATTAAGTAGGCATCTCTTATCCAGCCAGCTACATGACATTTCTCACAGCTTGTTTATCAGTTCAGCCCATGGCTTGTTCTCTACAGCCTTCAGGTGAGGCCAACAGTTTCCTGATAGCCAGTTGTTCCCTAATATCAACAACCACCCATCACTTATACTTTTCTTGCCTTTTGCCTTTATGCCTCAGGACACCGGCTCAACTCACCTTCCAGAACTTGAACTTCCCTGTTCTCCACTCTGACACCTCAAAAAGACCTCAGCTTTGTCTCAAGACTCAGCTGTCTCTACCATCTGACATCTCTTGATCTAGCCAGGGCTACAAATCCCAGCTGTGACATTTAGAAATGGGATAAAGGCAGGAAGGATGATAAAGCTGGAGAAAGGAATTAACATTTGTTTTTCCCCACTATGTGCCTGGCTCTGGGCCCAGCCCTGACACATCAGATCTTTCAATTCTACTTCTGAAGAACACCAGGGAGGCTGGAGATGATACTTCCACTATCTATGACTTTGGGTTAGGAAATAACTCTCTCCATCAAGATCCCAAGTGTTTTCGTTCATGAAAACTAATCCACTTCCTTGAATTACTGACTTTCAGTTGCAGGTCTGAGAATTGATGAATATCTGTAATGAAGTTTTGACCCATCTACAACAAAATAAGAAAAATAAGGGCAACAAGATGCATTTTTCCATAGGCTAAAATAGTCTATGTAATGGGTTATCTTTTGTTCTGAGACCACAGTGGAACAATATGTTAAGATGGAGTAAAGTCATTCCTTATTGCAAAAATTGCATACAGTCAAAATTATCCTTCAAAATTTCTTATGAAGGTATGAAAATGAAGTCCAAGCCAATCACAACCTAATTTTCCTACAGCATGGAATAGATTGCTAATCCTATGGTTGAGTGTATCTGGTGAAATACTTGGGCTTCCTTTAAGTGTCATGATGTTTTTAAAAACAAACCTCTTAAAGACCTGAATGACACATAGCTGAGGGACATGAGACTGTAGACTCAGGGGAACAGAAGATTCACTGTACACCCAGACCTGCTAGGAGAAGAGAAGATCCACACCTTCCATGCCTTCATCAGTCCAGAGTACATGCTCAGTAAGTGGAACAGAACAGCCGACAGACTGTCCCACACTCTTTAAAGTGTGTACTTTTGAACATATATGGTTGAAGAGAAGTCACAAAAGTTAAATGCCTGTATGACACTTTGTCCTTCCATTGTTGTCTTTTAGTTTTTGGTGGGGGGAAAATAAAAACAAAAACCCTTCCTTTCATGACATGAGGTTGAGACCAAATAAAACTTTTAGTAAAAAGGGAGTTGAAAAAATAAAACATTAGCAGTCTTGTATCAATCTCCAAACCCTTTTAAAGGATACTTGTTTGTGAAATTCAGAGATCTGAATTTGCAAGTTATAAACAATATTAGAATAGTAAGCAGATGCCATAGGAAACGGGGGGGGGGGGGAGTTGCAGCCAATATCCTAAGGTCAAACCTGGATTCCTAAAGAAACGATCCATCTAAAGACTTATTTTCAAAAGTGCTGAATTTAAACACCATTATTTTAACCTATTTTTCTAACTTTCCATGGTTCCTTCTCATAGCATAGTTGAAAATTTAGCAAAAGAATAGATTTACCATGTCAAAATCTAGTTCTCACCCCACTCAGATAAACCTACTCCACTCCACCTCAAGCTCCACATCTAGCCCCTCAGCCAAAACCTCAGAGTTGTTCTTGTATGTTCCTTCTCCTTCACCCACTTCCAATCCAACAGCGAATCTTGCCCATTCTCTCCTTAAACTGGATCCAGATTCCAACACCTGCTCACCACCTCCAACGCACCAGGGACTGTGCAGATTATCACAACAGCTTCCTCCCTGGCCTTGCTGGTTCAACCCTCATCTACTGTCAGTGCAGCAGCCTCAGCACTCCTACTGATGCTTAAGTTAGATCAACATTTATCTGCTCAAAACCTAAAAGTGGCTCCACATCATTCAGAATCCCAAGTTCTTACTCTGGCCAACAAGAGTGACTTGACCCATGTACCTCACTTACTTCTCTGACCTCATCCCTTGCTGTTACTGTTTCATGAACTTGGGACAGTGTCTGGCAGAAGGCTGCTGTTAGACAGCGGGTACCGGGCTCTGTTATCACTAGCGTTATTTCCATGACTGCTACTGCTACTCCCAGCACTGTGTTGTCACCCACCACTTGCTCCCCTCCAGCCACACCACCTTTCTTGCTGCCCCCAAACACACAAAGTGGAGTTCTGCCTTTACACTCTGCACTGACTGTTCCCCTTGACAAGAACACCCTTTTTCCCAGACATCATCCAGACCTTGCCAGGCTATCTGCAGGGCTTCCTCACTCACCACCTTCAGCTCAAATACTCACTCACTCAGTACGTCCTTCTCTGACCACGCTATTTTAAAATTGCAACTGCTTCCTCTAACCATGACACCCCATCCCCTTTCCTTGTTTAATTGTTTTCCTTACAGCAACTACCACCTTCTAGTATAATATATAATATCTATTTTTTTGTTGTTTATACTTTGTCTCTATATATTTTAACATAAGCTCCAAGAGGGTAGTGATTTTGTACATTTTGTTTACTTCTGTATACTGGCTAGTAGATAATAAATATTTGTTGAACAAATAACATTCAATTATTATATTCAGATCATCAAAAACCACTCAGAATTTACTGAATTTAATATCCATTCATGATATTTTTAAGACTCCTTAGAAAACTAGAAATATTAGGGTATTCTCTCAATCAGACAAAGGTAGCTTTAAAAAAATTCTACAGGTAAGGTAACATTTAATAGTGAAATATTACATTCCTTCCCCCAAGGCTGAGAATTTAACAAGGATATCCACTCTCACCATTTCTATTCAATATGGCACTGGGGGTCTGAGCTAATGAAATAAGGCAAAAAGAAAAAAAGGCATTAATATTATCAAAGATGAAGTTCAAACTGTTTTATTCAAAGACAATGACTGTGTAGAAAATCCAAAGGAGTCTATAAAATGTTAGGACTAGTGAGTGAATTTAACAGTATCACAGGGTATAAAGTCAACACCCCAAAATTCATTTTACTTTTAAAGACTAACAACAAACACTTGAAATATAAAATTTTAAAATATCATTTATATCCTCAAAAAATTAAACACAGGATTACCATATGATTCAGTAATTCCACCTCTCATATGTAAACAAAAGGATTGGAAATAGAGACTTGAACAGGTATCTGTACACCAATCTTCATGGCAGCATTATTCATAATAAACAAAAGATGAAAATAATGTCCATCTATACAAGACTGGATAAACAAAATGTATTATATATAGTAGAATATTATTATACAATCTGAGAAAGGAATGACATTATGACACATGCTACAACATGGACAGGTGTTAAAGGCACTGTGCTAAGTGGAATAAAGCAGAAGGACAAATATTGTATGATTCCATGTATATGAGGTGCCTAAAACAGTCAAATCATACAGACAGAAAGTAGAATGGTAGTTTCAGGGCTAAGCAAGGGAATGGAGAGCTATTATTTAATGGATACAGAGATTCAATGTAGGATGATAAAAAAGTTCTGGAGCTGGAGAGCAGTGATGGTTGCACAACAATGTGGATGTACTTAATGCCACTGAACTATACATTCAAAAATGGTTAGAATGGTATATTTTGTATTATATATAGTATCACAATAAAAAATATCATTTATAAAATCATCAAATGCCTAGGAATAAAATTAATAAAAGATGTGCAAATCCTCCACCCTAAAAACTACAAACATGGCTGAGAGAATTTTCCAAAGACATGCATAAATGGAGAGAATTACTACATTTATGATTAGAAAGACTCTATTATTAAGATGTCAAGTCTGCCCAAGTTGATCTATAGATTCAACTGCCATCTCCATCAAAACCCCTTGATTTTTGCCTTTGAGTTTGCATTTTCCATGGAGCTGCTTTTTCAATAAACAGGCTGATTATAAAATTTACACAAAAAGCAAAAGATCTAAAAAGCCAAAACAATGTTGAAGAAGGAGGAAGAGGAGGAGGAGGAGGATGAAAAGGAGTAAGAAGATGAAAAAGGAGAAGAATTTACACTACCATGTTTTGAAACATACTCTAAAGCTATAGTAATTAAGAGCAAGTAGTACTGGCATAAGAATAGACAAGAAGGCCAATGGGGACAGAATAGAAAGTCCAAAAATACACCCAGACAATATGACCATCTGATTTTCAACAAAGACACCAATGAAATTCAGCAGGGGAAAGAAAACTCTTTTCCATATAGTATGGGAGCAACTGAGTACCTTTATTACTCCACACTGTACACACTCCCCCAAAATTAATTCTCAATGGACATGGATCTAATACTTAAATGCGATGGCTAAAACAATAAAGCTTTTTGGAGGAAACCCTAGAATGATGTATTTGGGAACTGTGGCAAAGATTTCTTAGCTAAGATGCAAAAAGCACTAATTATAAAGTGGAAAAAATATGATAATAGACTTCATCAAAAGGCAAAACTTTTATTCATCAGAAACACCATTAAGAGAGTGAAAAGGCAATCTATCGACTAGTAGAAAACAATCATAGTACATATATTTAACAAAGGATCTGTATTAAAAATACATAAAGAATTACTACAAATCAACAGTAAAAAGATAATCATAAAAATAGAAGAATGAAAAATACTCAACATCATTAGTTATCAAGGGAAATAAATTAAACCACAGTGAGATATTAAGAGATCCTCCCAAAAGGACAAAATCTAAAAGACTGGTGATGCCAAGTGTTGGTGAGGACACAGGCAAGTGGGAACTTTGGTACACTGCTTGTAAAATGGCATCCCGTGTTTGGAAAACTGGTTAGCAGTTGCCAACAAAACTGAATTTACACTTAAATTAAGCAGTCCCACTCGTATGACAAAGAGAAGTTAGTCTGTATGGCCACAAAAAAAGTGTACAGAAATGGTAAGTGCACCAATGACCATCAACAGCAGAATGAATGAATATGATGCAAAGGAACAGTACTGAGCAATACAAAGGAACAAGCTATTACTGCACATGGAAGAACCTCAAACACTTTATGCTAAATGAAAGAAGCCAGCACCAAAGGTTGCATATGTATAATTTATATGACATTCTGGGAAAGGCAGAACACTAGGGATGGAGAACAGATCACTGGTTGCCAGGATCTGTTGTGGGGAGGAGCATTTGGATTCTAATGGGAGATCTGGGGGCTGTATGCTGACCATGGTGGTGGTTACAGGAATCTATTATGTGTTAAAAGTCATAGAAATGTATACATAGAAAAGCAATGAATTCAACTGTATGTAAACTTAAGACTATTTACATCTAGTGAAAGGAACCAGACACATTTCTATGCAAGAAAGCATAGTGTACAAGTCCTTTTACCTAATGCTGAAAAACAGACCAAACCTACCTATGGGGAAAGAACTCAAAAGAGTGGTTAAATTGGGGTCGTGATATGAATGAGAAAGGGAACTTTCCATGGTGAAGGAAAGGTTCTAAATTTTTACCTGTGTGGCAGTCACGTGGCTATTGATGTCATTGAGCTTTATACTTAGATTTGTTCACTTTACCCCAGGAAAGTGTTGCAAAAAATTTTTCATCTTGACAGGCATGTGATTATGAAGAGAATGCTCAAAACTTCTTATTTTCCCACAACTGAATTTCAATTGATACACTTAAGTCCTTAAGTTTTTGAGCATTAAGCCTTCTTTCTGGCAGGAAATTAGGTACCTAAAGGAGCTTCTTAATTCTGTCAAATATTAAGTCAGAAGCCAAAGCCACCGGCTCCAGATCTCTAACTTCTTCACTTATTACTAAAAACAGCCTTAGGGGCCAGGGAGCCTGGACTTTCCCTGCACTTTTATGAGACTTTCCTCCATCTTAGCTGAATTAACTCAAAATCTATATGTGACTCAGTCAAACTGTTACGAATCCAATAAGAAGACGTTTGCATTCTGGGTTAGAGGCACAAGAAAAATGCTATAATAGTTTAAAAAAAAACCTCACATCTCCCATAAAAGGTGTATTAATTCCTTTTTGAGTTTTACCAAACAAAAGATGTTTAAATCTCGACTTAAAAGGACGTCAAAGCAACACTTCATTGTCAGTATGCAAAATCTAGAAAATAATGCAGCAAGAAAGCACTAGCCTTCGGATTAGCTATTATATAGACTACTTTCTTTCACCCTCTCAATTCATAGCCCCCATGGGAGTTTATTAATGTAAGGCTAAGTTCACGTTAATTAAGCTTAACTGCCCTTGACCGCTTAAACAGCTAATCCATAAAAAACGCAGCTGCTTTTGGACAGATAGATTTATCTATCCGAAATCTATGTATTCATAGATAGGTATCTCTATGTACTTGTGTATATAGAGATATGTAATTACTGAAAATTTTTTTCTTTATTTTAACATTTCCATTGCTTCAGCCAGACTGCATTAGCATCATGCACCATTCATGGATAAATGGTAAAGCACTGCCATTCACGTGTGCTGTCCTTCCCATGTGGAAGAAAACTGAAATAAAGCTGCAGCATCAACCATGTGAGTTTGAACCTCCCCTTGAGCAGTGGGTATTTTTCACACAGTCTTCTGAAGCCAAGTCCCTGGACTCCCAAGCCTTAAACTGCTAAGCAAAGTCAAGTGGAGTGTCCGTGCCAACGATGAGAGAGCCTGACACAAAGAAGTATCAGCTGTTCATCACTGTTTCATGTCCACCTGGACCTCCCGTTTGGCTTTATCATTTTTCCTGCAGCCACCTCAAGCCAACCACTCAGATCGAATCACTATGGCAACTCGTGAATGCCTTCCGCTCCATAAGATGACTACTTCTCCCCAGGTGCTTTCTTTACCAGGCTGTTTAACAAACAGCAGGGCAACTGGGAATGAGCCTGGGAAGACCTGGCTGGGATGAGGGGCCTGCGGTGACCCCTTCGCACACCCACCCACGGTGGCATTGCACACTGCGGCCCCCAGGCACCTCACCTGAGGCCGTGGATGGGATGCTGAGGCCCTGGCAGTGCTCTGTGTGGCAACAATTCACTGTAAAGAGGCAGCACCGCATTGATCCCCGAGGAAAGTAAGTGCTAAACGTTTGAGTCACAGTGAGGACAGGACCGCTTTGTTGAATAACCTTAGACTACTTGTCTGGGCTTCGACTCCCACAGTCCTGTGAAATGTCCCAAAGATGCAAAGATAAGTCACCTTCAGGACATGTTCCCTTGTATGTGGGAGACAGTGAAAGTCTCCCTCCTTTTCATTCATGACAGCAGCCCTTTCAGGTCCTTAAACAAGGGAATGAGAGATTTTTTTTTAAGCCCAGTAGGAAAGGAAAGAGGAGAAGGAATTCTGATATAGTGCACATGACCTGGAACAGCAAGAGCGAAGCTGGGCAGATCGTGGTCCCTGGGGAGGCCATGGGCAGTACCCCATGCCCCCCCAGTGGGAGAAGAGGGGACTGAGAGCTTCCATGGGCCCATAACCCCCTCACTTCACTACATGGAGTCAGTAGTTGGGAGATGTTGCCCTTCTGTGGTCCCTAACTGGACACTGATGCTGTCACAGACACCATGGGGATCATCACAAAGTCCTGGGCAAGGGAACACTTAGGTCCCAGATCAGTGCCCATTTCACTTCCATCTTCCACAGAACACAAAGCACTGAAGAAACCAAGGTGCTTCCACAGTATGTGTCTTCACGGATCAGATTTTCCTTTTCCTCTAAAACAGTTAATCCCAAGCATCCCCACTCCCTCCTCTTCCTCCTGCAATGGGACGTGCCCATGCTTGACAGAGAAAAAACACAGGATGTGGGCCATGCCATAAGAATCTCCACATCTCCTGCAGAAACACATCGACAGACTGTCCTGAGTTGGTGATGGGGATGCTGAATCTGGAAGCTAAAGGGGATACCCTAGTCCAGGGCCTGTCCAGCCTCAGCAGAAGTCACCTCGCTTACATGACAGGGACAGACACACTAGTGCACACCCCTCGAGGGAGCCAGGCCATCTATCCCTGGTGTATGCTCAGCCATGAGGACAGGCTACTGGGCAGTTTTGGTTTGAAACCTAACGTGTCCTCCCCAGGCCTTGGGACCTTGGTGCTGGCCCCTTACCAGTCACCTCCCTGGGGAAGCAGAAAAAAGGCATCTGGGTGCAGAGTCTAGAGGAGCACACACCAGGGTCAAAAATAATTTCCTCAAAATGTACAGGGGCCCAGCTGGTCTCAATTAAAAATATATCTGGAAGCCAGAGATCTTGATCTCAAACAGATATAGGAGTACAAAAAGAGCTTTTAGCACATATGATCTAGTATATACTAAGGAATAAATGCTTTTGTTAATACAAGTAACTGTTAAGGATATATACATATATAAAATATATACTATGTACATGTATATATACTAAAAAACTTTTTATGTAATAAAAATACATCATGTATCATGCAAATACATTGAAGCATGTATTACGTATTTACTTTCATTTTGTGTCAATCATAAATTTCTAGGCTTAGCTTACCTGAAAAATGAGAAAAAAAGTCATAAAACTCTAAAAAACAGTTACTAAAAGTAACTCAAACCTTGTGTTTATCCAATATAACCACAAAAAAAAAATACAAATTTGCATTACACACTCATTTCCTCAAAAGAGCTTTAAAACCATCACAATAAAATGACAGGCAATCAAAATTCCTGTTGGTCTGCCTGGGCAGCATGGCAAAATCATGCAGGAGGATCTGTTGTAATATCATCTAACAAAATCAGGAAAAAGAGCAATAGAGCAGTCAAACAATAAATGCTGGAGGGGGTGTAGAGAAAAGGGAGCCCTCCTACACTGCTGGTGGGAACATAGTTTGGTGCAGCCACTATGGAAGACAGTATGGCGATTCCTTTAAAAACTAAAAATAGACTCACCACATGATCCAGCAATCCCACTCCCGGGCATATATCTGAAGAAAACTCTAATTTGAAAAGATACAAGCACCCCAATGTTCACAGCAGCACTATTTACAACAGCAAAGACATGGAAGCAACCTAAATGTCCATTGACAGATGAATGAATAAAGACGATGTAGTTATATATGTGTACACACACACACACACACACACACACACACACACACAATGGAATACTACTCAGCCATAAAAAGAATGAAATAATGCCACTGGCAGCAACATGGTTGGACCTAGAGATGATCATACTAAGTGAAGTAAGTCAGACAGAGAAAGACAAACATATCACCTATATGTGGACTCTAAAAAAATGATACAAATGAACTTGTTTACAAAACAGAAACACTCACAGACATAAACAAACTTATGGTTACCAAAGGGGAAGGGGAAGGGGAGGGATAAACTAAGAGTTTGGGATTAGCATATACAAACTACTATATATAAAAGAGATAAACAACAAGGTCCTACTGCATAGCACAAGAAACTATATTCAATATCTTGTAATAACCTATAATGAAAAAATATGTATGTATAACTGAATCACTATGCTGCACACTAGAAACTAACACAACATTGTAAATCAACTGTACTTCAATTTAAAACAAAAAATTTTTTTAAAGCATTGGAACAGCAATTTGTAAAGATCCTATTCTTTCCACAGGTTTTCTTTCAAATTCTTTCGAATTCTCTTCAAGCTTGTACATCTGGACTAGCCTTTGCTAAACAGTAAATAAGCACTGCTTTGTAACAGTGGTGGGATATTCATAAGAAATAGGGATATTTTGGATCCATTTTTCCCTGTCCATACAATGTAGATTAGTTTCCATGACAACACCAGCTGCTCAGTCACAACATCGCCCCCCAGCTCAACTGCTATGACTCACAGTAAGCCATCTGTCCAATTTGTCAATAGATGACCATTTTAAAGAAAAGGGGAATGATTCTGCTGTTTATTAAGTCTTAATATTTATATTTCTGGAGAAACGGGTATCTTCTATATTTTGTAGTTTAGCGACAGAGGGCAGTTGGGGTTTCTGAGCCCTGGAAGTCATTCCTGGTGTCTTGGCATTGTTGATTTGATAGAGCTGGCTTCTTGGGGGCCATTCCAACCCGGGTGACCTCCCAGCCCCCAGCGTCCTCAAGTACACGCAGACTTAGACATATTCATCACAGGGAGAACGTTCTTGAGGCTGCGTGGCAACTAAAGCTTCATTTGTTAAAGGTTAATCCAAGGCTGCAGCAAAAATACTCAATAAGGGGGTTATTAAATTTCTCATGAAATGTAACCAGGGAGCTTTGTTGTCTGGATGTCAGGTTAAAGCCACGACTGAGAAAAATGCTTCTGAAGACAAAAAAGCACAGTGTTACGGCTATCCTCATATATCAACCTTGTCACTTGCACTTGAGAGTTCTTTAATCTTCATGACAAACATCAAGTGTTGAGTGTGCACTTTACAGCTTACACAGAGCCATAAGCTGGGGGAGCACATTCAGTGTTTCAGAATTGCCCTTGGCCACAAAATCATTGACTGGCTGCTGAGGTTTGACAGTGGACGACAGGCCTTTATCCCTAAGTCAGACAAGACTCCCACTAGGGTCCCTTCCCTGCTAGTCCTGGGTCTTGCATCAGGAAGACACTGCACACTCAAACACTTCAGAATAAACTCACAGGAATCTCAGGCAATCAAGGACCTCACAGCTCATCTGCCTGGACCACTCATTTTTATAAATAAGGACTTTGACACCCAGAAGAGGGAGATGAATTCTCTAAATAAGGCTGAGTTCAAATTGGAAACCTAGGTTTTTGAATGTTGTCCTACTGCAGGGACAAGGAGGCACATAGGCAGCAGGGGATGGGATGCAGCCTTGGGGCAGTGATGGCCTCTGACACATCCCACACGTGGTGGCCTCAAGCATGAACACATCAGAGCAGAGCATTGGTCATGCTTCTGAGGCTGA